>NC_134872.1:57643704-57966204 GCF_049852395.1 Peromyscus maniculatus bairdii | reverse complement strand
GCAGGCATCAGGAAAACGGAGAAGGCCTAGGGTGATAGCTCCGTGGGTAAGGTGCCGGCTGCACAAACTGGAAGACCTGAATTTGGATTCCCCAGAAGCAAAAGACAGGTGTGGCAGGTCATAGCTGCAACACTAGTGTGAGGGCCCATAGACAGGAGGATCCTGGAAGGTGAGGTGGCTGCAGTCTAGCCAAAGTGGTAAGCTCTCAGTTCAGTGAGAGACTTTTTCTCGAGAGAGTAAGGTGGAGAGCAATTGGAGATAAACCTCTGGATGGCAATATCTGGACTCTACAGGTGTTCACATGGGTGAGTGTAACAACACATGCACATGCATCCTCATGCATCCAACACAGAGAGAGAGAGAGAGAGAGAGAGAGAGAGAGAGAGAGAGAGAGAGAGAGAGAGAGATATGCAGGGGGGGAAGAACTGGTGTTTATGGTGTGGGGGGGGGTATGTGCACTTGCGTGTGTATCTATACACATCCATACATGCACATGTGGAGGCCAGGGGAGGGCATCAGGTGTCCTGCCCTACCATTCTCCAAGCTCCCTTGAGACAGAGTCGCTCAGTGAACCTAAAGTTAGGCTGGCAGCCAGTGATGATTTTGTCCCCACCCTTCACAGCACTAGGTTACAGGTCAACACCTGCAGCTACATCTTACTTTTCTGGGGGTTACAGGCAATTCAAACTGGGTCCGAATGGTTGTACATTGAGTGTTCTGACCCACTGAGCCATCTCTCAAAGGTGGTTATTATTGTTACTGGTCCAGGGGCTAGAGAGATGGCTCAGTGGTTTAGAGCACAGGTTTGCAGAGGACCTGGGTTCAGTTCCCAGGACCCACATGGTGGCTGGAAACTACCAATAACTCCAGGGTATCTGTCATTCTCTTCTGGCCTCCACTGTCCCAGGGATGTACATGATACACACACACACACACACACACACACACACACACACACACACACGTAGGTAAAACATTCACACACCTAAAATACATAAATAACATAAATCTGAAAAAAATTACATGCTCCTGGTCCAGTCACTATGAAATCAGTATGAAAGCTTTTCCAAAAAGTAAATATAGAACCACCATATGACCCAGCTCTGCCACTCTTGAGTATAATATACCTGAAAAATCTAAGTCCGCACACAAGAGGGAGACTTGCACATCCATGTTTGTTATTCACAACAATGAAGTCATAGAGTCAGCCTCGCTGTCAACAGATGTTGACATCAGTCAACAAGTGAATAAAGAAATGGTATATGCTCATGATGGAGTACCAACTGGCTGTAAAGAAGAAGAAAATTGTGTTGTTTGCAGGAAAATGAGTGCAACTGTAGATCACCATATAAAGTGAAGCAAGTCAGATTAAAAAAGACAAATACTGGCCAGGTGTGGTAGTACTTGACTATAACGCCAGCATTCTGGAGGTGGAGACAGGGGACTAGACTGGGCTACAGAACAAGTTTAAGGCCAGCCTAGGCTAGATGATGAAACTCTGTCTCAGGAAAAAAAAAGGACAAAAGGAAAGAAGGAAAGAATAACATGCTTTCTCGTTTTCTATAGATAAAATCATTTACATATATATGGTCAAAGTAACTGATATATTTGTATGATATGAAAATGTCTTTATGAAACCCATTTCTATGAACAATGAAGATACACTGATTAAAAAAGAAAAAAAAAACTAAAACCTGTTTGTAGCTAGAGTTTTCCTGCCTTGCCCACAGTCAGGACTAATCTCTGTCACCCGCCAGTCCCGCAGCTGCTCAGACCCAACCAAGTAAACACAGAGACTTATATTGCTTACAAACTGTATGGCCATGGCAGGCTTCTTGCTAACTGTTCTTACAGCTTAAATTAATCCATTTCTATAAATCTATACCTTGCCACGTGGCTCGTGGCTTACCAGTATCTTCACATGCTGCTTGTCATGGTGGCAGCTGGCAGTGTCTCCTCCCACCTTCCTGTTCTCTCAATTCTCCTCTCTGTTAGTCCAGCCTATACTTCCTGCCTGGCCACTGGCCAATCAGTGTTTTATTTATTGACCAATTAGAGCATTTGGCATACAGACCATCCCCCAGCACCTGTTGCTCAGCAGTTAAGAGCACTTACTGCTCTTTTAGAGGACTGAAATTCAGTTCCCAGCATCCACTTGAGTGACTCACAACCACCTATAACTCCAATGCCAGGGAGATCCAAAGCTCTCCTCTGGCTACCCTGAGGAACCACACACACACACACACACACACACACACACACACACACACACACCCCTGTGTGAGCCCATGTGCACGTACAGACACAAATAAACAACAAAATAAATCTTTTACAAATGTACATTAAAGCCATTTTTTTATTGGGCATAGTGACTCCTGAATATGACCCCAGCACTTAGGAAATGGAGACAGGAGGACAAAAGTGAAGGGTCACTCACAACTCTGTGCTAGGTTGAAGGCTACCCTGAGCTGCAGGGGATCTTTTCTCAAAGAACCTACCAATCTAGGTACATGGGTGGTAGCACTTGCCTGTAATCTCACTATTCATAAAGCCTGAGAGTGAGTATTAAGGTAAGTAAAAGACCAGCATGGGCTACACAGCAAGTATAAGGCTGGTTTGATGTCTCAGTCAATCAGTCAATCAATCAATCCATCAATCAAACAAAAAACCTATTCAACTTTGTTCCATAATTTTCTAAATGAAGACAAAGGCTGGTAACTTTAGATGATATGTCAAAAGAAGGAGAGCTACAGGGCTGGGGTAAAGCTGCAGAGATGGGGCCCTGCCTGTACTAAGGGGTGTTGGTGATGTAACCAGAGTCAGAGCCTCGCAGTGAAGTAGAGCCTTAGGAGACAAACTTTGGCCTGGGGCAAATGCTTTGGCCTGGGGCAGAGCCTGACTAACACTTTCTCGGCTGTTAAGTTATTTATTCCTCCTTTTGTTCATAAAAGGAAACCAGGAGAACGCTGGACACCAGAAGGGACTCGCCAGAGGGAGGAAAGAACCCAGCAGAAAAAGGACAGGAGACACATGGATCAAATGATTCTTATATTTACCTTTGTATCCCATAACATGAAAGATCCGGGTTTGAGTGGGACTGAAGGAACTCAACAAACACCTTGGCCAGGGTGGGGACACGAGGTCAGGCTTCATTCCCCCACAGTGGCTGAAAGGATCCATGGAAGGCACACTCCTGGAATTCAGCTTCTTCAAAGATTAGACATCAAGTGCTTGAATCTGTATAGCCATCTTAAATGCTTCAATAAAGCAACTTTGCTACTTCCAGAGTTGTCTGTTTCTCATTCTTTGCACATTTCTACTGTTTCAATCACCCCAAATCTTATTATTTCAGTATTCTTTTATAATAGTTAGCAAGTAACTGTGAATGACTATTTATTTAGTCAAACTTCCTGAAACCCTTCCTGCTACCTGTAGGAATGGGAATGTCCTAACACTGCTCTGTGTTTTATGCTTAGACTATCACTGGGGGGGGGGGGGGAGAACAACATTCTAAAAGTATGTCAAAAAACTTATCTGAAGGGCTGGGCAGTGGTGGTGCATGTCTTTAATCCCAGCACTCAGGAGGCAGAGCCAGATGGATCTCTGTGAGTTCCAGGCCAGCCTGGTCTCCAAAGTAAGTTCCAGGAAAGGCGCAAAGCTACACAGAGAAACTCTGTCTCGAAAAACCAAAAAAAGAAAAAAGAAAAAAAAATTATCTGAAAATTGAAGCCAGGCATGGTGATATATGTCTGTAATCTCAGTTACTGAGAGAGTAAAGCAGGATTGAAAGTTTGAGGCCAGCCTGAGCTATATATAGAGACTCTGTCTCAGAAAAAGAAATTATTGAGTACTTACTGTATATGAAATTATAAAATCTAGCAGGATGGTGGTAGGGCACGCCTTTAATCCCTGTGCTTGGGAGGCAGAGCCAGGCAGATCTCTGTGAGTTTGAAAGCCAGCCTGATCTACAGAGAAAATTCCAGGACAACCAAGGCTACACAAGTCAACCCTATCTTGAAAAGCCAAGAAAACAGAGCAAACCAAAAGAATTATAAAATCTGATAAAAGAGGATCATGTTTCCCCAAAGGCATGCTACCGAAGCACTTCCAAAGATTAACAATGCCCTATTTATAGGAAAGCCCATGGAATGGGAATGGAAATTAGGAACTTCCCATTTCCACGCTCATCGTTCTCCAACCTCCCCCTCCCATCTATAAAAGGAATAAGACTATGGATCATTGATTTGGATCATCTGCTCATTGATCTGTAAACATGCATAGACATCAGATAACTACTCATGCAAATTGGCTATGCTTCCAGACAAAGACATGAAAATAAATCAGACCTTGAGGTAAGCAGGCAGTCAGCATGACCTGAAGAGATTGGGTGCCTGTCATTGGCCTTCTCCAATCTCCCTTCAGTGCCCGACAGAGACCCACCAATACCACCTTTCCAACTTCCCCTTCTCAGCCCCAGAGGACTGGTCCTCCCAACCCCCGAGGGTTCAGCTACCTGCAGAGGGTGCCTACATCTACAGTTCCAACCCTTATAGATTCCATCTGGATCAGCTAGTACCAAGGAAAAGAGAGGCCTGGGAACTTCAAAGCACCGGGGGTTTCAAGCGTACACCTGAAGAAAAGTAAAAAGCAGTATAGATTAACTAGCAGAAATTTTAAAAAACTAAAAAAAACAACAACAACAAAAACAAAACCAGACATATTGAGGTTGTTTTGAGCCCCAATTTTAACCATTCTCATGAACCCCTGTTTATCAAAACTATTTTTTTTTTTTTTTTTTTTTGGTTTTTTCGAGACAGGGTTTCTCTGTGTAGCTTTGCGCCTTTCCTGGAGCTCACTTGGTAGCCCAGGCTGGCCTCGAACTCACAAAGATCCGCCTGGCTCTGCCTCCCGAGTGCTGGGATTAAAGGCGTGCGCCACCACGCCCGGCTCAAAACTATTTTTAATAATATATTTTGAAGCATAATAATAATAACAATAAGGTAGTTGAAATATTATCATCTGTGCTTATTTGATAAAAATTGCCCAAGGTGGAAGGGTGATAGCAGTGAATGTTCTTTGGGTTTGTTGTTGTTGTTGCTGTTTTTAAAAAGTGTATTTACTTAATTGGAGTGTGTGTGTGTGTGTGTGTGTGTGTGTGTGTGTGTGTGTGTGTGTGTGTATCTGTCTGTCTGTCTGTCTGCTTGCCGCGGTTTGCAAGTAGAAATCGGAGAAGCACTTTCAGGAGCCAGTTTTCTCCTTCCGTCCTATAGGTTAGAAGGATTCAATTTAGGTGCGCAGGCTTGGCTAGCCCCAAGCCCCTTCCCCTGCTGAGTCATCTCCCCGGGGGCCCCCAAAGGAAAAGTTCTTCGTGTGACCCCCTTCCCAGTTGCTTGATAACATGTAAGCCATTTCCAGGAAATGCAGTCTCTCAGCTTCTGTTTTGTTATGTGTGGGTCAGGAGGCTCTAAAGATGGGGTGCTGGGAGGGCAGGAGACTTTAAATTCCGGTGTGGTCCTCTTACAGCAAAAGGGGGCTGGAAAGGCCTCAGGTCCCACCCAGACCTACCCATTAGGAATCTACATTGTGCAAGATCCCAGTTGCTTAGGGGGTGTGAGAAGTCAGGCAGGCACTTGGAGCCTCTTCTTGCCCCCCTGCCCTCCCCAATGTGGTTCGATGGTCAAGATCTAGCGTAACTTTCACACCTCCTTGATGTTGACCTAGCAGTAAAAAATCACAGCTCTGTGGGAGTAAACGCCTCCTGCTCAAGCCACAGCCCTGAGTTCTGGGAAAGCCCTGAACGAATGACCTTCTAGATTCCGTGTGGGTTGTGGGGCCTCCAAAGGGAAGCCGAGGTGAAGAGACAACTCGGCCTCCCTCATCAAAGTCCGTCTGGGAGTCAGGGCTGTTGTGTTTGCTGCCCCTTAAGTCACAGGAAATCATTTACCTATGGGGACAGCAGAGAGACTCACAGCACAGTTCTTTCAAGTCTCTGGGACATCCACACAGTTCCCCTCTTCCCTTCCTGATCCTATATCTGCTCCTTGCTGACCCAGATGGTATCTCGATCCTTGCTCTTCCACCAGGGGGCAGCACTGGGCACTGCCAGGTCATATGGGTTGGCCACCACCTCCAATCAGATGAGCTGTGAGAGCCAGGACCTTGAGTGCCTGCCTGGTGATAGAGGAAAAATAGAAAAGACAGAAGCCAAAACAGTCATGTCTGCCTGGGCTGCCAGCCACAACCATGTGTGGTCATGAGAGCTTGTCAGAGTCAGAATGGCCCAGACAGCGCCTGCTGAAGGGCTGGGTCCCTCAGACCTCAGCTGGGATCTCAAAGCAGGCAGCCACTGCAGCCCTTGCAGGAGCGGCTCCCTGCTAGGACCTGCTGCTCGCGTGGGAAGTGCCAGCCTTCTCGCCTTCAGTTTGTTTTCTTCCTGAAAATCGACGGCCATCACAAGCCCGTGTGACCAGACACCGGGGTCCCTCTGTGTTCTGGCACCTACGGCTTCTGTCTCTTCAGCGCCGTGGAATAATCCTGCTGGCCCCAGCCCTGGCCTTGGCTACCAAGTGCTCACCTGGCATCTGCCTCTCCGGAGCCTGGCGTCTTAAGCTCATTGGGAACCGACTTGCAGATCTTTCCATGGGAGCATGTGGGTCACCTGTGGGGGTCCAGTGCCTGGTGCAGAGGGAGAAGTGAGGGATGATGACAAGGACTCCTGTCCTTGAGGAGCTTACAAATGTCACCCAGTTTGTCCCGGCAGCTCGAAGCTGTTTATAAAATAGCAGCTATCAGGATAGTCTTTTTTTTTTTTTTTTTTTTTTTTTTAATTGTAGAGGTCACTGAATATAAGTGGTTGAAACCTCAGGCTCTGGAGCTGCAGATTTCATTCAGGTACTGGCTGCCTATTACTAACAGAGTGGCCCACCTTGCCTTCTGCACTGTTTTAATTAATTGTGTGAGTGTGAGTGTGTGTGTGTGTGTGTGTGTGTGTGTGTGTTCACAGGATGTGTGTATGTGGGCACACATTCCACAGCATATGTGTGGAGGTCAGCGGCCAATTTTGTGGAGTCAGTATTTCCCTCTCTGAAATGGGCTCACAGGGGCTGTAGAGATAGTTAAGTGGTTAAGTGTGTTTATTATTCTTCCAGAACACCAAAGTATGTCAAAGGACTCTTGGCGACATGTCTGCAGCTCCAGCTCAGGTGATCTGATACCCTCTGCTGGCCTCCACGGACAACTATATGCACATATGCACACACACACATGCCCACACACGCACACAATAGCAAAGCACATTTTTATAAATAAATAGGTAGGGGCAGGAGAGAAGGCTCAGCAGTGAAAAACACAGATTGGTCTTCCAGAGGACCCTGGATTGGTTCTCAGCATACACAGGGTGACTAATGACCATCTATAACGCCAGTGCCAGAGGACTGACCTCCTCTTACAAGTACTGTTGTAAGTTCTTCTTGTATGAGTTCATTTACTCCTTCCTACATCCCAGTTTTATATGCGAGGAATCTGAGATACAGAAGCTGAGCATCAAGCAGCTAGTAATAGACATATTCCAGGCCAGGCAGTCTGGCCCAGAGCCTGCCTTCTTACTCCTATTACCATGAAGCCTCAAATAATGCAACATACCAACTGTGCCTGGGGATCAGGGAACGCTGTGTACACACGACAGATTGTGACTAAGTACTCAGCCTCTTGGTGTTTGGTCTTCAGCTGGGATCCTTCACCCAACAAGGCATGGAGTTGGGGGACTGCTTGAGAGGGTCCCGAGGCTTTGTCTCAGCAGCTAGCACTTCTGAGTTCTGTGGCTGAAAATAAAAAAATAAAAAAATAAATAATGTGATGGATTCTTAACCCCCAGTACCACAGAATGTGATCTTGTTTGGAAGTGGAACCTTTGCGAAGGTAAGCAAGTTAAAATGGAGTGTCACTGGAGTGGGCAAAGGACAAATTTGGACACAGATGTGTCCTCAGAGAAGTCTCCGTGGAGACTTAAGCAGAGTCACCCTCTGGAGCGACAGACAACAAAGCCAGGGGCACCTCAGGCTCCAGACATGGTAAGACGGTCATGGGAAAGATGTTTCTCAGCCTCACCGGGCCAGGCGGGGTCTCGTAGACATCCCTTGATCTTAGACCACGAGTGCCCACTGCTGTGGGACAAACATTTCCATTGTCCGAAGCCAGCCAGTCTGTCATGATTTGTTATGGCAGCCCAGTGTAACAGGCTATATATACACCTATATCAAGTGTGGTGTATGTACATGTTCATGTGGCTAGACACACACGTGCATGTGAGTGCTCTGTTGTTCTCTACCTTAATTCCTGGAGACAGTGTCTCTCATTAACCTGGTACTCACTAATTAGACCAGACTGGCTGACCAATGAGCTCTGGGAATCTTCAAGTATCACCGTACCTCACTAGACCTGAGACCGTATTTTTGGTTGGCACACAGGCATTCACTTTTCCTGTAAACACCAGTTTCACAAAGATTACATTCTGGCTGCCTATCTGCTTGCCTTCCTTCTTTCCTGCCTTCCTTCCTCCGTGTGAACAGTTGACTAAAATATAGCACACAGATCATCAGTGGAGATTCAGCGTGTCCACAGCAACGTAAGCAGTGGCCAGACAGAGAACGAGGACATTAGCAGCACCCCTGGAATCCTCCAGCCCCCTCCAACCACCGGCCAACAAAGGAGCCACTATCCTGACTTCTGACATCACAGATTGGTTTTGCCTGGTTTGGAGCTTGACATAAATGGGATTTCACAGTACTCTTTTGTGTCTGGATTCTTTGCTCCACATTATGCTGGTGAGGTTTGCCTGTGTTTTGCATAGCAAGCCATTCATTCTCACAATGTAGTAGAGTGTTCTTTACTTCCAAACTGTGGACTGCAATTAAGAAGAAGTGCATGGAGGAAGAAGAGAAGAGCTGAGAGAGAGAGAGAGAGAGAGAGAGAGAGAGAGAGAGAGAGAGAGAGAGAGAGACAGAGAGAGAGAGAGACAGAGAGAGAGAGAGACAGAGAGAGAGACAGAGAGAGAGAGAGAGACAGAGAGAGAGATGTTTCATTTATAATGTAATGGATCTGTTAAGAGCTAGTTTCCAAAATCACTACTCTATCACCCCTACTCCCGCCCCCATCCCACCCAGGGTCACACTAGGCTGGCTCTGCTTGAACAGATATAGTAAGGGACTTGCAGATAAGTAGCTGTGTTCCATGTGAATGAACCTGCCTCGCCCTCAAAATAATCCAGAGCCTGGACCATCCCTGGTTGGCAGTAGGGCCCCAGTGTCTTCGGTACCACCATAACCATCTTCATCCACAGCCAGAGAGGCTGCCTGTTTTATTCAACACTTCCGAGTTAGTCCAGTTAGCCCCTGGAACCCTGATCTGAGTCTGCCTCAGGCCATCAGTGGCTGGAGGGAGTCCACAGAAGGGGTCTGCGGCTCCCCTTTGAAGCCACCACAAAGAATCACTCCCCCGGCTTTCTCAGGCTCAGCCCTCCGTCTGCAGACGCAGCTTGACTGCACTGAGGCTGTGCCCTCCTCCTTATCTTGGCCAGACTATAAATCATCTCCATTTCTTCATACTCACCAACTTCTCTGGGGTCTCCCTTTTGCTGGGAACAATGACCTAATCCCCAAATGCAGTTTCCAGAGGATCCCTGGGGCAAATCAGCACGACCGCTGGTCCTGAGCCTCAGTCCATATATGGTACAGTCTCTGCTCAGACAGAATAGACTATAATGCAACACAGCTGATTCCCCAGCTGTCCTTCTTGCTGCTTAAGCTGCGCTGGCCCACTCCAGTTTCCATGGAGGTCGGCACAGCATCCACAACCAAAGGTTAAGATGGCTAAAGGGCCGGGCTTTGTGCCTTTGGTCTCTGCCATTTACTGTTCCCTTCTTTCCAGGATCCCAGTTCCTGGGAGGCTGTCCTTTCTGGAATGGAATAGAGTACTGTGCTCCAGTCATCTTGTGGGTGCGGCTGGAAGCTGGGAGGAAAGGAGACAGTTATAGCGGAGAGGCTTGCTCAAGCCCAGTTGCAGCTGAGCTCAGTTCCGAACTGGAAGCACTCAGAGAGCCCCACCCTGACCCTAGGCAGAGGTCAGCATTCACCGGCCAAAACTGGAGCCTTAACTCTTCGGTTCGTTCTCCACCCTCAAGTGCGTTTTGTTGGGACTTTGGTAAAGTATGTAGTGCCTCAGACAGCAGAGACAGCACAAGCCTGGGCTGCCAGCTCCGGGAAAGCTCTTGAGAAGATAACCACATTCTTTATATTACCAGACTCCCCACCATCCCATGCCTAGT
This sequence comes from Peromyscus maniculatus bairdii, assembly GCF_049852395.1. Lineage (NCBI taxonomy): Eukaryota > Metazoa > Chordata > Mammalia > Rodentia > Cricetidae > Peromyscus > Peromyscus maniculatus. The sequence continues at coordinate 57,955,883 of NC_134872.1, read as the reverse complement.
GCAAAACAAAACTTTATATTAGACTCTACTAGCGGCGCGGCACTGAGGCTGGCTCAAACCAGATTGCCAATCTTGTTACATTGTCAGGAATTTTGCAAACAGATCGTTAAGCGTAATTATTAAAAGACTGAATTACATAAAATTACAATGGAGTAAGTGAAATTTAAAACAGCCACGGCTGATGAAATGGCTCTGTGGGTAAAGGCACTTTGCCACTAGTGCTGATGACCCGAACTGGATCTTCTAGACCCTTGTAGTAGAAAGATGGAATCAACTCCCAATAGCTGCCCTTTGACCATCTCACATGTGCTGTGGTGTGCACACAACCACACACACACACACACACACACACACACAGATAGACAAGATTTTAAATTTTTAATAATTTTACACAGATCTCGCAAGACTGGAGAGCTAGCTCAGCAGTTAAGAGCACTCACTACACAATCATAAGGACCAGAGTTTGGATCCCAGCACCCACATCACAAGCCAGGCAAGATGAACTGAAAATGGATGTAACTCTGGATCCTGGGGATCCCACTCTCTCTTCTTAAGTCTGGGGCCCACAGGCGTGGGCATTCCCCCTCTTCTTTTCCCACGCGTGTGCACACACACAAGTACATACATTCACACTGACACTCTCAGACACAAATAAGTAAAATAACATAATCAGCTGCAATGAATACCCTGACTCATCACGTCCCCTATATTTCCTTACAGGCTACTCACTGCATGGTATCTGCATGGTGGGAATACTGCATATCGGTGCGCCATTTCACATATCTTCCAGATTTCTTGCTCAGTGTCCTCCTCATTATAGTAGTTTGTCATCAGTGGGGGAGTGGGGTGGGAAGGACATTACTTGCTCTAAAGGGCTTGGACCTGTGAACCAGGACTTCACCACCTGGCTTGAACAAGCATCCTGCTGGCAAGGTGAGATAACAAATATCCTTGCCTGGAGGTCCTTTTAACACATGAAGGAAAACAAGTCTTTCAAGTCTTGGGTTGGGCACAGTTTCCTGAAAAATGGTTTAAAAAGAGGGTAAGAGGACAGAGGAGAAGTCAGGGAGGCTTGGCTTGGCTGTCTCATACCGTCTCACACTGCCATTTGCCGGCCTTGTCACCAGAAATAGTGAGCTCACAGTTTCAGTCACTTGCACATGAGGAATGGTGGTGTTTTTCCCATCGTGCACAAAACCCCAAAGCAGAAGCTAAATCCCCACACTCAACCGCCAGGCCATGACTACATGGTGTCCATTTCCTGGTTACTTATGCAGACACCTGGAAACTAGTTCCTAATAACCCATGTTGCCAGTTTCAAGAAAAACAGCTCAAGCTGTAAAATTTCCTTCTTAATAAGGGAAAATGTGGACACTACTGCACCGACGGCCCACAAGATATGGCCAAGAAACTTTCTTCTCAACTTCTAAAAAGAAAGAAAAAAGAAGAAAGAAAGAAAGAAAGAAAGAAAGAAAGAAAGAAAGAAAGAAAGAAAGGAAAGAAAGGAAGGAAGGAAGGAAGGAAGGAAGGAAGGAAGGAAGGAAGAAAGAAAGAAAGAAAGAAAGAAAGAAAGAAAGAAAAGAAAGAAAGAAAGAAAGAAAGAAAGGAAGGAAGGAAGGAAGGAAGAAAGAAGAGAAGGAAAGATAGACAGGGAGGGAGGGAGGAAGGAAGGAAGGAAGGAAGGAAGGAAGGAAGGAAGGAAGGAAGGAAGGAAGGAAGGAAGGAAGGACAAAAAGATGAAAAACCTTCCATTCACTCTCAGCCCGTGTTCCCTCTCTGGAAACTTATTCGCTGCCTCCTTCCAGTACATTTCAATAAATTCTCTGTTTCCTCGTGCTCTGGTAAATTCTTTTTACTGCCTATCTTACCAGCTTTACTTGTGGATTTCACAGCTGCTCACCTCCTCATAAGACATTCCTAGCAATCCAGAGGTAGAGGCAGGGAAACCAGAAGTTCAAGGCTAGCCTTTGCTACACAGTAAGATCAAGACTAGCTGTATGAGATCCTGTCTCAAAAAACCAAACAGTAGAACTGTAGGAGAGCCTTCAAGGAAGACCCAGTGTCAAGACCTGAGGCTGCAGAATGGGATTTTTTTCCTTTTTTTAAGAGACAAGGCCTCACTCTGCAGCCTAGCTTGGCCTCCAACTTGCCGCAGTCATCCTTCCTTCGTAGCTTCCGGAGGGCTGGGATTACAGATGTGAATCACATCTGGCCGGCTAAAGGCATCTCTGATGAAGGGACCAGAAATGACACAGGAGTATTAAAGACTAGTCAGAGAATGACTAGGGGTCCAGTGTATGCATCTGTTAAGCTCCATCCAGAACAGCGAGTGGGCGGAGTAGGCATGATGCACCTCCAGTAGTGCAAGATTGACAGGAAGGGGAAAGCTGGGGCTGGAGGAGACTGGGCTGAGGAAGCTAAGGTGCCACAAAGGAATCCAACAACCCAGTTACCTGTGTTTGAGAGACAGAAACCTCAGGCGTCAATCAGTTAATCGGGGGTAGAATGGACAGGCAGTGTGATGGAAGATCTACTCATCCAAGGTGAGGTCGCAGTTATAACTAAAAATATAAGGGGCCCTGCTTCATTATTCAAAGGGGGGCCAGAAGTAAGAACTAGGCATCTTAACTAAAACTTGGAATAATGTGGGTATTGGTGTTATAGTAGACCTAGAAGAGTTGGCAACAGAAAGCCAAATGGCAAACCAAGGCATTAATGGAATAGGCCAATAGCGAAGGGATTAAATCTCAGCTAGGAGAAATTCAGTTACAAAGACTGAAACATTTAACTAATAGGCAAAAGCTATTTAAGTATCTCATAGAAGTATGGAAGTGGTGGTAGGGCTGGTCCAGTGCTCAGCACGGTCATCAGCTGGCTAAGGTCTTCATCCTGATATGGTCACTGCTGTTAGTATGTCAGCATTCATTCCTGGGCTTGACATCTGTCCCAACTCACACCATCTGAAGCCAAGCAGATGTGCCTGCCGCAAATCCGAACATCTCTGAAATCAGGGAACAATGCTTTCCTCTGATTCCCCAGCAGATTTCCCTTTACATAGCATTGGCCAGAATGGCCACACAAAGATGTTCATGCTCTGACCTCCTGCAGATGGTTCCCTTTATACAGCAGAGGGGACTTTGGAGGAAGATGTGAGCCATGAGATAGCCAGGCTATCTGCCCTGGCTATCTAAGCATATCCGCCCAGCTGGGAGAGGGCAATGATGACATTGTACCAAGTTGCTACTGATTCTGAGATATAGGGGCTATGTGTGAGAATTGGAGAGAGGCTGCTAGGAACCCAGAAGGGTCTTGAGTTCACAGCCAGCAAAGAAACTGGTGTGTGTGGGGGGGGGGGGCGCTGTAGTCCTACAGCTTCAGGAAATCACAATCTGTCTACAGCCAAAGAACAAGAAAATCATGTCTCTCTTGAACCCCCAGAAAGGAACACGGCCATGATTTTAGACAAGACTCAGGCTTAACATCAGAAATGCAAAAAATAAAACAAAATCATGTCTATTTTAAGCTATGTTTTTAGTGGTTATTGAGACAGCAATAGAAAAGTAATTCATATGGCCTCTCCTAAAGCCAATAGTGGTATAACCAGATATAGTTTAGACCAGCTAGGCACTTGCCTGGGATTGGAGTGGCAGGTCAATTGTGTTTACATGCTGTCAAGTGTCCATCAGTTAAAAGTTGGAGACAGGTAGGTGAAGGTTGGGAACCAACATTATTGCAAATGACAGACAGGCCAAGGAGCAGTAGGAGAGATCCAGGACAGACCTACCACGTGCATTTGTGTATCTTCTGTTCTGATTATCATGTAAAACTTTGAGCATCCCCATGGCTACAACTAAGGGTGCCTTAGGGCAGGCACCCAGAGTTGGCTCCGTCACCCAGGGACCCATGCCTATCCTGGGAGGAAAAGTCTCTAAGAACGATCTTCCTGGTTCCCAGCCTCGGGCTGAGCAGCTGGCACTTGCATCTGCATACTTCATTAAATATGAAGTGTCTTCAGTTGTAAGAGATAATATTATTTCATTAAGAAAGAAAAAAGGGAGCTGTCAATATGGCTTCCTGAGTAAAAGTACTTACCATGCAAGCTGGACAGACCTGAGTTCAATCCCCAGAACCCAGATAGAGATGGAAGGAGAAAACCAACCCCATAAGGTTGCCTTCTGACCTCTACACTGTGAAAGTACACACACACCCCACACCCAAACAAAATGTACATGAATACACACACAGTGACAACAAATAGAACAATTTTAAGAAGGAATGCTGCAAAATGAACAATAGCAGACCACTGATTTTAACATCAGTGCTGAGCAATATGTTAAGAGGAGGGGAAATGTGCATATTATGCTCTATCAAATATGATACACTGGGCGGTGGTGGCGCACGCCTTTAGTCCCAGCACTTAGGAGGCAGAGGCAGGCGGATCTTTGTGAGTTCAAGGCCAGCCTGGTCTACAGAGCAAATATGATACACATTTTCCGCCAATCACAATTCTTGTGATTCTGCCGAGATTCCTAGAAACCAGCTGCTCGCTTGCTGGTGTCTTCTTCAGAAAGCCAGCGGCCAAGGTGGAAGGGGGACATGAAGTTGCTTAAAGCCAGGCTAAGGGCTGCGGGGCTTCCTCCAGCAGGCCCCTTCCAGTTGCCGAAGGCACTCTCACTGGGAAGCAGGATGCTGGTCACGTGGTACCTGGAACCGCATTTATAACTCCTGTCTCGTGTCAAGGTTGAGAGATCTGTGCCCAGCATGGGTGGACTAAAGCTGCTGCTGGCTTAGTTTTGTTTTTTGTTGTTTTGAGATAAGTTCTGGCTGTGTAGATCAGGCTGGTCTTGACTTTGTGATCTTCAACCTCTTCCTCCTAAGCACTACAGTTTCAGGCGTTCACCACAGTGTCTGACCTGAGGTCAACTTTGAATAGCACTGGCCAGAAGGTTCACCTCTACTCCAAATGAAAACACTCAGGAAAAGAAGCTCCCTTCCCTTCCCTCCGCTTCCCTTCCCTTCCCTTCCCCTCCCCTCCCCTCCCCTTCCCCTCCCTTCCTCCCCTTCCCCTTCCTCTCTTGTTCCCCTGCCCTCCCTTCCCTTCCCTCCCTTCCCTTCCCTCTCCTTTCCCTCCTTTTCCCTCCCTCTTTTTCCATGCCTCCAGGTATTCGCACTTGCTAGAAAGAAATGTTCTCTACACCGAGCCCCAGTGCCAGCCCCCCACCTTTTACCGTCCAGTAAATATCTATAACTTTGGTAATGATAGAAACAATACAAATTTCAAAGTAAGCACAGTTGCTCCTTTTAGGGAAAAGAGTCTTAACTTTCCCATTCAATGTTTGGAAAGGCTTATGTGTATTTGTAATGATGTGTGTGTGTGTGTGTGTGTGTGTGTGTGTGTGTGTGTGTGTGTGTGTGTGGTGGGGGATAAGTGTGCATGTGAGCAGGTACCTGAGGAGGTCAGACAGATCTCCTGGAGCTGGGGTTACAGGTGATTGTGAGCTCCCTGACGGGTGCGGGAACTGCGCTCCAGTCCTCCATAAGGGAAGTGTATGCTCTTGGTTGTTGAACCATCTCTTCAGTCCCCCTTCAGTTTTTTAACAGTGTTCACGGTATCATCACTGTTGCTCTTCAGAGCTTACACTTCCTGTTCTTAAGACCTGTCAGAGCCTATGCCCTTGACTTTCACACCTGTTTCATCAGCTTCCTTCTCTTTACTCTTGTTTTGTGCCGATGGAGGCTGTGTGTATTTTTGAGTGACTGAGACAACTTCACCTTGAACACTGAATGCTCAGCAGCTGCCGGCTGAGATAATTCCTTGGTCTTGGCATCCGTGGGTAAATATATGAAGCTGGGATCTTGTGGGCACTTGGTTTTGTGATAACTGAGAACATGTTCTTAGGTTTTTAGAGGGTTACTCTAGGAACCTCTGTCTTCAGTGGGACCTAGCCTGATTTTCATCAACTTTAGTGGCTGCTGCCATCTGTGAGGGTAGCTTGCTTTTACTGAGGAGTCCATGTTTGTTCATGCTATTGTGCGGGGCACCTGTGTACTTTGCCCATTCCTGATAGACAAGCCCTCTTAATACTCACCTGGAGACTCTGGTGGGGTGCAGAGGACCAACCAGGGCTGCCTCAGGGACTTGATCTGGACTGAGAGAACATTGCACAAATGGGAAACTCTAGGACCAACCAATGAGTCATTTGTTTCCTTTATCCCTTTGCTGTGGTTGGTCCTGAGTCCAGAAACATCAGAGGTTGTTCTGCCCACTTTCATCATTAGGACAAAGCATCGCAGCTTTTCCAATACCATTGCTTTTCTGATGAGGACACCGGCGCTTGGGAAAAGAAGGGCTGGACTCAAGGAATTCGCTTGAGGTGTGACAGAACTAGCCTGGAATTCAGGTTTCCTGTCACTTTGGGCCTGAAACCAAGAACAGTAGAGCAGAGCTTCATCCCCTGGGGAAGACCCAGCCTGTCTCACTAACCTAGTTCCCTAGGTAAGTTCCCTCATAACCCCGGGGCTTCCAAAATGCTGCGAGTAATTGTTGTCTACTGCAGAAGGTGGTGCAGATTGAATTTAAAACCTCGTATGAAGGCTGGGGGCTGGTGACGCACATCTTTAATCCCAGCACTCAGGAGGCAGAGCCAGATGGACCTCTGTGAGTTCGAGGCCAGCCTGGTCTACAGAGTGAGATCCAGGACAGGCACCAAAACTACACAGAGAAACCCTGTCTCGAAAAAAAACAAACAAACAAACAAACAAACAAACAAAAAGCAAAACAAGAACAAAACCCTAGGTGAAGGGTTTAGGCAGTTGCTCTCTGCTGGTGACAACTTCAGAGAGTGGCTGTCACTGTTGTGAATCTTTCCCACCATCCCCTAGGGCTCCTGCAAACACGTCTGAGAGCTGAACTTTGAGATTTAGGGGCAGAGACACCTGTGGAATTTGTTCTCTTTTCTAATCTCACAAAATCAACAAATCGTTTCTGTTCAACCCAAAGAGGAGCCTCTGGAGTTGGCAGGTCACAACACCGGGAGGTTTCAGGTGACAGGCAGCAGCAAAGCCGGCCTGGAGAGATAACAGCAGCCAGGCTGGGGAAGGGGAGAAGCTTTCTTGGAATGAAGATGCCTTTGAGTGTGGAGGGAAGGAAACAGGGGATCTAGGAGCCATAAGGCGCCTGGGTGGGGGCACTTGGCATGTGAACGGGGTGGAGAAGGCCAGGAAGGGGGATGTGATGTGGACATTTACAGCTATAAAGGAAGGAGACTCAGAGCGTATGAAAAGAACCATTTTCTGTGGGTCTCAGGAAGGGCCTCTCACAGGGGATTTCCTACCCAGGGCTCCAGGCCTTGGCTGCCTTCCCAGGGAAAGGTGGTGTTTGCTATGGGGGACTTGTATACTGCGTGGCTGTAGTTCAGAGACACAGGGTGCCCATTCCCTGCTCTGGACTGAAGGCTGCCTGAGCCTTGTTCAGCTGGGAACAAATATGCTCTTTCCTTGAACCATACATTTCAGAAGCCTTTGAGGGAAAGGGATGCTGAGTTCAGGGCAGGAAAAGTGTGAGTAACACTGGAGTGACGGAAGGTGAGAGCAGTGAGGGGATGTTCAGAGGAGCGAGCAAGCGAGCCCTTAGCGTATATAGTGTATAGATGATGGCTGGCCAGCTCCCGGCTGAGGCCACAGGGGCAGGGCTCCTCATAGTGCAGTGTGATCTAAAAGCAAGTTCCCTTGGAGAAAAGGATTTCAAAATTAAAAACAAAACACATCTGACCCCGCACTGTTTTTTTCCCCCAACCTCAATAAAAAATCAATATGTGCTATTGAAGAAGCAAAGCCATCTCAAGTGTTGATGTGGTAGAATGCTTTCCCGGCACGTGCGAGGCCCTGAGTTCTATGTGCACAGAGGACTTTTTAAAAGAAGGGAAAAAATCACATCTCAGAAACCAGGTGCAGTTTCTGTCAGCATCTGCCGGGGGTTTCTGATGGGAATGGTGGAAATGTGTTCCATTTTCATTTAGGATAATGAATAGCCAAAGTCCTCACACGTCTGTTCGGGCAAGATAATGATAACATTACTAGAGGGATTGTGCTGTACACACTGTAGTTGGAATTTTTTTTGGGCCACCAACCAGATCCCAAATAAAGACTCAGAGACTCACTATTAATTATGAATGCTCGGCCTTAGCTTAGGCTTGTCTCATTAGCTCTTTTAACTTAATTTAACCTGTTTTTATTCATATGTGTTTTGCCTTGGGGCCTTTACCTTTCCTTCACTCTGTATGTCCTACTTTCCTGCTTCCTCCATGTCTATCTGTCTGGCCCTTGGTGTCTTCCCTGCATATTTTTTTTTCTTCTTTCTAGCCTAAATTCCTCCTCCTCCTTACTTGCCCAGCCCTGAAGTCTCTCCTATACCTCCTTCCTCGCTATTGGCCATTCAACTTTTTATTAGACCAATCGGGTAAGGAAAACAGCAACACATCTTTACACAGTTAAACAAATATTCTGCAACATAAACAAATGCAACACATCTTTGCATAGTTAGATGAATATTCCGCAACAACATATTATCTGCCTTTCAATCCTTCTCACCCCCTGCTCTGTTCAGCTTCACTCTTTCCCCTCTTTTCTCTCTGTACTGTTCCCTGCCTCCTTCTTTGTCTTTCCCTTTGTACTCTTTCTTACCTTTCCATCTGTCTGTCTGTCTGTCTGTCTGTCTGTCTGTCTGTCTGTCTCTCTCTATATATATATGTTTCTCTCTCTCTCTCCTTCTCTTTTCTCTTTCCTATTTTTCTTTCTTCTGTGACTTTGAGAAAGGATCTCATTATGTAGCCTAGGCTGGCCTCTCAACTCCCCCTGCCTCAGCCTCCCGAAGGCTAGGGTTGTAAACATGAGCTGACAATCTCTGATCTCCTTTCCTCCTTTCTTGCTATGTCTCAGTGCCCTCAATGAATTTGCTGGTGAATTCAATGGACAAAGTGAGGAATTCCCATAGAATCAAGAATAGGGGCTGCTGTGAAGGTGTTGAGACTGGGGATTGGCTGCCCAAATTCACTATAAAAGGGACTCTGAGTTCTTCCTGACAATGATTCCTGTGTGAAAGACCCTTGCTTATCTCTCAGCAAGAATCCATCATCTTAGTCAGAGAAATCTCTGACCCTTCCCCATGCTCAGCCTCCTCAACAAAGAGTCAAGACAGGCAGCGGCAGTGTGACAAGCTAATTCCCATCAAAGAAAAAAACAGATAGGAAAGGTCTAGTGGCTTTGGGGGTGGGGGGTAGTAAGTCTAGCCTTTAACATCTGAGCCATCAGCCCAGGTCTAATGTTTTAAACATTCAGGAATGTTTTACACCATTACTGAGATCTCCTGGAAGCCCAATTAATTATTTTATGTATTTATTTGTTTGTTTGTTTGTTTGTTTTTGAGGCAGGGTCTCACTCTGTAGCCCAGCCTGGCCTACAACTTACTATGTAGCTCAGACTGGCTTCAAACATGAAGCAATATTACAGCTCTAGTCTCTGAAATGTTAGGATTATGGCTATGAGCTTACTATGCCAAGCTTAGTTAATTTATAATGATGTTTTAATTTTGGCACATAAACTAAAGTCATATGTGGGGTTGAGTTTGGTATCAGTGGGAGTATCTCTAGTGTTTATCCACTCATTCATTCATTCATTCAGTCAGTCAGTTTTTTATTTTGTCTGAAGCATGTGCCAGAGACGCCTGCTTTTCAGGTTTAAAGTCCAATTGAAGTCAAACTTCTATGAAGCCTCAATATAGCTTTGGTCCTGGACATGCCTCCTGAGGGAAACAGAATCCTTTGTGGTCCCTTCACTATGCAAGAACTCTAGGTATGACTGTAAAAATGTCATGAAATGGACTAGTACACACGGATCCAATCCACCAGCTCTTACATACATCCAACCACCCATTGTTCATGTACTCATTTATCTATGTACCCACTGATTTACCCCACCACCTGCCCATTCATCCAAAATACCTGTCTATCCACCCAGTGATCCCTTATCTATCTGTCTGTCTGTCTGTCTATCTTCCCATACACCTATGAATTCTATTATTTATCTATTCACTTATCTATCATCTTTCCAAGAATGGGGTGAGAAGTCAGTTTTTAATCCAGTGGGTCTCAGGATATGCCTGACTAATCACTATTAAAAGTACCCTCACCTTATAATTCACCACTAAATATTTCCTCGGCACTGGGCAGAGGCAAGGTGAGAGCAGAGATGATGGGATGCACACGGGGTGCTGCGAACAAAAGTCCCCTCGAGATGCTTAGCTTTATTCAAGATGGCATCCAGGTTTCCCTGCAGTCTAATTGGGTTGTTCCGAGAAGCCGGGCATAGCAGTCGCCTTTTGTCAGGGCGGCTCTTCTAAGGCAGTTTCTCCTCAGTGTGAGAGCCCATGCTTCTGCATCGTAACTCTGGTCATGTGTTACTTTCTCCCTGTACCTAGAAAAAAACGAGGAAAACCAGTTTATTGGGCAGGTTTAAGCTCCCAATATGTTCTTTTTTCCATCCATAAAAATGATCCCAGAAGTTGGCGAACTCAGTGTCTGCAATTGTTGCCTGGCTTCACAGATGCGTGTCAGTATTTTTCCTGTGGTGGGAATTCAGGCTGGTTTACTCCTCTCTAATGTAGAGTTGTATCCCTTTCTAAAGATGCAACCCTCCCTCTTTCTGTCTGGAGGTCAGGCGTTAGTCACTTGGGATTCATCTGGAAAGGGGAAATGAGGTGCAGTGGTTAGAGCCCCAGAGTCATGGTGAGAACTGCTTCCCATGCCTTAGTCTGGAACTGAGTCACTAGGCTGTGCTGGACAAGGAGGTTCATGTGTCTGAGTGGTCTGTGAAGAGGGAACCAGCACTGGGCACAGCCGGTACTGGGAGTGACATGCCAGAATGCAGGGCGTCCTCTCCAGATCCTTATTTTCACCTCTCCAGGTCCTTATTTCCAGGCCTCCCTCTTCTATCTCTAAAGTGAGAGAGTGGATACATGACACTTAAGGAAGCTTCTAATGCATTTGGGTCTTGATTCACTCAATCTTATACTTGGTCTATTTGATACCTGGGGCAGACCATGATGAACACCCAGCATCTCTCTATGACATGACAAATAAAAGGATTACAGAAACAATCATGCCATGAAACAACACTTAAAAACAGAGAGTTGACTGAAAATGAATGTTTGAGTCCTAGTTCATCCTACAGAAATAGTGTAACTTCTGTGTTTTCATATCGTAACGGAAAAGCGAGAGTTGGAGGCACGGATGATTCCGATCAGGTATGAATGAATGTGGGCATTTGAGGCTGTATATACCAGTGGCTGACAGTGTGACATGAGTCACAGGGTTAAAATGGTTACAGAATACAGTGTTTATTAAAGGATAAGTAATAATATATGCTAAATTAGAGGTTAAATACCGATGAAGGCCAGGTGTGGCAGTGAATACATGTGATCCCAGGAAGCTGAGGCCAAAGGATCATGAGGCCCTGGCCAGCCTAGACCACATAGTGGAACTCTGTCTCAAAAACCAAACTTAAAATGAAACAAATCTGCTGTGGGATGGTCTGTATGTCAAATTGCTCTGATTGGTCAATAAATAAAACACTGATTGGCCAGTGGCCAGGTAGAAAGTAGGCAGGACAAGGAGAGGAGAATTCTGAGAAGTAGAAGGCTGAGGAGGGAGACACTGCCAGCTGCCACCATGACAAGCAGCATGTGAAGATGCCGGTAAGCCACAAGCCACATGGCAAGGTATAGATTTATGGAAATGTACTAATTTAAGCTGTAAGAACAGTTAGCAAGAAGCCCTTCACAGCCATACAGTTTGTAAGCAATATAAGTCTCTGTGTTTACTTGGTTGGGTCTGAGCAGCTGTAGGACTGACGGGTGACAGAGATTTGTCCTGACTGTGGGCAAGGCAGGAAAACTCTAGTTACACAAATCCCCACAACAGTACCTATAACAATTGCTCAGAATTTAGATAAAAATATTTGAGGGAAGGGGAGGAGCTAGGTATCACTAATGTTGCGTATAATGGGCACTTCATGTAATAACAAAAGATAATCAACTTTCAGTGCACTGTAAACAGAAGTTTCTGTCCTGCCAGTAACTCCCAGATACCCAACAGCTGCTTCCTAAATAATTGACTCAGAGGCTTAATATTACTTATAAATGCTTGGCTGGTAGCTCAGGCTTATTACTAACTAGCTCTTACACAAATTAACACATTTCTTATCTATGTTCTGCCATGTGGTTTGTGGCTTGTTACTTTATTTTCTATACATCTTGCTTCCTTGGTGGCTGGCTGGCATCTCTCCTGACTCCACCCTTCTTCATCTCCAGTTTGATTGTTCCGCCTAACCTTATTCTGCCTGGTTATTGGCTAAAACAGTTTTATTTATCAACCAATGGGAATGAAACATATTCATAGCATACAGAAAGACCATTGCACAACAGTCCACTTTAATGTAAAAAAATCATAGTTTGAACAATTTTAAACTTACAGGAAAGTTGGAAAAATAGTTTGGAGCGTTTTCATATACATATGTCCCTCTTTAGGTTTACACAGCCATTGTATATGAATTAAAATGAATACTAACACTAGCACAACATGGTTAACCAAACTACAGACTTTATGTGCATTTCTCCAGTGTTTACAATGTGATCTCTCTTCTATTGTGAATTATTTCAAGAATTACATTGCATTTACAGGCTTATTACTGTTTTAAAAATCCTTTACACACCTACCTACAGACCCTTATTACTGTCCTGGGAGATGACCTCTCCCACCACCCTCCAGTCCTTGTTATACCATGAATTCCCCTAAATTGTATTACTTTGAGGACCTGCAGACTGTGGACACATCTGGACATCTCAGCTTCTCTGAGGATGTGTTCTTGGAGACATTAATCTAATCAAGTCTACCAGTGCTTGCTTTAGGAATGAATTTGGAAGGTAATTCTGGCCAGTGGGTAATGAGAAGTCTGGAGTTTCTGGGTAAGCTCCCTTCACTCCTCAAATCACTCCTTCCCTTCTTGTCTGAATCTCAAGCCTTATTGTCTGAGTTATCCTTGGTTGAAGGACAGAATGCCTGGAGCTGTTGCAGCCACTTTGTAACCATGATGGGCAAACCCGAGACAGAAGCAAAGCACATGTTCCAAAATGGAAAAATCGCGAGGCTCTAGTCTTAAATGTTTTATCCCTGGGAATGAACTAACTCCTGACTTCTTGTTATGTGAGAAAATACATTTTCCTCTTTTAGGGGGAACCTACAGTTACTGACAACTGATGGAAAATCTCCATCAACAAAAAAGCATGCTGTGAGGCCAGGTATGGAGCACGCCTTTAATCCCAGCGCTCTGGAGGCAGAGGCAGCTGGATCTCTGTGAGTTTGATGCCAGCCTGGCCTATGTAATGAGTTGCAGGATAGATAGGACTACATAAAGAGACCCTGTCAAAAGGAAAAAGAAAAGAAAAAGAAAAAGAAAAAGAAAAAGAAAAAGAAAAAGAAAAAGAAAAAGTAGAAGAAAAAGAAAGGCATGATGTGCTCCATGTGGACAAGGCCAGAAGAGGTGGTCAGCTTTTATAAGGTCCACAGCAGAAGCATCTCTCATTCAATCATGAATCCATCACCTCCCAGCACAGATGTGGGACTCTTGTACTTGGCTCTATATCAGTATGACAGCCATCTAGGGTGGCACTCTTGACCTGCCATCTTTTTCTCTACTCCAAGAATGAACTCAAAGGAGGAAAGGTTTGTTTAGGATCCTGCTTCCGGGGGTTTCAGCTAGTGGGTGGCAGGCTCTATTGTATTGGTGGATATCTGTGGTGAAGCCACGCTGCTTGCCTCATGGAGGAGATATGCCCTTGGTGACGTAATTCCTCCAGCTAGTGCCTATCTCTTAATATCCTATTCTGCTTTGAACTCACTGGTTAATCGAGATTAACCCACCGGCACAGCTACATCCTCATGGTCCCATCACCTCTATATGACAGCAGCAGCCGGGGCCCAACGCATCACCGGAAGAGCTTTTGGGGGGAATATTTCATATACACACCATAATACCGGCCTAGAAATGTCACACATCCAGGGGTGAAATTCAGAGGCATCCACCTAATGTAGGAGCACCTGGTGCTGCCTGGGAGGTAAGCGTAAGGTGTTAGGAATGCCTGCAGACTGGAGTATGGAAACTTAAAAGGAGGCAATGCATCTGTCTCGAGGGATGCTTTCCTTCTAGGCAAAGGGATGAGGAACACAGGCACTGAGGTAAACAAAGATACAAGGATTGGCAACCATCACGTCTCTTTCGGAGAGTGAAACTGATCCAATTTAGATAACCTTTTATCGTTTTATTGTTCGGCAGTTTCAGGCATTTAGATAACAAATTTTAGTCGTTTTTACCCTCTAGTCCCCTCCCTATCCTTCTTTCTCTCCGGCTGGAACCCTTCTTCTCCACAAGCCCCCCTGCTGTTTTTTTAGCCCTCTTTTTGTTTGTGAATAAGAGCTGTTTGCCAAGCATGGCTGGGAGGTTGCTATTTCCTGGGGCTAGGTCAACTTACCCATGGCCACACCACTGCAGAGAAATGATATCCCTCCTCCAACTGCCATCAGTTGCCAATGGGAGTAGTGATGTCTCATGGCCCCCTCCCCCACCCTAGTGAAGTGTGAATGTGTCCAACCTTGTTCAGGTCTTAGGCAGATAGGCACAGCTTGGGTGAATTCACGAGTGCAACTGCTACATCATAGCCAGAAGACATCTCCCCCAACCACTACTCTTAGGTTCTTTCTAAGCCCTCTTCTGCGATATTCCCAGAGCTTTAGAGGGGGTGATGGATAGCCTTTGACGTAGTCAGATTGCTGGCAGCCATCATTGGGTTCGTTCAGTGAGACCTCTGATAGGCTTCACAAGCCGCAGTGTGGACCAGCGGCCCCTGGAACTAGTTAGTCCTGAAAGACTAACTCAAGCTGCTGAGTCCAGGTTCAGCCACCCACTAATTATGTGGCCCCTGGTCATCCGTGTGTCTTGGAACAGCCACAGGAAGAGGTGGCCCATCACTGTCCTCCTTCCTCACAGGGCACCTGCAACGTGCAGTGTAAGTGTAAGGGGTGAGTATTCCCCCCACCTCCAGAGGTAACTGTGTATCTGCCCACTCTGAGGTTCCTGTTCTATGTCAGAGTTTTCCTTCTGTTTAAAAACAATTTGTTTTGAGCCAGCTTCTCAATCAGTAACCCGGTCTAGCCTAGAATGAACCAAGTAGCCTAGGCTGGCCTCAAATTCAGAGCAATCCTCCTGCTTTAGCCTCTTCAGTGCTGGGATACAGGCATGTTTTAAGATTTCCCATGTTTCAGAATAAAGTCACAATCCTTAGTGTGATTCTTAATCCAATTCCAACTCTTTCCAACGTTATTTCCATTTCTGCATTCTCTGTCTCTGTCTCTGTCTCTCTGTCTCTGTCTCTCTGTCTCTGTCTGTCTCTCTGTCTCTGTCTGTCTCTCTGTCTCTGTCTCTGTCTCTGTCTCTCTCTCTCTCTCTCCTCTCTCTCTCTCTCTCTCTCTCTCCCCTTCCCTTTCTCATTGTGTTTTGAGAGAAAGTCTACCTAAGTAGTTCAGGCTGATCTTGAACCCTCAGCCCTCCTGCTTCAGCATCCAGAGTGCTCGATAACAGGAGTGCACCTCCACACACGGCCTGCATTCTTTATCAGCAAAATGTATGTCAGATAAAGGCCCAGCCCAAATGTCCTCCTTTCCTAGACCATGATCAAAATGAGTCTTTATACTCATAGTGTACATATTTCAAATTATCAGAGCCACTACCATCCTATTCAATTGTAATGCTGTCTTTATTTCCTAAGAAGTACTCTAAGCTCCAGCAATACGTATAAGTTACTTGTTGCTACAAAACAAAAGGCAAGATTTAGTGGCTTTAGATATCAAACTCTTATTATCTTATCATTGCACTGGGTCAGGAATTCAGGCATGGCTTACACCCGGCCAGTTCTAGCTCAGAGTGGTTTATGGGCTGTGGTCAAGGTGTTTGCTACAGGTTTGCTACAATCTGCTTCCAAAGTAGCTCCCTCACATGCATGAAGTCAGTTGCTGTCAAGAGGTTTCAGATGTTGCCATGTGAACTCTTGCTATATGTTATATGGCAGCTGGTTTCTCCCAGAGAGGCTGAAACTCAAAAGGCCTTTTAGAACCTAGTATTAGAGATAAAAAAAAAAAAAATCACTAATACCATGTTCTGTTAGAAGTAATCCCATTAAGCCTACATTCAGGAAAGTTTAACCCACACTGAAGGGAAAAGGAATTGAAAGTTGGATTTGAAGACATATAAAACCACCACACCTGGGCTGTCATATGTCTTTGTTCTCAGCAACTAGCTATGTCTACCACATGGTAGATGCCCATGGACATTCTAAATGAAATGGCTAATAAACAGGACAATAATAACAAAGGTAGAGAATGGGTGGTTTGTGGGGGTCTACACGTACAAAACGATGGAGATGAAGATTGGTGAGAAATTCTGAGATACGAATTTACAGGACTTTGAGTGAATTAGATGGGTTGGAAATGGGCTTGCAAATCTCCTGCAAAATGGGGGATGCCGTCAATTCTCAGTATTAAGAGTGTACATTGAAAGCACGGGGCAATGTTTACCCCATCCTTTGTATTAAGATGGCTCAGGCAATGTGCACTTAGAGATGGTGGTGATGGCTGAAGGAGGCTTTTGGTACTTCCTCTGCCCATGTCAGGGTGAGGCGCTATCCAACACATATCTTTGGATCTGATTGTTCTTAGGTCTGATTGTTCAATTATATTGCAAAGGGAAGAAGGGCTGGCTCTCGGAAGCAAGAGCCTTGTCTATGCCATCTCTGTTATGTTAAGTGTCTTATTTATACTTGGGAAGGCTCTACTTTCTGTTTTCCTGGGGGGTTTGACCTAAAGTATTCATGTTAGATTGACACCATTACACATTCGAAGGAAATTCCTACAAATCTTTGTAAAATGCGGGGAGCAGACAGTTACGCAGCATCATTTTGAATACTAGGATTCCAGTTTTCATTTTTGAAGCACTCAGTTTCCCAGGGCTCAGACTTAATTGGCACGGCTGCAAGTTGACCATTAGAACAACTCTACATAGAAAGTCACAAGCTGCTCCCTAATACTTAATCTTTTTGTTCTTCGAAAGGCTGGGGGAGGGGGACAAATTTCAGCAGGGTCTTGGTCGGGGAGATGGTTTAGTGAGTTAAACGAAAGCACATGCTATGCAGGCCTGAGGACCCAAGTTTGAATCCCCAAAACAGGTGTAAAAGTTGGTCACACAGCAGGAGCATTTCTACTGGGGGATGGGAGGTGGAGACCCCCCAAATGTTCAGAAGCTAGAGGAGCAGCTAGCCTGGCCTATGCAGTGGGAAAATGAACAAAAAGAGAGGCCTTGGATCGAACAAGATGGAAGGCGTAGCCTGACACCCAAGGGCATCTGACCTGCACGTGGAGTGAATGCCTGCATAAAAATGCACGAATGTCTTGTGCATGCACACCCTCTATACATCACAAACCACACACACACACACACACACACACACACACACACACACACACGTATGCACGCCAGTTGACATTAAGCAAAGGTTAGTTTGATATAGGCACTATTAAGCTTTTTTGTTTCCCTGGGAATTGGAGGGCCCAGGGCTGTACACTAAATAGTGCATAGTGTAAAATATAGAAGGTAAATTTCTCTAGAACTCCATTCAGTTCCAATTACGCTCAGACTCTGCCATTTTTGCAAACTCTTTATTTACTCAGAAGTGAAATAACCATGGAACTAATTTTAAAAAGAAATTAAACAATTCTTTGTTCATTCTGCATTTCTGTACATTTAGAAGTGATTAGTTGTTCCTTCATTACTGGCAGGATTAAATCCAATATTTGCCAGTATAATTTATTTTAAAAGACCTTTTGTCCTTCCGGAAGTATTTTTAAAACAATAATTAAATGGAAACTTTGGATGAGAAAGTTTCGTTATTTCTTCCGTGTTGATTCTTCCACTTCTGATCAATTAATACTGACTGTAGTAGATTTTGGGTGAGACTTGGAAAACTAATTCAGGGTAACACCTAGCCTTTTAAATTAGGGGGTCAAACCTGGGCTACCTGCACTCCATTGTAAAGTAGGCTCTACAAGGGCAGGGCCTTCGGGGAGCTGCGGGCAGGATCTGAGCGGTTGAATCTAGCCCTGTGTAAGCCCTCCAACACTGGAGTAGCCAAGCATTCATTTAAGGTCCAGTGCGGGGCTGAGGCCAGCGAGCAGGCAGGCCGGCGGCGCAAAGCTTCCCGCTCCGGGCCCTTCCTGCGGAGGAAGGAGCTGGGCGCGAGGAGTGGGATCCCGGCCCACTTCCTGTCCGGCTGCACGGGCACCGCCTCCTCCCGGAGCCGGAGGACAGGGCTTCCAATCCCGCGTCCCAGCGACGGTCACCCCTGTGTCCCCCGGGCGAAACCGCAACCGGGGCACGGAGCGAGGGTTAAGGGCTCCAGGCTCGCTCAGGGGGCGTGGTCGGTGGCGCTCGCTACTGGGGTTTGGGGGCGGGACCGACGGAGGACGGGGGCGTGGCCGGAGCGCGCGCCTTGGCGGCCGAGGGGCGGGGTGGACGGAGGAAGAAGGCGTGGCCAGAGGCCCGCGCCTGTGCGGCCGCGGCGGGGAGCGGGCTGTGGCCAGGGGCGGTTCCGGGCGGCAGGCCGGGGGCGGGGCGGTCGGAGGAAGGGGGCGGGGCCCGAAGTTGTTCCGCGCTGGGCAGCGGGGCTGGCGGGCGGACCGGGCCGGGCCGGAGAAGTTTTCACGGCGGCTGCTGAGCGAGGGTGCGGGCCCCGGCTGGCAGTGCACGCCCGCTGCCATGGCTTTCCGTAGGAGGACGAAAAGTTACCCGCTCTTCAGCCAGGAGTTCGTCATCCACAACCATGCAGACATCGGCTTCTGCTTGGTGCTCTGCGTCCTCATCGGGCTTATGTTCGAGGTGAGTTGAGCGCCGAGGGCTGCTGCAAGGGACAGGCGGTCCCATCTCCGGTGCACCGCGGTGAAGACAGGGATTCCCTGACCTCATCTGGGCCAGAGCGCGCCTGGCTGTCCCGCACGTTATCCGCACCTCTGGCTTTGTGCACCGTCTTCACCCTGGCCTGGACCTAGGACAGTACAGACAGCACCCCTAGCTCCTGGCTGTGCGGGCCGTGCCATGCTCTGTCGCCCCCTTGGGTACCCACCGTACCCTGCAACTCTCTACATCTCTGAAGCCCATGCCTGGCCTCGAACCAATTACAGCGCTGCCTTCTTGGCCCCAGGATTGGGGTTTCCTTTCTGGCGTTCTGGTGCCAAGCTGGGAGACTCCCAGACCCGCAGCAATTGCACAATACCCCCTCCTCCCAAGTGGGGGCTGCCAGATCTTCTAGGTTCTTCCAGTGGGAGGGACCCTAACCCTTCTCCACCTCTTCTGTGGCTTTCTGGGCGTTCTTCACCCTAATCTCTGGAACTTGCTCCAGGTGTTCACGTGTGGCCCTGGCTCGATCCCAGTGGGGACCTTCTACGACCAACCTCTCTTTAAATATTTCCTAAAGGGTTAGTTTTAAGATATCCTTTCCACTTCGATCTGTCACTGTAGATCGATGTGTGAATTGGACCCAGAACCTCATCTCCTGTGCAGGATCGAAGAAAGTAGCAGGGATACCCTCTGCTTTTAGGTGAAAGGTGATTCTCTTGTAGCTGCAGGCGTGGGGGGTGGGAACAGAGAATAAGATCCTAAATTCAGCAGTGTGCTGTTGTAGGCCTCAGAGAACTGTCTGTGTAAACCAAGGAGTCAGAATCCAAGGGGCTGATGGTCGTTACTACAGAGTAAGAAAAACGATGATATTGAAAGGTGCACTGGCGGACACTGAGTATGGACTTGCTGTGGTAGATATATCTTGTCTCAAAAGCGCCATATGTGACGTGATACACTCCCTCACACTCTCTGTAGTCTCCTGCCCTCCCTTCTGGGTAAGGTGGCTGATATGCATTCTGGGGGATATAAGAAGCTGTACCATTTAAAAGTTGACTGACCATCCCTGCAGCTACCGGGGTCTCCCCTCTGTTGCTGACACAGGTCCTATCTGGCTGATGAACCTGGAGACATTCTAGTGGTGGCCAGATCTGGGCTGGATGCATGCCCTTGGCCAGGCTGTAGGGATTGCAGGAGAGAAGCTGTGACTGGGGTCCACACTCCTGGTAATGCTGTCAGTTCACTGTCTCGCCTCGCCTCCGCCTCCCCTCGCCTCGCCTCCCCTCACATTTCCCGAGGTTCTGGAGAAGTATGTTTCATTGAAGACTGACGGCAGCCTCAGTTTCCCCATCATTGAAGAAGCCGTTGAAATCTGTCTTTCTTACAGTGACTGTAAAGCTTGAGGCTGAGATTATATTAGCAGCAAAAGCCATGCCTCCCTACCGATGAGAGACTCTGTTTCTTGCTCCTGGACCCTTGTTATCATTTAACGGAATGGTTTAATGAGAAGGCAGGGGACCTGCCCGGCTTAGCGCTGGCCTTATGTCTATTTGTTGTCCTCCATTCTAAGAGGCTTCTCAGGGCCACGCTCCAGTTCTTGGAGGGTAGGGCTGGAATGACACAAGTGTCAATCATAAACCTCATAGCCATGTGCTCCGCAGCTGGCCACAGTCCCTGGCTTAGCCCCTCTGGCTTAGCCTGTGGCTCTCTGCTATCTCTAGCATTTGTTGAGATGTTTTGGCTTTACCTGCCTTAGTGTTGTGCAAAAAAGAGACGCCTAGGGTTTGTACTCCTGCCTCCTTTGTTCTCTGTCTCTAGCCTTGCGGAAAGTCTTTTGCATTGGGTCTATGGAACCAAGTACAGAAACTGTCATTTCTAGTACCTGATGGAAGAGAAAGGACCAAGGTGAGAAGAAAAAAAAAAGCCATTTTCCTTTGGAAAGGCCTTAGGGTTGTAGAACAGACTTGGAGATGCCCGTCTTTCCACTGGGCCGTCTTTTTCTGTACTACTTCAGTCCTTCGGGACTCACGGGACAGACCTTTCTCTCTGAAGACGCTTTGAAGACTCACCAGTCTGAGCTGGTTTAGAAGGAAGGAGGCTTTCCCCTGTACCTCCACTATCAAAGATTACTGATCTGTGTGTACTGAGTGTGTAATGGGTTTTCTCCATCTCTTCCCAGCTACTGTCTGGAAAGAGATTTGTGTGTGTGTGTGTGTGTGTGTGTGTGTGTGTGTGTGTGTGTGTGTGTGTGCTCATGCTGTGCACGCACACGTGTGGGCTTGCGTGTGTGTGATCAGTTATCTTAGAACTCTGCTATCATTACTAAGTGAGAACAGAAACATCCTGGAAAGCAGGGGGTGGGGAGACACCTCAAAACCAAGCATAGGATGAACTGAATATTTCTGGGATCTTTCCAGGAGTGGTGGTGGTGTGTGTGTGCGCGCATGCTTGTGTATGTGTGTGTTTATAGGTAGACATGTAGTAGGAAGGTTTCTCTAGAAGTGTGGACAGAAGGAGCTGTAGGGGACCAGGGAGAAAAGTCATTAGGCCCCTGGGTTTATATCTTGGGCCAGGCTAGGGCTCCTTCATTTGGGAAGTTGAACCAGGAATTGTAATTCTTTGAATAGAAAGTGACTTTTGTGATCCCCCCCACTCCCTAAAGTCCCCTGCCGAGTCTCTGCTGTTTCCTCTACCTCCTCCCCACACCCTGGCACGCCACAGACTTCACATCCACGTCCACCCTCCCTTGCTGGTCACCTCTGCAGCACTTAGGGGTTTTGATTTCCCTCTCAGGATCCCCGGGGCTTAGGTTCTGTCTTTAGGGAGATGTTGACGCCAAATTCCTTCCCTTGGGATCACTTCCTTTTGGGAACACATGAAAGGCTGTCTGGCCCGTGTTCCCCCAAGCCACACTCAGACGCACTTTTAGTTTAGTTTGGGGTTATCTTATTTCCAAGGCAGAGACAGCTTCCTCCCCAGCCCAGGTTTCGCCCCATCTTATGTCTGTTTGGAATAGAGTTGTTGTGTGCCGACACTGCACTTGGCTAAAAAATGTCAGGAATGTGGAACTTTATTCCCCCCCTCCTTCCTTTCCAGCTTTCTCTTTCTTCACTCTGCTTCGGGGAGAGGTGGTGCCACAGGCAGTCTGGACTTTCTTAGGTGGAGTGTGGTTCTTCAGGGTGCCGGTGGCCAGTTGGGATGTGGGTATAAGTAAGATTTGAAAGTAGCCACCCCCTCCCCTCCCCTTCCCTTCCAGTGCCTGGTGCCACGTTTCCAACCGAGAAACAGGCAGGGGAAGAGGAAAACTCTTTCATTAGCGAGTGGAGAATGAGAAATAGGGGGCGCCCGGAGGAGAGGAAGCCCTTTCTGTACCACCTTTAAAATGTCATCTCAAGACAGAAACTAGCGTCTTCCTCAGTGTCTGCAGCTGCAGGGAAATGGTCCTGAGAGTCAGTTGTAAGTTTTGTGTTTGGTTTTTGTATAGGCCATGATGAGGATGAAAGGGTTTAGGACCCAGAGGAGTTGGCGGACGGAAGCTGGTTTGGGCTTTTGAACTTATTTCTGAGGTAGCTGTGGAAGGTAGCTCACCCCCCCCCCCACCCCCCGCCCCGGAACTACTTTCTTCCCTGTTCCCGACCCCATGGCAGACTTGTCAGGAAGAAATATTTGCAGCACATACAA
Source organism: Peromyscus maniculatus bairdii (assembly GCF_049852395.1). NCBI lineage: Eukaryota > Metazoa > Chordata > Mammalia > Rodentia > Cricetidae > Peromyscus > Peromyscus maniculatus. The sequence goes on along the minus strand of NC_134872.1, from coordinate 57,933,155 downwards.
TGGCAGCCCATGGCAGGTGTCCTAAGTGTTTGGACTGGGGTGGGATGGGGATTGGGAGGGGGGTGTCTGTGGCACCAGTTCATACTCAGGGACGTACCTATGGGTATCATAGCCTGCCACCAGACACCCAGTCCTGTCTCTTGAGGCTGGGTGAAAAGATTCTTCTATTGTGTTACTAGAAGCGAATAAGTGGCACCTAGGAACACCTGTGGATGTCAGTCGGTTTTTTGTTTGTTTGTTTTTAATAACTTCTAATGCATTTTCAAGGATGCTACTTTGTCAGTTTTTATAATTCCTGACTTTTTGCTTCACCTCCAGAAGCTTGAGACACAGTCTGCTGGGGATGCTAGAGGCCTCCAGCGGGAGCCCCTCATTCTCATGGGCGCCTTGTGTGGTTGAATTTCTGCCTGTGGCACTCAGTGTGATTTGAGCAACAGAACAGAAGCTGGCTGTTTCAGTTCCCCTCAGTCAGGATTTTGGTTTAACCCTGGCCTGTGGGAAGAAAGGGCATATTCATTATCCTTTCCTTGGCAAAGTGAAGGATAGTATTGGTCAGCTGGTGAAATTTTGACTTCAAGTGCAAGATGAAGACTAGTGTTAAAAGACACACGCACACACCCCACCCCACCCCCAGCACAGGAGTACTTCAATGATGCTCTCAACAGTCACGTTGATCACCGTTGGCTCTGGCTTCGTTATTGGGTCTGAGGGTCTGCTTCTGTCCCCAGACCTTTCGTTGAGGGTCCTGGCTGCACTGTCATTTTAGGGATGACCTATTTTGAGAAGGATGCCTTTCTCCCGAATTCTCCCGCACTGGGCCATCTCCCATCCCAATGACTGCCCCTGACTCCTAGTTCCCCCTTCCCCAAAGAATCCCCGTGCTGTGACTGTGCCATGCGCAACACGTTTTCTCTCGGGCATTTGTCTTATTGGAACACAGGGTGTGGGTACCAGAGGGTCTCAGCGCTGCCAGTGTCAGCCCCGGAGCAATAAAGACTATAGGGAAACTGCCCTGGGAGCTAAATGGATGTCACCTCTCCTGTTCCCTCTGCCGTCTGAACCCTCGGTGGCTTATTTCTCAGAGGCTGGTCACAGCAGAGCGACTTAGTCCCCGACTGTTTGTGGAATAACATGTGTTGCTATGGTGAAAGCTTCCCTCTGGCAGGCATGAACTCTTTTTTTTTTTTTTTTGATCTGCTTCATCGTCGTCGTGGGCAGGGGCCCAGAAATCATTCCGTGGCGTAGCTGATGTACCTCTCATTCCCAGCCTGATAAGTGATGAAGCCAGAGGTTCGATAAGAGTGGATTAGAATTCCCACACGACAGAAACGCTTTCTAATCGGTCGCTGTGCTATTTAGCTGGCTTGGGAAACTCTACTACTACTGATGCTATCTGTCTCTTAACCTTCTTATCCAACGCTGTGTATCTGGTATCCACTGGTACCTAATGGTTAAAGAGAGGAGGGGCGGAGGACAAAGAAAACAGCAGAACTGCAAACAGGGCTCCTGAACAGCTCTCCTTATTTCGTGGGCAGGCCATTGTCCTCCAACTACTCAGTTCCTTTGCCCCGATTTACCTCTGCTATCTCAGATGTCCCGCTGTCGAGGAGAACCAAACCCAGCTTAGGCACAGCTGGTCGGTCATGTTCTGAACTAACTGTGTGGTTTCAAGAGCTTTGCAAGGGGTTCTTCTGGATGGTGTACGTTCACATGGCTCTTCTTGCTTTTGAACAGAGGAAAGGGAGCCAGATCGTGAGTTGGTGGGTACCAAGGGACCCCTGGTGAGGTTGTTGGAGCCCCAGGGTTGTGAGGAGGGCTGCCACGTTGCCTCCTGATGTCTTCTTTCATTTGTCTGGAGGGACTGACAGCATTTTGCATCTGTGAAATGTTTTACTGGCCTCACCCTGTAATTGGGATGGTTTATGGGGGTTGTCATAGTCAGCCAGAGCCTGGCTTCTAGAGGAGGGGTTTGGCCAATGACCATCCACTGTAAGTGAGAGTCAGAGCCAAAATAAGAATTCAGCAATGCCTGCCTCACATTTAGAACTCAGCTCTGATGCCTTCACGAATAGGGGGCGTCCATGGAATGTAGTCACGGGCGGCTTTGTTTTCCTTTGTCTGAATGGATCTGTTTGTTACCTGGAAGTAACGTCTGTGAGCCACTCCACTTGGAAGCCTTTCTGCCTAGAACGATCATTGAAATTCCCGTCTCCCTCGAGGAGACTACAGAGAATGACCCAGATGTGCGTGTCTGTCCTATGTGAACACAGATGAGCAGACAAGGGCATTACCCAGCACTGAAGTCCCTGCCTGCCATTATCCAACATCTGTGTGAGATAAGGGCTTTCTGGTTGTCGTTTGCTCATTGACCTTATCATCGAGTTAATATTGTGGTCATAGCTCAAGGGCACATCTATTTTATGAGTTTCTATTTTATGAGTTCATGACCTTAGAGTGCAACCTAAGAAATTATCTACTGTTTACAGAAAAGAAAAATAAGCTCCACCCCCCAAGAGGTTGAGAGATTTGCCCCAGACAATTAAAGTCAATGTTTCACAAACCCGGAGCCACACCCAATCTGTCTCTGGTGCATCTTCTGTGTCTCTACCCTGAACCCTAGACTTTGTCTTGGAATACCAGCCTATGTGTGAAGTCTTGAAAGTGATATATGATGCTGAAGAGCGCCGGACTCATTCATTTGTTAAATACTTATTAAATGGCAGAGTACCTGTGATGTGCTTGTGTGTGCTCAGGGAATGCAGAGATGAGGAAGGGTCAGGGTTCTGTCCTCAAAAAGGTCACAGTGTGGCTGATACACTAAACTAGCTGTAGTGGTACAGGCCACTGAGCCCAGCTACTTGGGAGGCCGAGTCCAGAATATTAAGAGTTTAAAGCTAGCCTGGGCAGCATAGTGAGATACTACCTTAAAAAGCAAAACGTGGCCAGTGCTATAGTTTATTAGTGAAATGCTTGCCTAGCATGTGCAAAGCCCTAGATGCAAACTCATGTACCACAGAGGAAAAAGAAAGAAAGAAAGCTATGTTGTGACTCCAGGCCTTCAGCTTGGTATGTGTGACAGGTGCAGCCTTAGACCCTTGGGCTCAACCTCGAGCCACTGTGCTTGGTGGCATAGCATTTACTAAGAACTAGCACCCTGGCCATGGATATCAGGGTCTAGAGGAAAAGAGGGAGATCTTGCCAGGCACATCTGGCACTCATAATCTGGTATTACTTTGAGGCAGGTCATAGGGGCTAATATAAAAATCCCTTAGGGTTGGGGGCTTCAGACAGCAGCAATTCTTTATCACCATCTTAAAATCTGAGTAAATCCAAGACTAAGGCCCTGGCAGACCTTGTTTTGGGGGAGGGTCCGTCTCCTGGCTTGTAGTGGCATACCTACATCTTGACACAGCAAAGAGAAGGGAAGGAAGGAAGGACAGAAAGGGGTGCTTGACCTCTGGGGTCTCTTTATTAAAAGACCTTTACTAAGCCCATTCATGAGGGCTTTGTAATTGTGATTAATTATCCCCCAAAGTCCTATCTCTAATGCCATCACACCAGGGATAGGTTTTTCAGCCTAGGAATTTTTGGTGGCCAGCATCAAAAATTCTATCCGTAACAGACTGTGTGGTGGGTGAGGAAGGGGTGTCCGTGTGAGCACATATATCTACATGAGTGTGAAAGCCATAAGTCAACCTCAGTGTCTTCCTCTATTACTCTCTACCTTAATTTTTGAGTCGGGGTCTCTCACTGAACCCACAGCTTAATGATTTGGCTAGCCTTGCTGTCCAGAGAGCTCCAGGATCCACTCGTTAACAGTTACAGACAACTTGCTTCCAGACCAGCTTTGATGTGGGTGCTGAAGATCCAAATGTGGGTCCTCACGCTTGTGTAGCATGGGGGTTACCGACTGACCTATCACCCTGACCTGTCATATGATATCTTGAAGATTTTTGTTTCCAGGACTGGAAATGAGAACGAGGCTTTGCACATGCTAGGCAAGTGGACTACCACTGAGCTACATCCCCTACTCTTGGATTTTGTTGGGTTTTTGTTGTTGTTGTTGTTTTGTTTTTTGTTGTTTGTTTGTTTTGGGGGGGTTGTTTTTTTTTTTTTTTTTTTTTTTTTGGAGACAGCATCTCACTCTGTAGTCTTGGCTGACTTGGAACTTGCTCTATAGAAAGCAGGATGGCCTCCAGCTCATAGAGATCTACCTGCCTCTGCCTCATGCCTGACTTCCTGCTGGGTTTTGGTGTTTTTTGTTTGTTTATTTGAGGTAGGGTCTCACTAGTAGCTTGTGGCTGGCCTTTTAAGCTCAAGGCTGTCTTCCTGTCTTTTACAGAATTACAGGCATAGGCCACCGATATCAGTGGGAACGAACTTTTTAATAGAACTGGATTTTACAGTGACAGAGTATGGCTTAACCAGGCCATTCCCCATCTTCTTTATGAAGATATTCTCTCGCTGGAGTAATTCTTCTTTTTCTCCCTCCTCCTTCTCTTCTTCCTCCTCCTCCTTTTTTTTTTTTTTTTTTTTTTTAAGAACTTTTGTTTTTTATAGGGAATTCTATGGAGTGGCTCACCACTGGCGTGAAGATGACTGTGGCTGCCAGGGAGGGAGAAAGACGTGTCCTCCAGGACAGTGGGTAGATATAGATGGAATTTGTAGTGTTGTCTCCCCACCCCTGCTGACCTCTGCTCCACGAAGGGAGGACTGCTTTAGTTAATCAGCATACTCTGGCTTCTGGTTAGTACCTAGGGCAGGACCAGAATCTTCACCAAGTGGGTGTTGAGTCAGTGAGAGCATGGCTCCTGTTTAAAGGGGCCACGGATAACGTTAAGAGCCGTCTGGGGGCTCTTGGGTATCTAGTCCTTGGGAAAATGGGCCTCCCCTCCAGCAATTCTTAGAGTTCCACAGGAAACCCCAAGGTCTGCTCCACAATGCCCAACTTCCGGCTGAGACGGATTCCTTAGAACTTGGAGCCGAGCTGAACTTTTCAGGCCCCATACTTCTAGACTTTAGAGTATGTTTTCAACTCGTACTTGGTGCTGGATCAACTTTTGACCTCCGTGGGCAAGGGATAACTTGTTGGTATGGATTCTGTGACTGCTGTGTGAAAAGGAGACCGGTGAACTGGGAAGGAATGTTTGATGGCTGATTTATTTATTTCCCTTTTTCATTAGCAGTTTCGTCTTTAGCATGGGCAGAATGTCTAGAGAGTTTCTCTCAAGTAAGAATTGGCCATTACATCCAACATTTGAAATTTTGAAATACTACAGTTTGGGGAGTTTCCTCAGGGATTGATCTGTGGCTAGCGCCCTGTGGAGGCAGAAGCCGGGAGGGAGGGGGGTGTAGCAGAAGCAGTGAGCTGTGGGACACGGATTCTTTCTGTGAATTGCTCTGTGGCCCCTGCAAGACCCTTCTCTTCTCCTGGCTACCTGGCTCTGTGTGGGCTGAGGTGAGTGGGTGGGGTGGCGTGGCTCTCCTACCCCTCAGCCGGGTCTTCGTACCATGGACCTGTCCAACATGGGCAGAGGCTGAGCACAGGGCTAAAATTGCCAGGGAGGCAGAGGAAGGGGATCGAAGGAGGAAGCTGCCTTCCTCCGCCCACTCTGATTATGACATTTAACTGGAGCGCAGTTGGGCCTCCGTTAGATTAAGAGCTCCGACTTCTCTTTTTGATTTGCTTGAGTTGGAGACAGTTTCCCACTGAAGTTTGACGTCTAATTACAGTGTAGCAGAACCCAGGACTGGGGAAGGAGAAAAATCCATATTAAAAAGGAGTCATAGTCTGACCCCTTAATGTCCTCTCCGAGGTTGACCTGGGAAGAGTACAGTGTATATAGTGTGGTCCCTGCCTGGGCTGACTGTCCTCTGCACCCTGCTCGGCCAGGTCAGGCTTTGTCACATCAGCTCTCTGAGTGTGGTCTGGGACCTTAGACTTAAAAACTGTTTTTCACATTTCATGGTAGATCAATGTCTCTCTGTGTCTGTGTCTCTCTCTGCCCCTCTCTCTGCACCCTGCCCCCACATTGTGCACCCTCCCCCCCCCCCAAGGCAGTGTTCTATGTTGACCTTCCCACTTCATCTGTCCCCTTCTACCCTGACCCACAGGGGCATGCTTTCTCCCGCACGGTACTGGGAATGAACCCCACATGACAAGGAGTAGGATTTTTATTTTATTGTTTTGAGATAGGATCTCATTCTGGTCCTCACTAGCCTGAAACCCACGTCTGGAGTGCCAGATTACAGATGTGCACCGCTGTGCTCACCGCATCAGTGCCAGATTACAGATGTGCACCGCTGTGCTCACTGCATCAGTGCCAGATTACAGATGTGCACCGCTGTACTTAATGCTCTTCTAATGGCCGGGTTCAAGTAAGAATTAGCCATCATTACATCTAACATCTGAAACTTTGAAATACCACAGTTTGGGGGACCAGTGAGATGGCTTTCTGTGGGGAAAGAGCCCTTGCCAGTGAGCCTGATGACTTGAGGTCAGTCTCTGGAACACGTGTGAGTAGAGAACAGTGACTCCTACATGTTGTCTTCAGACTTACACGCGCACACATGCAATAAATAAATGTAATAACAAAATGAAATACTGCATTTTTTATTAACACTGCATTTTTATTAACCCCAAGCTGTTCATGATTGTGCCTACCAAACAACAGCCACTTAATTATCGTCATATTTCACTATTTATAAACTAATTTGAAAAAACAGTGAGGAACCCAGTTTTAGATAGAGAATATTTTGTTCACAGAATGTTCTCTTGGATGGTGCTACTTACTACATTGCTCTCTGCCTTTGTTTTTTGTTTTCATAGTTACAAGATAGGAAGAGGTCCTTGTGACCTGGCTCTGTAAGGAAACTATTAGAAGCCATAGTTTACAGAGATCAAGGTCACTCCTAGACCTACAGCTGGACTGCAGAGTTTGCGGTCTGCTCCAGCCCTGCCATATTGGGTCAGTAAGTTAACTCTTGTATGCCTCAGTTTCCTCATCCTTAACATAGGACTAATAGTGTGTCATAGAGATGTCAGGAGTGCTGGAAGTATTGATATAAATGCAGCGCATAAAAGGGGCTTAGATACAGCTCCTTATAAGAGCCTCATACATGCTGCCTATGTTACTTCATTCAGAACGGGCTGGATGATGACTCAGCTGTGTGTAACTCCTCTCTGTGGCTGTATCATCCATTTGGAGCATAGCCAAGAAACAGGATGCAGGTCAGAGCTGACGATGGCCCTAAACTCCGTACTCAGCCTGCCCTCCGGGTCCAGTTCACATCTTACCTGGACTTAACCTGAATATGTTCATTGGTTGATACTATGGTAAGGGTTGAACACAGGGTATTGTGGATGCTGGCAAATTCTCTACCACCATGCTAATGCCCTTTCTCAATACAAATGAATTTCACGTTTGCAGTTGAGTCTCACCCCCAAGGGTATCTCATTACACGTATGCAAAAACATTCCAAGTTCTGAAGAAAGAAAGAGCCCAGAATATTTCCCAACCTGTGTACAGGCATAGGTTTTTATATATCCACAACATTAGAGTTTGGAACCTAGAAATGGTCCTATGGGAAGTTAGGTGTCCGGGACAATTAATTTCCAGAGTTCCTGGGAAGCACTAGTTTTTATCACATTGAAATAAATAGTAGAGCATGTCTGTTGCCTAGTTCCTTATCAACCCCAAATTGTGAAAGAAACAGTTTTGGTGTCGTATCATGCTGCCTGGGAGATGTATTAATTAAGCACTTTTCACCTCTTTACCTATATCACCTTCTTTCTCTCTAGCTTTTCCTTCCCCTATTCATCAAATACACCTACTCTGTGCAAGGCCCTGAAATCTGAATGGGAAGGCAGCTGACATATCTGTTGACATACCTAGCTTGAGAAAGAAGAGAATGTGGCGTCACCTGTGGCCTCATTTCCCTGAGTTGCTTGAGTGGATATTATTCCAGGCATGACAATTACAGCTTGCCAGATTGTGATGGATCGCTTATCATGTCTTTAGCATTCAGCTGTTCGGTAGCCAGGTGCAACTTGTCCAGTGTCACAAGCCTCAGGGAGGTAAGTCTGGAGTGAGCTGGCTCTTGTCCCTCATTCTGCCATGCTGATTGAATGCTCGTGGTCTCAGTCAGGGTTCCTGTTGCTGTGGTAAAACACCATGACCAAAAGCAACTTGGGTCGGAAAGGCATGATTTCATCTTATAGCTAGTAGTCCACCATCTCGGGAAGTCAGGGCAGGAACTCAAGGCAGGAACCTGAAGGCAGGAGCTAATGCAGAGGCCCTGGAGGAGGGCTACTTACTGCTTGCTCCTCATGACTTGCTCGGCCTGCTTTCTTACACACCCCCAGGACCATCATCAGCCCAGGGGGGTGGCAGCACCACAATGAGCTGGGCCCTCCCACAACATCAGTCAAGAAAATACACTGAAGGCTTGCCCTAGGCTGCTAGGGGTATTTTCTCAATTGAGATTCTCTCTTCTAAAAGGACTCTAGCTTGTGTCAAGTTGATGTAAAACCGGCCAGCACAGTGTTTTTGCAAAGCCATCGCTTTTGGGGGCTGAGTGGAAAGCACATTACCTTTGCCCCTGGAAGGCAGGCAGATAAGAAGCGAGCGGTCACTTGAGGAGGTGGTGGTGGTGGTGGTGGTGGGGGTGCTTTCATATTGAGCTGCCATATTGGTATTCTGTGTGTAGCACCAAGTAGTGATGAGTGCATGGTCATCTACGAGAGAGGATGCTTTGAGAATATGAAGGAAACATCCCTAATTAAGTAAGGCCAGGAAATAGAGTAGATGTGGAAGGACCTAGGCAGAGGAGCTGTGTGTCCTCATGAAGGGTGGGGCTAGTGTGGAGCCAGAGTGCTCAGCCAGTGGGGGATACTGGTTGTTCTGGAGGTAGGATGAAGGGGAACAAAGATGCAAAGGGGGATGTTGTTGAAGTTTTTCTGTGTCCTGCCTGGTCCACAGCCGCTCAGACCCAAGTAAACACACAGAGGTTTATATTAATTAAACCGGCTCTTCCATTAGCTCAAGCCTACCACAGACTAGCTCTTACACTTAAACTCAGCCCATTTCTGTTAATCTATCTGTTGCCACATGTTCCGTGGCTTTACCTGGGTGCCATTACATGCTGCTCCCTAGACAGCGGGCTAGCATCTCCTGACTCAGCCTTCCTCTCCCCGGCATTCCTTTGGCCTGCTCGCCCCACCTATACTTCCTGCCTGGCTACTGGCCAATCAGTGTTTTATTAAACCAGCATGCAACAGCATTATCCCACAGCAGGGGGGAGGTGGGGACGGTCACAATTGCCTTGGCGGTCGTGCCCGGAGTTGAGCTCTTGTCCTGGAGGTAATCAGGTAAACTTGGAAGAGTTTCCACGAGGACAGTGGCGTGTGTGATGAGCTTGCTCTGGGACTGTGGAGCGAGGCAGGGAGGGTGGGATGGGACATAGCGCCTGGGCAGGTGGCTGTGGGACTGGTCCATGTGAGAACTCTTTCTGTGTCAGCTTCTGGCGAGGAAGGACGTTGTAAGAAGTAGTAGGGACCCGCATAGCTGAGCTCTCTCTGCTGTTCAATCTCCTCAGTCTTTTCTGTAGGTTTTATATGATCCAGGCCCTTGTGTCGGGGTGGGCTGGGCTTGGAGACCGTACTGACAGAGGTCTTGCGGTTGAACAGGAATGTTGCTTCCCGAACATCCCGTGTCTTTCTCACCTTTGCCCCACACACCCTGCCCCCTCATCTCCTCCTTATCTCCTTTTTTTGATCCTTATTACCACCTGCTTCTACTTTAATGCCCTCCCCCCCTCACCTCACCAAACACCTCTGCTCAGGACTCTGTCCTGGCCGTCCTCTTAGGGAATTTATTCTTCCTTTAGGTCACTATCACTGTTTCTTATTTACTCAGTTAGCCAGGTTTAGACTGAACATCTGCTGTCTACCAAGAGATAAAACATGAATAGAACAGGTGGGGGTGTGACAAGGTTATTGATATCTTATGTATATAAGGGACAGTGACAGTAGTGAAGTCTCTCTATGTTGAAAGAGAGGCATTTATCTAGGCCTAAAGCATGTTGGCCAGGCAGACTTGTTATGGATAGAGTGGGAAGTGATGGGTATCCAAATTCCCAAAATTGTGTACCTGGATATTTGTTACCATTTAGAAAGGGCCTTGCTTTGAAGTTGAAACTGGCCTTGACCCCATCACCCTCCTCCCTCAGCCTCACCACGCTGGGATCACAGATGTGTGCACCACACCTGGCTTTCAGTGTGTGTGTGTGTGTGTGTGTGAAAACACTGAGAAAGGATGTAGTGAAAGATGATGAGTCAGCTGTATCAGAGATGCAGCCCATCAAGACTTCCCTGACCAAAAGCCTGGATCTAGCTGCTGGCTTAGGTAATAGGGAGCCATAGAAGATTTCTGAAGAATGGAATGACCGATCTGCATCGTGAACAGTGGGACGTGTGCAGGTTCTTGCACTTGCTAGGCCTCTCACACAGCAAGGGCAGGAATTGTTTCACTCATTGTGTCCCTGGCTCTGTCCTCATAGGAGGGTGGTGATGGGAATTTACTGAGGTGGTCCTGTGTACTCAGGGAAGCATGTGTCTCTCATCCTTTCTGTTACCGATGGCCATTTCCAGCTTGTCTCTCCATGCTCCAGGTAACCTTTGGAGGTGCTTGAGAGCACTGATAGATGCTGGGTACTTTACATCTACAGACTCAGAGAACTTGCAGTCTTAGCTTTCTTTCAAAGGCGGTGGATTGGGGGGGGGCGCGGCGGGATTGCAGTCGATACCCTTTGGTAGTACGCTGATGACTCAAAACCAGAATTGTACCCCCAACACCTGCTCTCATCCATCACTCCTCCTCCACCGTCAAGAACCATTTTTGCTATTTTTGGTATTTTCTTGTTGAGTTATTTAGGGCAGTGTTAGCAGCCATAAAAATATTACATGGGGCAAACAAGATTGCTTGGTGAGTAAAGGTGTTTTCCACAGAAGCCTGATGACCTGACTTGGATCCCTGGAACCCAGGTAAAGGCGGAAGGAGAGAATTGACTCCACAAAACTGTTCTCTGACTTCAACATGGATGCTGTGGCACATAGGTTCACACATATACCACTCTGACACATACACATGCACATACATAAGAACACACACACAAATAACAACAACAGCAATAATAATGAAGATGTGTTATCAGTTCAGCGTATCAATTTTTATGCACATATCTGTAAGTACATATATTGCCTTCTTTGTGGTGCACAGCAAGGCATAATTATCTAAATTGATGTGCACCTAGTGTTTTCTTTGTATTATACATATATGTACATATTGTATTGTACATATATGTACATATATTGCCTTCTTTGTGGTGCACAACAAGGCATAATTATCTAAATTGATGTGCACCTAGTGTTCTCTTTGAAGTCTGGGAGGACTTCCTATCAGTGCAGAGAGTCTCCTCATTCATGTGTTAGGGCAGATAGCCTTCCATTATGCAAATTGACCTGAATTCATTCATTGAGTTCTCTTTTGATGGATGCGTGGACTTGTTTCTAGCCTTCTGTTCTTATAAACGGTGCTACAGAGTATGTGTGGGAACATGCCTCACTTTGCTCCTGTGGGGAAACATCTTTCAGGGTGTTTCACCGAGATGGGGCAGGTAGGCTAAAGTGTATTTGTAGTTTTGAGAGACGATGGCATCTTTTCCTGTCTTTTTAATACTGTGTTCCAATCCATTGATCGGTTAGCTACGTGACAACATACTATAGTGTATAGTTAGATACTGAACGCTCTGCCGGTTTCCATGTTGAACTTGCTTGCTGCTACATTCATGTTCTCACCGTCAAGCACAGCCCTGAATACGTAACAGCAACAACAACAAAACATCGAATTTTTAAAAACTGTAATGGTCCATGCCTTTTGTTAAGGGAGCCGTTTCCTACTGATTTTCTTTTTAAAAAATTAAAAATGTATTTTTCTCTATTCTTGAGAATTTCATACATCTATACAATGAACTATGATCATATCCACCCCATTTCTCTTCTCCAACTCCCTCCAGGCCCCCACTCAGCATGTCTCTCTTCCAACATCTCTTTTTAAAAATAACCCACTAAGTTCAGTTAGGGCTACCCACATGTGCATAGTGTGGCGCCATCCATGGGAGCCTTGGAAATTTACCAGTGGTCACAGTCACACAAACAAATGATACCCAGCTCCACCCCAGCTCCATCCACCCCACCCCATCCCACCTGCTCTTGCCGAGTTTCTCGAAGATTTTCTTCCTGTTGTTTCTCTTCCTCGGCTCCTCCACACAGCTGTTTCTCCTTCCTCATGCTCCACATGCCTTTTCTGGAAAAGCCTTCTCTTCCCCTGGGCTGGGTAGTAACTCCTTCCTCAGCTCCGAGGTTCCCTGGGCTTCCCCTCTGATGACACCACCTCTGAGTGGCTCCTCTTCACCCCACTTGACTGGCAGTTCCTGGAGGATAGAGGCGTCTCCGACAGAGCTTCAGCACCCTGGTTCAGCAAGTAAGTGGCGAAGTAGGATCACCACTTGATAAATACCTTTTCGGACCCTTGTGCCTGAATTTTAAATTATGATACCAACCCGCCACTAATTTACTGTTTTAATGTAAACAGGGCCAGTGCTGCTTCTTCGAGCCTTCACCGATTTTTCTCGACTCACATTATCACAGCCCAGAACATTTGCCTCCTTCCCCAAAGAAACGTTAGCATTCATTTCTCATTGCAGCCTTCCTCCCCTGTCACCACCCCGAAACCACTAATCTTTCTCTGGACTTGCCTATTCTGAACATTTTATTTAAATGCAATCATACAACATATGGCCTTCATGTCTGGCTTTTATTTAGCACAGTGTTTTTGAGATTTATCCTCACTGTGGCATGTATCAATACTTCATCTGCTTTGTGCCTGACTTCGTTCCGTTGTATGGAGATACCGTGTTGGGCTAACCCATATGTCAGGTGATCAACACTTGAGTTGTTTCTGCTCTTCGGAAATTATGAATTATGCCTCTCTGAGCACTCCTAAGTAAGCGTTCGTGTGGACAGCAAGTGTTCAGGTCTCCTGAGTGTACTCCTCTGAATGGAATTGCTGGGTCAGTAAATAATTTCCATGTCGGCAAGGAGCCAGGGTTGAAAGTATATTGAACAGTTTGTCCTTTTAATTCAAGAGTTTTTATCTCCAGGCAAGCATTGTGTATATTGCTCATTCTTCTGCCTTCACACAGCAATTGTTGACGTTATATTTGATGGACTATAGACCACTCATCTGTAATTCACAGGCAGATGTCTGAGTTCCTATGACACCGTTTACTGCTTCCCAGGCGCGCTGTGCTTTGCTGACTATGGAGATGACAAACACTTATCTTGCCCTGACACCATAATTCATTTCAAGCCATCTAAATATCCATCTGTGTTGAGTCACATATTAAATTATGGTTATGGCCATGCAGGGGGAACACTATAGCTCTTTAAAACAGGATGAAGCCGTGCTCTATGTATTGGCATGGATTGATGCCTGTGAAAAGTGTTGTCTGTGGATTAGCAAGTATAGTATCAGCCCATTTTAATACAAAACTTATGTTTATGTATGCAGAGGCAAAGCCAGGAAAGGTCGAAACAGACTGTCAATGTTGATTTTATTTCCAGGAGGAAGACTAAAGAAGACTTTTTAGCTTTCATTGGTATGTTTCTCTTAAAAAAAAAAAAAAAAATCCCCTTTCCAGTAGGTGTGTATTCCTTTTAAATTGACTTCACATCCCCCACTTCTCTTTTAGGGAAACAAAGCATTCAAATAAAATCCTATCTGAAGCACTAGGCGTGGGTGTACAATGTGGGCTCCATTGTCAGCTCTGCTTGGGGGCCGGCCGGTCCGTTCATGGCAAACACCATGTCTCACCGGCATCTTCCCAGAGGAGAGAGGGAGAGCTTCTAGATTGTAGCCCGCAGGATGTCTTCCGCAGAGAGACTGGGGTTGGCATTGGCCCTCAGAGGATGGGGGCATGCGTGTGGCAATTGACAGCTGGAGAACTGGAGGGTAACATGCGCGCGTGCAATGAGTTTGCTTCCACCGTGCCGAGCACCGTGATAAGCCCTTCGCCTATATTCTCCCATTTAGCCTTCGCAGCCATTCCGGACAGGAGATATTATTAGTCCTGTTATACACACAGGGGTGAACAAAGGGTTAGAGAGCGAAGTTGACCATTGCTCGTAAACGCTAGAGCCAGAATTCAAAGCCACATGGCTGACTTCTCAGCACTGTCCTGTGCTCCATTTTAAATAGGAGACTGAGGCCCGTACAATGCCATGCTCTTAGCCCCTGATTTCAACTCTGTAAGTTGGGGAGCACATAGAGCTAAGGATTTCCCCCAGAAACCTCTTGTTTCTGTTACATACATGGTTCCTTGGGAGTGCCCAGGACTGGCCATGGGGGGTTGGTAGGTTCTAGTCAGAGAGGCATGTGGGACTCCTCCTGGAGATCCACGTCATATAAATTTGTGGATTGCTTTGGGCTTTGGGGCTTTTGTTTTGAGACAGGGTCTCATGGAGCCCAGGCTGGCTTCAAGCTTACTATTTAGCTGAGGTATTGAGCTCCTCATCTTTTGTCTCCACCTCTTGGTGCTAATATGATAGGTGTACATAGTTCATTATATCCTGTTTTCTCAGACCTGTGTGACCATCTCTCTTCAATGGGATGTGGTGGCTTCTGACAGGTTTCACTTTGTAGATGGCCTCTTTGTAGCAGGTGCCGGACTACTGGACAAGCCGAGTGAACAGCGCTTGCTCATTGTGTACAAATCTCAATTAACAAGAGTGTTGGCTGGCACTGGCCTGGCTTGAAGTTGAAAAGCAGTTTGGGGACGTTAGAGAGGGCAACTTACTGGGTGGGTTTGGGCTGTATGTCTAGCCTCCTGTACGTCTTATTGGATCTTCCTGCTTTAGGTCACACGGGAGAGTACCCATCTGCCTGTGCCATTTTGTTCCCATAGATCATGATTCATTGTTGATCAGTTACTTAATTGATTTTTCCCATAGGTCCTAAATTCTCCAGCCTACAATCCCAAATTTCATTCAAGCAGCCATTTCTTCCTCCTCCTCCTTCCCCTCCCGCATGGTCATCCTAATATGTAACAATGTGTTCTTAAAGAGATTGTAGGAAAATATATATAATGGAAAGTCAGCCATCTTAGTCATTTGGAGGTATAGTTGCATAATTCTCAGTGGTTTCTTAGGCATTTATTGGGCACCTCATGGGCGATGGTGAAGATTGACTTCCTCTCAGGTGTGATGGTACACACTTGCAACCCCAGCAGTTGGGAAATTGAGGTAGGAGGATTGCCATGAGTTTGAGGGGAGCCTAGGCTACCTGGTAAGTTCCAGGCCAGTCTCCGACAATAAAATTTGAAAAAATAAAATAAAATAAAATAAAAAAAGAGACATTTCCACGTAGTCTAGGGAGGATGAATCAGAAGCAGTGTTAGAGTTCAGCATGGCCAGAGAGGTGAAGCGTGGTTTAACGGACTGGATCCCTGGGGATCATCACCCAGAATTAAGGACTGCCTCTCCTCGGGCTCCCCATCTGAAGACACAAATTGTGCCTCACCCTCTCACTCTCTGGAGGAATTGCAGTTTGTGCTCCATGGGGCCCCGGGGAGTATTGAGAGCTATCACCAGGTCTGTGGATTGGGCCCGTGTGAAGGTCAGGAACTTGGCTCTGCAGCTGCGCCCGTGTGGCCTACTGCGCCCGTGTGGCCTACGGTGGGGGCAGGGCAGGAGGAGAACACCTCTGCCAAAACCAGAACTTCACCAAACCCCAAATCAACGGTTTGCCCAAATATAGTCTCCTGGACCTTCAGCCACGATGCCTAAGCTAAATATACTGTCTGTAATTATTATCAAGTGCCTTTTCTCAATTTGTCTTGGAAAAATGGCCGTGGTGATGTGGCCCGAGTCTTAGACCAGGGCCACGTGTAAACCTAAAGTAGATTAGAGAGGGCTGGCTCCAGGTGGCATATGGCTTTGTGCTATTCCACAGTGGCCTCTCATCAGGGATACCCAGTGGTGGCATCGTGTGTGTGGTGCATAGAGCTCCCAGGCAGAAGGAGGCTGTTACTACGGAGGAGGCTGTCCTTGCAAGCTCATTCCCTAGGAGAGATAAACTTGAGTCCCCACTGATTTCTCTGTGGCTATGCACCGTGAATCTCCAGTTTGTGTTGCCGAGTTGTGTCAGGCTTATAAACGTGGGGGTCACATGTGCACATCGGGTCACATGTACGAAGCGCCACTGCTGACTGAATCCAGAGCCCTTGCTTTTCTGCTAGCTCCCTCACTTAAGGAGACACCTTGCTTAAATTACTTAATTGGGCCCATTTTCTTCTCAGTAAAAGGGGCTAAAAGTACTGTACTGCAGCATTGAGGTCTCCACAGGGGCAAGAACGCACGCGTAGTGCTTTTAAGTGCGCCTGATGCACAGTGAAGGCTCAGTCCGTTGAGGTCTTCATTGTGTGTAATAACTACTTCCTTGAATATTGCCTCTGTAGCCAAGCTGCCATTTTTCTGCATCTCTCCTCTTCCTCTTTTGAAGACAAGGTCTTGCTATGTAGCCCTGGTTGGCATGGTACTGTGTAGCCTAGGCTGGCCTCAACCTCCCAACATTCTTCCTGTCTCAGCTTTACGGGTGCTGAGATTTTAGGGCTGTACTACCATGCCTGGTTCTCATTTTCATACAGATTACATTCATCCCATTCTGCCTGGTGTGTCTGTTCCTCCCAGACATGCCTTCCACCCCCAACATCACTGGGCGGGCTGCTGAAACTGGAATGTGCAGCCTGAGGAGATCTGCTTCAGGCTTCTCTGTGGTGGACTGTGAATCCCTTTCCTCCTGAGTCCCTGGACCCGCATCTATGGATGCCTCTCCCAAGTGCTTTTTATGCCTCAGAGTTACTCCTCACCTTTCCCTTTCTCAGGATCACGTGGCTTTGTCCTGCTGTCTTTCCCACCATGAAAAAACAAACTCTTGAGGTTAAATTACATGGGGATCAGCTGCTTGAAGCATCTTATATGGAAGCTCAGCCTGACTGCCATAACTTTTTTTTAAATACAAGCGATTTTGCATTTCACAAGGTTATTATTGTTGAAGGGCTTTTTGCTTTTTAGTTATGACGTCTACAAACAGATTTCCTTAAACTCTAACGTACAGTTTAAAAGCGGTGTTGCCACCCTGGGGGGACGGGGTGGTGTTCAATGCGTGAGCCCATGGGAGACATTTCCTATTTCAGCCACAGCAATCAGAAAAAGGTTCAGTTAGGCTGCTTCTGATGGAAAAGGGAGAGAACCAAGTTGGCTTCTTGGCAGAGCCCTTTACTTGGTGGAGAAGGGGATAGGTGTATGGGACTAGGGTGGGGTGAGCTGGCACACGGAGGTGTGGGGAGATGAGGGGCAGCAGATCAGCTGGGAAGAGCCGCACACCTTGATCTCAGAGACGCCATTCTTGCCTACTGTGATGAAGGCTTTGATTTCTGCAAGTTCCAAAGAGCGACTCACAGGTGAGATGGACATCTGAGAGAGTGGGTCTCCCGGTTTACTTGTGGGTCAAAACTGTTTCCTGTGGTCCCTCTAGCTGGGAGGAAGGGGGAGTTCTGGGTGGGGTTTGCCTAGCCACTCACCTGTGAAACCCAGTGTGTGGCTCGAGGACAGGAGGAGGAAGACCAAGTCCCAGAAGTCAAAGCAACAATTCTAGGAAACGAAATGAAACCAGGCATGGTGGTGGCCCACCTTGTAATCCCATCGCACAAGAGACCAAGACAGGAGGATTGCTGTGAGTTTAGGGACAGTCTAGACTACATAGTGAGTTCCAGGCTAGCTTGAGATTCAGAGCAGGACCCCACTGAAAAACAAAAAGGAAAAAATAAACCACTTTAATTTTCACTCGTTGAAGGCCCGTGGTGCTGTACCCAGCTCTGGATTAGACCTAATTCTGCTGGTCGTCTCAGGTATCCTTGTGAGTGTGCTCTGTCGGCCCCGAGCAAGCCGAGCAACTCTCGATTTAGAGTTGCTGAGGGCAGAGCTGGGGTTTGGATGTAAAATCCTGGCTTGTAGCCAGTGCACTCTGCCGTCTCTCCTGGCCCGGGGTACGTAAGATGTGAGGTGGCCCTGGGGGCTGAGGTCAGTATGGGAAGAAGGGTTCTAGAAGTGAGGCCAAGGCTAGCCCACACAGGAAAGCCAAGGCAGAAGGGCAAACGCAAGGGAAATCAGAGAGCCGGTGTTCCAGGGAAGGAAAGATGTTCAGACAATCATTGAAAAATAGTCAAAAGGTCTAAAGTGACAAAAAGTGTTTCTGTGGCTGATAGGCTGGGCTAAACAAACATTTTTCTTTATTGCAAGACTTGTCAGAGCCTTTAACATAGTACTGATTCCTCTCTTGTGTCTACACCAAGCGTATTCATTGACTATGGGGAGCATTTCATGGAATGATAGTATCAGACTTTCCTTGATATACCCAGGGCAGTGGTACTGAGTCTGCATGGGGCTGTGATATGGAGAGATAGACACGGAAGGAAGGTATGGGGAGCCCTGAGCAGATCATCTAGGGTCTTTGGCAGGCTACTGCCATGCGTGTGGATGACTCCCTTACAGCCCTGGGAGGGAAGACGTATGTAAAGAAACAGTGGGAGGGAGGGGCTAGAGAAATGGCTCAGTGGTTAAGGGCATGCCTTGCTCCTGCAGAGGACCCGAGTTCCGTTCTCAGCACCCATGTTGGGTGGCTTACAGCTGTCTGTAACTGTGCCTACAGAGGGATCCAAAGCCTCTGGCCTCCGTGGGCACGGGCACTCATGTGGACCCCCACACATGTATACACAAATACCCATACCTGAAAATAAAAATAAAATCTTAAAAAAGAAAGAAGGATAGAGAGAAAGAGAAGGAAGGAAGAGAGAGAGAGAGAGAGAGAGAGAGAGAGAGAGAGAGAGAGAGAGAGAGAGAAAGAAAGAAAGAAAGAAAGAAAGAAAGAAAGAAAGAAAGAAAGAAAGAAAAGAGGAAAACCCGAACAAGGCTTGGGGGAAGGGCGGAGGACCAGATGGCAACCTGGATAGGAGCTTGTGTGATATTGCTTCCTGGGTGCCAGCACTCTTGTGTCTTATGGAGTTCCTGGGGCACTGCTTAGAAAGGAGCTTGATTAGGGTATCATTGGAATAGTGGTGGCCAAGGGAGCAAGAAGAGCAGGGGCTTGAACCCCTCATCTGGAGGGGCATGTATGTCCCAGAGGCTCCTGGAAGAATCTAGAGAAGCAAAGGAACTCCAGAGAGTGTCCTTAAGAGATGGGGACATCTGGCATGGAGAGGGGAGGGGACAGAGACTTCAGCGAGCAGGTGCCCTTGCTGCCTGCTTCCTCTTCTTGCTGATGGAGAGTGTACGTGTATTATATATAGCCTTTCGGGGTGGAGGGTGGCTGCAGGTGGCCTTCCTAGCAGGTGTGTTCACACATCCTGTCCTTGTCCCTCTTAGCATCTGCAGGGCATGAGGGGTGGTGTGGCTGACTGATCTTGCCCACTGAGCTATCCTTTCTTGATGTTTGCCCTCGGGGCCCTGCCAAGGCAGCCGAAGTCTCCAAGGCTGGAAGCCAGTGTGGCGGCTGCCCTGGACTGTTGGCTCTCAGTGCTCTCCCCTCTCACCCAGCCTCGGTTGGAGCTGCTGGTGGCCCAGGGCCCTGCTTGTCAGCACGTGGCTTGGGTTTCTGTGTTACAGGTCCCAAATTGGGATCGCAGAGGGGATCAAGTGTCCGTGTTGTGTGATCATGCTGAGCCTTCCCATGCGGCCAGCTGCAGACTCTTCAAAGGGCTGTTGTGTATTTCGTCTGGGAGATGCTGCAGGAGACGACGGAGACAAGGACAAAGAAGTCCCTTTTCAAAAAGCGATGAGGGCCACAGGCTTGGACACTGGGTAGGGCGGGGTGCCTGGGCACACTGGAACTCCTTCCTCTTCTCTTCATAGTTTCCACTTCTACAGCCCCTTTGGCCAGTCCCTGTCAACCCCCCCCACACACACACACACAGACCCTGCCCGTGTAAATACAGCCTCTGTGTGTCCCCCCCCCCCTTCATTATGCATTCCTTTAATCTGACCCATCTTCAGGTCGCCAGCTGGCAGAGACAGGCGGATTCCAAACCCCAGCCGGTGCCAGAGTGTTTACACGGGCGGGAAGCTTGGCAGACAACTTGCCCCCAAGCTACTCAGCTGGAGGAAAAGGTAGAAAGACAGCCCCAGCGGGGGTGGCGGCGGCTCACGCCTGTACTCCAGCAAGGCCAAGGCCGGAGAGCTACTGTGAGCGGAGGCCAGCCTGAGCTACAGTGGGAGACCCTGGTTCACTCCTTCCCTGCACCCCCCTAAAAAAAAAAAGTGAAAGTCATCCCCGAGATAAGTGGGGCTCTTGTTTACAGTTTTCCTTTTTTTCTTTCACTCCCCTTCCCCACCCTCCACCCCCCCCACCCCCCACCCCCCCACCCCGCCCCTGCTCTGGTCTGCCCTCACTTCATGCTGTTCTATCATGAAAAATAAGAGGAGAATCCCTTTGTGAAAGTTGGTAAATGTCTGGGACTCCCAGTAGCCCCTCACCCCACCCCAGGCAACCCTTTATATAGCTGTCGGTCTGAGCACACGAAGGTCCTTGCCTCCCGCTGCGCTCTGTGGTAGATCAGATAGTATTTACAAGACATTATCCAGCCGTATATAGCCAGTTCCCGTTCGCAATGGGTGTGGTCTTTCTAAAATAGTAATAAAAGCTATGCGGCCGAGTGTTAAGCTGGCACTGGGATTTGTGGCTGCAGCCTGAGTTCAGCTCTCTGCGTCCTACACCTCCTTTTGTGCCCAGCAAAGCCCCTGAGACACCCAGAGGGGCGGCCAGCCCTGGTGAGTCACCAGGAACAGTGTTTGAGAGGCCAGACCCAAGGTGTTCTGTACTGGGAGCCTGAGCTGGGAGCTGGTTATCAGCATCCAGCCTTTGGGGGATTGCTTGACTCCCACTGGACAGACGAGTGTGTCAGGAAGAGAGTTGTCCTGTGGTAGTGTCGTCTCGCCCATAGTTCTGCTGACTGGGGTCCTGTCCTCTCATGTGGTGGTTGGCGTCTTGTGTTTTACTTGAGAAGCATGGCTGCATCAGTAGGTTCCTGTCAGGAAACAAGGAATAACGGAGGGATGGTGTTGAAAGCACTGTTAACTCTAAGTACTGACTGGAGTGGAAAAGCGCTGGAGTGAGGACATCCTATATAAGCGGGGGTGGGGGTGGGGGGCCAGAACTAAGGTGGAAGGGTGCTGGAGGTACCTGAGGCTCAGGAATCAGGACTGTAGCACTACCAGAGTTGCCTGTTAGGGAAGGAGCCAACAAATGGATACTGTGGTGGTTTGCATAAGAACGTCCCCTTCCCCCCAGTAGGTGGAATATAGTGGAATGTTTAGTCACCAGGGAGTGGCACTATTTAAGAAGGATTAGGAGGTGTGGTCTTGTTGGGAGAAGTGTGTCATTGATCATAGGCTTTGAGCCTTCAAAAGCCCATGCCATGCAGGTCTCATTCTCTCTGCCTATGGACCAGGGGATGTAGAGCTCTCAGCTACTTCTCCAGCACCGTGTCTGCCTGTGTGGCTGCCATGCTTCTTGACTTGATGCTAATGGACTAAACCTCTGAAACTATAAGCAAGCCCCCAGTTAAATGCTTCCTTTTATAAGAGTTGCTTTGGACATGGTGTCTCTTCCCAGCAGTAGTACAGAGATACCTTGCTCATGGCCCTTAATCTTCTGCACATCTAACCTGAGGCCCGTCGATACATCCCGTCGAAGCCCAGCTCTGTGTTCAGGTTGGAGAGCACTTAGATTCTACTCCGCCTCCTCTGTGAATGCTAACCTCATCTGCTAGGGAGGCAACCAAGGCGACGTATGTGAAACCCCGTACTCTCTGGCAGCAGGCTCTTTGGAGAGGCATTTTCCTGATGGTAACAAGCCAAATAGTATCACACATCTGGGGTAAGCTACTCACTGCCTTGGTTTCTGGTGCGACAGAATCACTCCTGCTTTTTAAAGCGGCAGCACAGTAATTACTGCCTCTACTTCCACCTTGTGCAGCAAGTTGAGATAACACTCAAGTGCCACTTAAACTCCTTCCCTCTGTTGTCCCCGTGTGGTGTCTCGTGCACACGTAACCTTGGGACCAACCAGAACTTTCTGTGTAACCTGATCCCTCAGACAGTTGCCAGTCGCTTTAAAAAAAAAAAATATTATTACTTTGTTAAGATAGGATCTCACCGTGTAATCCTGTCTGCTGTGGAACTCATTTGTAGACTAGGCTGGCCTCCAACTAACAGAGGTCTGTCTCCTTGTGCTTCCCAAATGCTGGGGTTCAAAGCACGCGTCCCCACACATGGGCAAAGAAACTGCTTTCTTGTCAGGTCTCACAGGGAAGCTCACGCTGACGGGCCCATTAGACAACCAGTTCCATTGGTAGAGCGTGTGGGGAGCATTTGAAGCTTTGTCCCAAGGTGACCTCTTTCACCTTGAGGGAAGGAGTCATTCCTCCCCCTGAGTTATCTTGGATAGCAAGGCTTTGGGATGTGCAAGGTGCTGGGACAGATAGTGTCCTCCCCATGAACAAGGAGACCAGCTGGTTCCACTTTGGGACCTGGAAGCCGGCTAACTTGCTTTCTACCCCCCCGCCCCCATTCCTTTCCCTTTCTCTTTTCTGTTTCCTTATGCTTGTGGGGGGGGGGGCAGATGACCACTTTGGGTA
The DNA here is from genome assembly GCF_049852395.1 of Peromyscus maniculatus bairdii. NCBI lineage: Eukaryota > Metazoa > Chordata > Mammalia > Rodentia > Cricetidae > Peromyscus > Peromyscus maniculatus. The sequence continues at coordinate 57,910,346 of NC_134872.1, read as the reverse complement.
TCATTCTTCCTCAGGTATCATCCACCTTGTTGTCTTTCTTTGTTTGTTTGTTTTTGGTTTCTGTTTTTGAGACCGAGTCTCCCCCTGGCATGGGCCTCACCGAGCAGGCTAGGCTGACTGTCCCATGAGGGTGGCCAGCCAGTGAGTCCCCAGGATCTGCCCATCTCCACTCCCTTAGCTTCAGCATCACAAATGTATGCATCAAATGCGCGAACTGTGCTGGGCATTTCTGTGTGGGTTCTGAGGCTCAAACTCAGGTCCCCATGCTTGAGCAGCAAGCTGTATCGACCAAGCTGTCTCCTCTGCCACCTCAGTGCCATGGTGGCTTCAGCACAGTACCTGGAGGAAGGAATCAATAAATGAGAGAGACTGAAGGACCGTGAGGCTGAATTTCCCTTCCTTTCCCTGTTCTAAGCCCATGTGTTCAAGACACACGCACGGGCCGTCTGAGGACTGAAGTTGGACCACACTATGGGCAGCATGACTACCTTCAGCTGACCCACCCCACCTCAGGCCTCCTTCGGTGCTCTCCCTCAGCACTGTAATGACGGCTGTCCTAAGCAACCGCTCTCCTCTCCTTACCCAAGGCGACATTGTCCTGACTCAGATCATCCCTCCCAGAGTCTTTTGAGGAAATCTGTAAGTCCCCTCCAAGTCCCCAGGACTACCAGATATTTTCTGTCCCTCCTTCTTCGTGACAAGGATGTTGAGAATGTGATGATGAATGGACACGGTCTGCCTTTGAGCAAGGGACAGAACTGTCTCCATCTGTCCAGTCCTGGCTCACCCCATCTTCATCAGCTTTAGAGCAGACTCTCTCCGCATCACAGTCTCACTGGGTCATTAGGTTCTGGGCACAGTGCTCAGGAAGCATGGGGATTAAATCTAGACATCCCGCACAGGTAAACCTTGGGTTCCTGTCCTATTTCTGGAGTTTATTAGCTGTGTGCCTCTGGGCAAGTCTGTTGAGCATTTGAGCATCCCTTTTTTGTGTTCTCAGGGCACGTGAGGGTTTAAAGGAGCGATTTCTGTGGGAGTTCAGAGCAATCATGCACGTGGTAAGAGGCGGGCGGTCACAGTGCCTGGTAGAGCTGGAGGTCTGGAGGTGAAATAGGCGGTCTTGTGTAGGACAGCGTCTGCCATGCTTAGTCTCACCCATTCAAATGTCAATGCCACACTTCCTCTCAGGCTCAGGAGTGAAGTAGTTCCGGGAAGGGTTTTGATCTCAACTGGGTTGCCTCAAATGCTCAGAACAATGTGGTTTGCTTGACCAGCTCCATCTCCAAGGGTGTTTAATTAGATTGATAACCCATCTCCCGATTTGGGGCCCTGGACCCTTAAGGGAAGGGAGGGATCATGTCATTATTTGAACCTCTCTAGCACTGTGTCTTACACAGATCATGTACTCAACAAATACCGAGTAAAAGATTGATTTAATCTGTATAGTGTATGTGCGTTGACACAGTCTCACACTATCGCTGAGGCTGTCCTGGAACTGATTATGTAGCACTGGCTGGCTCAGCTGGCTCAGACTGGCTGTGATCCTCCTGCCTCAGGATCCTGAGTGCTGGGATCTTTATTTTATTTTTTTAAAGACTTCATTTATCTGGAGCCTAGAAACGAGTCTAATACTATGTAAAGATGAGTTTGTAAGGGTTGAAAGTACCTTACCATTGAGCTTTGTGCATGTATGCATTCATGTCTGTGTAAATACACACTGATGCTTTCTTGGATGTATCTGATTAGAAAACTGACCTGGCCATTGTAAGATGGAGAACAAGGAGGTGGCCCTGCCCTGTGGTGGCTCACAGGGAGCTTATCTGTGTATGTGCTGGCTCTGATTGCAAACCCATCAGTCAGTCAAGAGATAAAGGCAGACGGACCCCTAGGAGGCTGGAATTCTGGCTGGAGACTTTGAGGCACCCTAGCAACTAACCGTCCTCCTGGGAACTCACAGGACAAACTTATCCTCCTGAGAAAGTGAAGTCAAGGCTGTGGAGAGTGACAGTCGAGTGTGAATTCAAAACAAAACATTAAATAAAAACAACAACAGCCCCCCATCCCCCAAACACATAAAAGTCCTTAGGCCCTCTGTCAGGGTAACCAGAAGGGATGCCTCAGTCTGGCTTCTGCCCCTCTCCCATCCTCTCGTTCTTCATCTGCTCGGTTTGTTACCTAGGAAGGTTTACTGAGCATCGCCCGTGTCTAGTGTGTGTACAGAGACAAGTGGCTGGACTTCGGAAGGCTCCTAGCGCCCTGGGGTTTGAGGAGACGGAAGTTTCCGGGAGCGGTGTTCCCCCTTGGCATCTCTTTCCTGCTGTACCTCAGACTCCCAGGTTTCCCCCGCAGCCCCAGTTTTCCTGTCTCCCCGTGTCTTTCTTCTTCATGGCCTTTCCCCTGCCCCCCCCCCCCCCCCGACAGACTCAGGCATCCTTCTACCCCTTCCTTTGCTTTCCTTGACAGACCAGCAGCCCGCAGCCGGTGCACCGGCCCCTGACCTCTCCTCAGCACCAGCTTTTGACCCTGCAAGGAAGGTACCAGTGACTCAGCTTCTGGGAGAACACGGACAGGGCTCCCCGCCCTCATGGGGTCCCCCCTACAGTCCAGGATTACCCCCCCACCCCCACCCCCACTCCCACTTTCCGAAGCACCTGCGGGTGCCCAGTGGACTCCTTAGAACTTCGTCTTCTCTTGGTTTCCAGGACCATCCTGGCCTTTCCAACTACGTCGTCTGTGTCTCCTCCATCCCCAGCACACTGAGTGGCCATCACCACAGTGAGCGTGCTTTATGTATGCATACATTTCTGGGTCACTTCTGTCCCAGACCCAAACAGCACTGCTGACAGCTCTCTTTCAAATCATCCACTGCCATCCCCTGTCTGTCACCTGTGCCATCCCTTTCTCTACGTGGTCGCTTCCAAGTTCCTCTGTCTTCTTGTATCCCTTAGGAATAGAGTTGCTAGACGGCCCTGATGGAGGCTAGGGAGGATGCCTGGCTTCCTGTCCTAGACCTTGCGTAAGGCTGGATTCATCAGCAAGCGGGGGTTTGCACGCTGAACACTGGCTGAGAAAGCTGGATGCCCCTCGTCAAGTCCGGGTGAGGTCCAGCCTCCCCTTGGCCCTGTGGTTTTCCTGCTTGCTACTTGGAGTCCCATGCTGGGACTCAGAGGGCCGTGGTGGGAACGGGCCCAGCCTGCCTGAGAGGAAGCACCAAGTCTGGGTGGGCGTTGGTTTGTGTCACTCTTGTTGTTTTGTGACGCCGAGGCTGGGACCCAGGGCCTTTGCACGGGCCGGGCAGGTCCCCGAACACTTAGCAATAGCTTCAGGCCTTTTTCAGTGTCACTTAAAACATCTCATTCAAATTAGAATGCTGAAATTTCTTAGTGATGTAAATAGCAAAGTGTGTCACTTTAAGGAATTATAATTCAGAGGTGAAACAGGGTCTCCCTTTATAGTTTAGGTGGGCCCGGAACTCACACTGTGACCAGGCTAGCTTGAACTCTTTCTTAGCTTTCCTCTTACCTCTGCCATTGAGTACCGGGGTTATAACGTGAACCCCCGCCCGGCTGAAATACGGCGTTTAACCTAACATTGACATTTGCTCAGACCTTGGACCTTGACTAGGGCTGGAGACTCGGGCTTGTGGGTGGGTATGGCTCATGTTTTCCTGAGGCCATGCCTCTGGTGCTAGAGTTGTGCTTCCGTTCGTTCATCATCTGGGAGATCTTGCTTTCCCTGTGCCTTCTCTTCTCCGTTTGTGGTGGATTAACTAAGAATGGCCCCCGTAGTTTCCTATGTTTGAATGCGCAGTCACCAGCGATGTTCCAAAGGATTAGAAAGATTAGGAGGTGTGGCCTTGTTGAAGGAAGTGTGTAGAGTTTGAGGTCTTCAAAAGCTCACGTCAGGCCCAGTCTCTCTTTCTCTGCCTGCAGTTGTGGATGTAGCTCTCAACTACTTACCCAGCATGTCTGCTGTGTTCCCTGCCATGATACTAATGGACTAACCCTCTGAGACTGAAAGTGAGCCCCCAGTTAAATGTTTTCTTCCGTAAGAGTTGCCGTGGTCGTGGTGTCTCTTCACGGCAATAGAACAACGACTAAGGCACTGTATCTTGAAGGGACGATGCATGTCTGGTATTTATTTGCACACAGGGATGTTTGAGTGCTAGATGTTTCTCATTAACCTTCGTGGTGTTGGTTTAAGGTTGTGTGTGTGTGTGTGTGTGTGTGTGTGTGTGTGTGTGTGTGTGTGTGTGTGTGTGTTTGTCTGTGTGTCTGTGTGTGAATAATCACCCTTAAGCTTTGCCTATAAGGTGCCCCCATGAAGACAATTCTGGGTGGGTCTTTGCAAACTCCAGTGGAAAAGGGTTCATGCTCACCCAGATGTTCTGATGCTTCTTCTGTTGGTGCGGGATGCTGTGTGAGAGATAAAGGTGATTCAGAGCAAGACTCAACAGGGCGGAGCTCCTGGGCTGACCACTGTGTCTTCTAACTCCAAGCACCCATTGCTTATTCTCTCCCCAGTTCTTGGCCCTCCATGGAGGAGCCCTGTGCTTAGCATTTGAAAAGCCTCATATTTAAACATGATAGAGGTGAACACCTTCTTCTGCAGACCCTTACACAAACATCCAGGGCAGTAGTACTCGACCTTCCTAATGCTTCAGCCCTTTAATACAGTTTCTCATGTTGTGGTGACCCCCAACCATTAAAAACTATTTTCATTGCTACTCCATAACTGTAATTTTGCTACTGTTAAGAATTATAATGTAAATATCTGTGTTTTCTGATGGTCCTAGGTGGATTCTGTGATAGGGTTGTTTGACCCTCAAGGGGATAGAGAGCCACAGGTTAAGAACCACTGATCTAGGGGAATCCTGAGGCTTCCTGTGAGAATGATCTTGGCCCTGCTGGAAGGCTGGTTTATTGCCCCACCCCCACCCCCAGTTTCCCTTAGCTGACTAGTGAAACTCAAGGCTCATTTTCCCAGCAAGCTTTAGTCCATATGCCAAAACACAGGGGTCAACCTGCTGAGTGGGAGGGTTCCCTGATGGCAAACTGTTCCTGAAAGCAGTTGCGGTAGATCACCAAGGACCCGGGTCTTCCTAGAAATGTGCAAATAAGCAAACAAAAGGCAAATACACCTGGCCTTGCCTCCCTTCTGCTGTGCTGGGTCCATGGACCCTGTAAAGTGAATCGCCCTTTTATTTCCCCAAATTCTGGGCAATGCCAAACATTCCTTGGGATGTTTTTACCTGGCATCCAGTCATAACACTTGCCAGCAATCAATGGCTGGCTGGCTGTTGCAGACCTATCTGAAATGTTCTAGTTACACACACACACACACACACACACACACACACACACACACACACACACACGCGCGCGCGCGCGCGCGCGCGCGCACTGACTTTGTGCTTCATCCTCATGGTATTAAACATTTTTAAAACTACAGTTAAAACAACACTGATACACTGGAGTGGTGCTTCCTTTTCTGTCTAAAAAACAAGTCTAAAAATGTTACCTAATATTGACTCTTAAAAAAAAAATCACTCACAACCCCCAATTCTACTCCCCAAAGTTCCTATCTGGGTTTTAAATTCACTGTAAAAAATGGTATTGCATCTTACCATCTGTTGTTGGATCAAAAGTAAAATACTCGTTTCTGACCAATATGTGTGTCTTGCTCATACACAGCCAGTGTTCTAAACCCTGATGTGTGCATATGTGTTTCAGTACACTGATATTCTTTTTTTTTTAAAAAAAAAAAAATGTTTTTACATGAGCAGCTTTTTTTTTTTTCTGGTTTTGTTTTTATTTAATTCTTAGCCCTCACAGGAAATGTTTTGTGGACATGTTATAATATCAAATGAAGGGAAAAGCTTTGGGAGTGGGTTTAGGTAGGAGAGAAAATGAAGTATATGAACAAGTAAAGACTATTTGGTTAGTTGTGGTGGCACACACCTTTGATCTCAGTACTTGGGACAGGGGGTGGGCAGGGGCAGATGGTTCTCTGAGTTCAAGGCTAACCTGGTCTACATAGCAAGTTCCTGGTAGAAACTTGTGAGATCCCGTCTAAACAAGAAAAGAAAAGAATAGAAAAGATAGGAAAGAAAAGAAAAATATATTCTAAACATCTACTTAGGGCTCTTTTTTAGAGAAGATTGCGTGTGTGTGTGTGTGTGTGTGTGTGTGTGTGTGTGTGTGTGTGTGTGTATGTGTACATTTGCATGTGCATGCATATGGCTATCTGTGCCTCTAGAGGCCAGAAGAGAGCATCAGCTCCCCTGGAGCTGATGTTACAGACAGTTGTGAAATGCGTACTGGGAACTGAACTCTAGTCCTCTGAAAGAGCCAACAAATTCTCTTAACCACTGAGGCAACTCTCCAGACTCCAGATCTCTATCTTTTTAAAAGTTTTTTGTCTTTCATTTTCAAGATTATAATATAATGACATCATTCCTCCTTCTAAACCCTCCCATATACCCCCCTTGTTCTTTTTCAAATTCATGACTTCTTTTTTCATTAATTGCTGTTACATGCACATATAAGCATTTAAGCATATAGCATGCATGTAAAATGCAAGCACTTTTAGGGAAGGATTCCACTATTTCCCGAAAGTGCTTTGAGATTGCACAAAAACACAATTCTCTGAAGGTTATATGTTATAGATATGACGGAAATGGAAACGCCAATCCCTCAGCTACTTCACACTTTATAGCACATGAAATAGGGGGTGTGAACGACAAGTTTGAACAATCTAGATACCTTTTCCTTAAGCTCCTTCTTAAAGATACTAAAAGGGCTGGAGAGATGACTCAGTGGTTATGAGCTTTTCTGCGCTTGCAGAGAACCCAGGTTTGGATCCCAGCACCCACGTGGTGGCTCACAACCATATGTAACTGCAGTTTCAGAGGGTCTGGTGTCCTCTTCTGGTTTCTGCAGGCAACAGGCATATACATGACACACAGACATCCATGTAGACAAAACACTTTCATAAAAGAGAAAAGAGTTAAAAAGCTCTGCATGAGGCAGGAGTGATGGCATGCTCCTGTAATGCCAGCATTCCAGAGGCCAAGGCAGGAGGATGGTGGGTTCAAGGCCCCCGAGGCCAGCCTGGACTACATAGCAAGCTCCTGAAGCCACCGACCAAACACCTCTCCCTGTGCTCCGGTATAAATTCCTTTTTATCCTGGGATAGTTTAGATTTTGGCCTGGTGGATATAATCAGAGTAGCATAACGTTATCATCGCTGTGGCAACAGCAGAGTTTCCCACACGCCTACACCATCGAGCCTTGGTCTACGTACGGCTCCATGACCGGTAACAGCTTTTCTGTTCAGCATCGTGAGCCCGGGCTCTCGAGAACCTGTGGGGTCTGTCCGTTTGGCTTCGCCCCATTCTCGTATCAAGGCCGCCTTTCAGCCCACGAACCAGAATCCCCAGATGTTGCTCACAAGCTACACAGAAAGGTACTGTCAGAACTGTGTCCCCTGGGTCTCAGCCACTCACCCCTTTCCGGTCATCCAGAACGGAGGTTTGCGGAGTGCCAGAGTGAAAAGCATGTTTGTCCCAGCGGTCTGTCTTCTGCCGAGCTGCAGGGAGCTGCAGACCTCAGACACCATTGCCCTGCCATGATCATTGTGCACAAAGCTGATGGCAGACCCACCAGGTTCTCTGCAGGAAGCAGAAGCTTGGGGCACTCCAGAAAAGATGGCTAAAGAACTTTTTTCCTCCCTCCCCTTACATCTCCTCCTCACCAGTTGAGTGTAATTTTCCAGTGCTTTCCTGTCTGACTGAAGTTTTCCTATTCACCACCTTAGCAGAAAGATGTGAAACCAATTTCAGGACCGCTTGCCGGAATCGTCTGACTTCCTGTGATCGCGGCCAAGCTTGGGAAGGAGGCAAGTTCCCCAGCCTCAGCAGGGTGGCTGTCTAGCCTTACCTCAGTAGTTTCAATGAACGAGTGTCTGTGCTTTCAGCGTGGGACCCTCGGCACTCCGTGTTTCTGCCTCTCGGGCAGGATACCAATGGTCCACAGCACTTTCGCAACAGAGCGTTCCTCTTGCCCCAGGCATGCACAGTGGACCCACGCAGCCCCTTGCAAGATCCATTATGCTGATGTGTCTGTGGAGAGAAGGTCAGAATGAGCTGAAGTGAAGGATCCAGCAGTGTGGTCCCTTTTCCTCTTAGTTCTTGCATCTTTCTTTGGTGACTGCCATCGGCTGGCAGTGAAAGGGATGGTGCGTTTTGAAGCCCTGGTGTGCCAGTGCTTGGGACAGGCCATTGACTTTACTCTGTGAGGCAGGGAGGACACCCAGGCTTCCGTTTTCAGAGGGAGAGAAGCAGCACTGTGCTTTAAACTTGAAGATAGACACTTCAGTAAGGCTGTGACTTGGGCATTGAAGGTCAGATGGGCTCAAGAGTGACAGCTCTGTGAGCCTGAACAGAGTTCTTCCCAGGCCTTCATTTCAGCCACCTCCGTGGGCCTGATCATTTCCATGTCTGTCTGTAACAGTGTTGGTCCTTCCAGGGCCATTGAAGGAATTACACTTGATCATTAGAACCGTGCCTGGCACTAAGCAAGCGCTTGGTAGCATCTGTTGTCACTGTTGTTAGTACTGGGGAAAGGAGCCCACAGAAGTGAAATGCATACCTTACCCAAGGGCACCTCGCTGGTCCACAGCAGACCTGGGACTGGACTCTACATCCTGAGTGCTTCATGGAAGCAGCGATCTCCCGGGCATGCTTAGTATCTTTGTAACCAAGAACTCACGTCCGTGTGCCTCTAATAGAACGTGGCATGTGGAATGATTTTGGCTTTGTTATGGCTGTGTGAACACACTCAACATCTCTGGCTTTGTGTTGCACACCATGTTCCAGTTAAAACTGTAACGAAGCTCTCTCTTTCTCTTTGTGTGTGTGTGGGGAGAGAGAGAGCCCCTCCCAAGTAATTTAGTGCTTTCCCTTTGCATTAGTATATTATTAGCACATTGTCACTTTTAACCTTTCACCCACTGAGCTTGGCGTTTAATATGCTATTAAACCCAATATTGTTTCCTATAAACAGCCTTAGAGGGATGAGAAATAATTGGAGTGACATTTTTAATAGGCCCCTGTTTCTCAGCCTCCGTGCTACGTGAACCCCACATTGCACAGAGGGGCTTGTTATTTGTTTGGTCCCTGACCTCAGATCAGGAAAGAGTGATGGAATGAAGATTTGGGGTGCCAAAGGGCTTTCGAAAGCACACAGAGGGGTTTTTTATGAGGGACAAGTAGGGTTACCCTTTGTGGCTAATGCTGCTACTGCTCCCTTCCCCCCTCCCAAGTCCCCTCTCCCCTGCCCCCTTCCTTTAATGGATGTGGTGGACTTAGTAGCTGACCTTATTTTCCTCTTTCAGACCACTAGGAAGGAGTTTAGGCTCCAGACTTCCGGCCAAGTTGAGAGGATGGGTAGGACCTCTTGGCATGCGCTTCTGTGATCAGCCTCGTTCTCTAGTCCTTCTCTTCTGACATGTGATGTCTCTGGGTTCGGTTTTAGTATTCTAGTTTTCGTTAGGATTCTGCTAAGAGCTGTGTTGTGTGCCTGCTAAAGTTGTTTTTGGAGCAAACTTATGAAATCCCAGGTTGATGGTTGCCTGTTTTGCTCGGCTTGCTCACTGGGCGGTAGAAGGCCACCCTGCCTCTCTGTGTCCAGAGTTTCACTTCTTTTCATGTGAAACAGGGAAACTGGCATCTGGGACACACTAGCATGGGGACAAGCAGGGCTTAGAGTTTGTTTCTGCTGCCACAACCCAGAGGGCAGGTATGGAAAAGTACTGGAGTCTAGCATTTTTGCCTTAATTCTGTTCTCTTGGACTTACATTCAGAAAACATGTGTTAGGCATTCATCTGTGGTTACCGACTACTACAGTTGCTTACAGTATGAGTTCATCAAGTGGGCATTTGTGAGACCCCTACTCCATGGGCAGCCCTGGGATGGACACAGTGAGAGAAAACTGTTGTACAGAAACATAACTGTGAGCAGGGGACGGGCTGCAGATCAGACAGTTCTCCTGCGGGATGGCTGTGTCCGTGGGATGAGCATCATGTGATGAACGTGTGTTACCCAGCCAGCTCTGTCCTCTCGCCATTGTGAGTTCGAGGTTATCGAGGCAAGTAAGTTCTTCGTTCTTCTAGAACTTAAATTTGGTGATGTTAACCTCTACCAGGGGCCGATTAAAAAGAACTTGGTGACCCGTGAGACACCGGCAGATATAAAACACTTGCTGTACATGCCTGATGACCTGAGTTCGAGCCCTGCAACCTGTAGTATGAGAGCTGGATCTGGTGGCTCACATCTATAATCCTAGCACTCTTATGGGGCGATAGAAGAGGAAACGGGAGATCGGCTCTAAGTGCACATATGCAGTAGCTGCAGAAACAACAAGAGAGGCTGGGTTATAAACAAGGTGGAAGGTCAGACCTAATTCCTGAAAAGTTGTCCTCTGACCTCCACGTGTGTGCCTGTGCATGCGTGTGTGCACACCCACCCAAACACCAAACAAACAAATCTTGGAATTCCTAATGGAATTGAAATTCAGGTTTGTCCTGATATGTTCATCCATCACTGATTGTAGATTTCATCTGTGTGAGTCTGCTTAATTGACTAAAATTCGCCTGTAACCTCCACATTCATAGCTGGCCCTCCACAGTTGTGTACACAGGTGCAAAAACCTTGATGCCAGCTCAGGTGAAACTAGGCCTGCCTTCCTGTTTCAGCTCTCGTACTGTAAACAAATCATCCTGGTTGAAGTCTATTTAGGGCCATGGTTTTGCATTGTGTGATGTTTGTGGGGTTTCATTCTTTGTAATGGCCCCTAAGTATTTTCCTGAAATGCTACCTATGTTTCTAATCTTAAGAAGGAGACAATGTGCCTTAGGAAGAAACTGTATGCCCTCTGTTGCCTCCTTTGGGCATGAGCTACAGTGCTGTTGACCATGAGTTCAGTGGTAATGAACCAACAGTCTGTATTAAGTGTGTATTAACTAAGGTGGCCTTTAGAAGCAGGCACAAAGCAAGGCTGTATGTTGATCTGGTGAAAGGTGACTGGTCTGTAGTAACCCAATTCTGCGTTTTTCCTGGGTGCAGCGTTTCAGAGTTCAGTGTTTGCAACGGTTCCATAGAACTGCCATGAATGAAAATTGACTGCATATGCAGAGCTAGAGCAAAAATGTATGTAATTCCCAGTCCAGATGCCTACTTCCTGCGCTTTATTTATTTGTCTTGTCTTGTTTGTTTGTTTTAAGTGTAATGGCTCCCAGACTTGGCTGTATGTTAGGATGCTGTGGGAGCTGGACCAAATGCTGATGAGCCAGCCAACTGTGAGGGCCTAGTGTAGTTGCCTGGGGGTATGGCCTGGATATAGAAAAATTTCGAGTTCTTTCAGGAGCTCCATCACAGGCATGGCTGAACAGTGGTGCTCCACACATAGAATTACAATGCTTCTGGGAAATGGATGCTGTCCAACTTAGAGAGGCCCTCTGGGGGCTCACACCACTGTAGACCCACAGCTCCTCCGGGGACAGACAACAGAAACCACAGCAGAAGACCTGTGGCACTGACCAGCATACTCACCAGCCCCACTCAGGAGATACAAGCCAGGAGAGGGTGGACTCAGAGTTGGATGGGTCCTAAGGAAAAGGCCATTGGTGACAGAGGCCAGTTCCCACTAGAGACTGGGGACCTGTCATTAAAGGAAGCAGAGTGCATTTCATTCTTGTCTTGGTCAGTGAGCCGTACCTGAGCACTCGCCGAGTCTGGGTTAGCTGTTTGGGAGGGCATGCAGTGAAAACTGAGATGACGGGACCCCTGCCTTCCAGGAGGTGATGGCCCTCTCTGTGGAGATGGTAGAACAGTAGAGTATGATATGGGCGCTGCTGCCTGTAAGGGGGTGACCTTCTCTAGGAGTAGCCAAAGGCCCTGCAGAGTGTCACAGTCGAGGGGAAGCATGATGGATGCGAGAGACAGGTCCTGACAAATTGTGGGGAGTAGCAGAAGAAGAGGGGTCTGTGAGTAGACTCTTTGCGCTTGAGCCAAAATCGTTATTGTAAGGAAAAAGCGGGCAGCTGGACCAGAAGGAGGTCAGGAATGTAGAACAAGGTCTTACGGACCAAGAATCAGTTTCAGGGGTGGGGGTGGGGGTGGGGAAGAGCACCTTCTCGTGCCTGATCTTATTTGTTCTTCCCCCACACACTTGATAGAGCACACATAGGGCATGAACACAGATGTACGAAGACTTTGCACATAGCCGCCTATAAGAAGTAAATGATACCTAACTACAGAGTAACGAGCCCTTTTCTCCTTAAAGGAGAGGGTGGACTCTGTAGGCTAGGCTAAGGGTAGTCACCCGTCCCTGGCGTGTTCAGGAAGCCATCCTTCACCTGTTTCCACACTGATTTGACTGTGGCCTGGTGTATCTCCCCCCCCCCCCCCCGCCCCACTCTGTGCACACAATTTTCTGCCCTCTGCTTTGGAGAACCCATGACCCCTGGCTGAGGAAGTATCTTCAGAACCTCTGGGGAAGTGGCTTCTCCTCCCCTGACCTTGTGCGTGTCTCGCAGAGTGCTTCTTGGTCCTGACTGTACGTCTGTGGAATTTGAAACAATGCCAAGAGAGAGAGATCACTGCTACTCCAGTCTGTAGCACGCAGCTGAGGAACGGCGCATATCCATGACTTTATAGACAAGGGGTTTGGTTCTGGGTGTGGAATGACTTCCTCGTGGCTACATCTGCATCTCCACTTCAAACCTCCACATTTGGTCATCTCACCCCTGCTGCAAACGGTCCCAAGTACAGATTTGACTATTTGTAACCAGATTGGGACCACAGTCATCTAAAGATAGCTTTCAAAAGCAACAAACCACCGTCGTGGGGTCTGAGAGGTCCTTTCCCTGTGCAATCGGAGGGTAGATGTGAAATGAGGAGCTGGAAGCCACCGTTTCTGAAGCTTGAGTTTAAAACATCAGGGCTGCTGTCCAGTACGCAGGCAACTGAAATGTCTGGGAAGTTGGCTTCGGAGCTGTTAAAAGCTGTGACCTTCCACAGAGCTGGGTGCCCAGAACTAAATCAGTACACGAACCAGTGAACAGCAGAACGGTTTGGACTGCCCGTGGCCGATACAGCTTGCTTCATTCCATCCATAGTGAACACAAGTGTAGTCATTATTTGGGGCCCAGGATGGCTTTGCTTTTCCCGAGCAGGTACTGGGAGGGTTGGATCAAAACCGGTGCTAGCTGTGGGGTAGGTAAGCACCCTGCATTCTGGAGTGGGAATACTGATGTAAAGGATGGGCCCCAAGGCAGGGACCAGCCTCTTCCTGTTCCTTTTGATGTGGCCATGAAAGTAAACAGGAACTTTTCTCCTTTGTTTTCCAGGTCACAGCCAAGACTGCCTTCCTATTTATTTTACCTCAGTATAATGTTAGTGTGCCTACAGCAGGTAAGAAAAGCACTGCTCTTTATCTCTCCTGGTCCTCTTAACCCTGAAGATGGGAGAAACTTCTCTTTTGCTTTATACCTGGCAACTTTTAGATACTCTCTCTCAGATTAGAAATAAACCATGTCTTCCTTCACACAGGGCCATTTCATGAAGGCCACTGACCATAAGTGTCACACCACAAGCTGACCTGTATCTAGTCTTTGCAAGAGCAGCAGAAAGCCTAGCTGTCATGGTTCCCAGTACCACGTGGTCTTCACTAGCAGCTTCCAGTCCAGTTACGGGGCTCCAACTCGAGGAGTAGCAGGGCCACACGGGAGCAGAGCAGGGAGGGAGTGGACCCATTCTGAAATGATGGCTGCTACTCGCTTCCAACCGATCACCGGCCCAGAGGTTGCTGTCAACCCAGAGTGCCTGCACAGTCGCTCTTATCATCACTGTGACCAAATACCTAACAGAAGCAACCTCAGGGGTGAAAGGTTTGTTTGAGCTCACAGCTTCAGAGGGTTCCTGTTGTGGCTTGGTGGTTCTGTGTGCTTGAGCCACAATGGCGGCAGAAGCATATGGCCAAGAAGAGCTCTCCAGCCCATGGCATAAAGGAAGCAGGGAAAGGGTTGACTACTGTTATGAGGCCTTGGTGGGTGGAGCCAAGGTGCCCCACAGTGGGTGACAGACAGAGATGCCATGTAGGGGGCAGAGAAAGGGGGGGAGGGGAAGAGGGAGGGAGGGAGGGAGAGAAGAAGGAGAGAAGTGGGGAGGTGCGCGCTACCCTGTGGCGAGAGAGAGAGAGAGAGAGAGAGAGAGAGAGAGAGAGAGAGAGAGAGAGATGGGGGAGGAGTTCTTTCTTAAAGGGTATAGAATGTAGGATGACCTCAGGATGCTGGGCAGGCCAGGATTCCAAGAAGTGGGTCTGAATGCTAACAAATACAGGAAGGGGGATGGGCCAAGATACCTGCTGGGGTGCACACCCAGGAATCTACTTCTTCCAGGAGAGCTCCTGCTCATCTTGCCATTTTCCAGTGTTACCATCACATTATGACATTATGGGCTCATCATCTGAATAGGTCTGAGTCCTCAGGTTCTGACACCAGACCCACACACCAGAGCCATGCTCTCCTAATCGCCAGGCATTTCTCAATCGATTCAAGTAGACAATCAAGTTAGGTCATCACAATAGCTGAAGTTGTGTCTCTCGAGATAATTTTTATCCCAAGAGAACCAGAAAATATTTCTTCCTGTGTGTAAATACCTCACTTTTTAAATGTTGGCAGCTGATTTTGTAAATGCCACAGAAAGTTAAAAAAAAAAAAAAAATGCAGGAAAGTCAACAGAAACAAGTCAATACATCTGCTGGCCGGGTTATGCTTTTTGACCATGTTTCTGCAGCCTAAGGGTTCTAGGGTCTCAGCCTAGGAATCAGATTTCCGTCCCTCTCACTTATAAAATAGTAAGGCCCCTTCCTTCCTTGATGAAGGAAGAAGGAAGTTTTGCTTGCCGAGTGAAGTTCTTCTCTCATCATTTGATACTAGAGAGGTGAATGGACTTGACTTTTATGTAAAGGTCCTTTATCTGGCTCCAACAGGTATACTTCAAGGATGGGGGGCGGGGCGAGGGCGTAAATGCATGACTCTTTGGCCCATAAAGGTGTAGCCATGAATTTTGCCCGAGTTTCATCCCTGAAGCCAATGTAACCAGACTCCGAGAGCATCCTTGCTTCTGAATGTGTAATACAGTTCCTTTTTTGGAGAGTCAAACTGAGAGATTGTGGTAAGAGAGGGAGAACATTCTTTGCTATGGGAAGAGAAACTTGAGAGTCTCTCTCAGCCTGGGGAACCAGGAAATGCTATGGCCAGACACGTGTGCATTCCAGTGCACACTCTAGTCCTGGCGGGCACAATGAATTTTGTTGCTCAGTGCCACGTGGTCCAAGATCAATGTCAGGCTTCTTTCATTCCCATCGTCTGTCAGTTGTGAGAAACACATAGAACCAGTTGTACTTACAAGTGAGCAGTTTAAATATTTAGTTTTTAAAGTGTAGTAAAATAGCTGGGCATAGTAGTATTTCCCTAGTAACTGGGCGTGTTCCACCCTATCTAGCCCCAAATTTATTATCGCATCCAATTTTAAGTGTGTAGTATGATTGTATGAAGTACACTCACATTATGCTACTTTCCATGTCAAGAACCCTTTTCATCTTGCAGAACTGAACTTTTAGTTATTAAATAATGACTCCCCATAGCAACCATCATTCGCTTTTCTCTATGAATTTGTTGCAATAGGTACTTACATGCATAGGTGTGTGTGTGTGTGTGTGTGTGTGTGTGTGTGTGTGTGTGTGTGTGTTTAGATTTTTGTGACAGGGTCTCACACAATATTAAGCCAGGCTGGTCTTGAACTCAAGGAAATCCTTTGGCTCAGCTTTCAAGTGCTAGGAGTACAGGTGAATGACCACACCAAGTCATAGAATCATATATTATTTAACCTTTGGTTACTGGTTTAAAATTTAAATACATGTTTCCCCCCAATGCATTTACGCAAGCATTACATAACTCTTAGAGAAAATGTATATAGTAGAGACAAGAAGATAACGATCCCATCACTAAGTAAGAACTTCAGTTAAACTATTTTTAGATCCTGATTGATAACTTGCTGTTTTGCTATTAGAATGGGATGGATCTTTCCCATGTGATAATTATAGTCTGTGTTGTAAAACGGCGTGCAGCAGCCTTGGTGGGTTTGAGCCAAGGTGCCCCACAGCGGACGAGGGAGACACGCCATGCAGACATGGAGGGCAGCAGTGTGGCGAGGTGGAAAGTTACACCATGCAGACGTGGTATCTACATGGAAAGTTTTATTATTAAAGGGGGAAGGGAGAGGGAAGAGAGAGAGAGAGAGAGGGAAAGAGAGAAAGCAGAGATGTGTGCAGCCTCATGGAAGGAGAGGGAGAGAGGACGGAAAAGAGAGAGAGAAGGGGGAGGGGTTTTCTCTTAAAGGGGACTTTACATAAGATGACCGGGTCAGGACGCTGGGTGGGTCCCGGAGGGGCAGGCCAGAATGCTGACATTCCCTCACAGTCTGACATTTTGAAAATCTTAAAAGTGAGCAGCTAATGCACAGTTCCTTCATCCCCTTCTCTCCTCCCTTTTCTTTCTTCCACTGGAAGAGGGCTCTTCATGAAGCTTACTGGGTTGGGAGCATTTTGTTTTTCCTCTTCCTTCTCTGCTAAAAGTTAGACACAACTTTAGTCATTCCATTAACCCCACTGAACCGTAAGGTAACGTCTCAGGATGACCGAGTAGAAAATGAAAGAAATGTGGCTTCATGATGATGTCACCAATCGCCACCCACACTTGGACTCACTGCCTCTGGGTTTCTTTCTCTCCTAAATAAAATAAGAATATTATTTTATTTTATATGTATGGGTGTTTTGCTTGCATGTGTATTGGTGAAATTATTAAGACCACTCCACATAGTTAAAAGGAGATTTATTTAATGGCGTAACTTACAAATTAAGGGATAGGTAGGTCCCGGGGTCTGAGGAAGGTGTATCGCAGTCCAGCGGTGTTCTCTGGAGCTCTGCTCGGTCCACCTCCACAGTTCAGGGTCTTGGAACAGAGAGAGCGCTGGCCCATCCAGCTCTCGGGTCTCCAGGCGCCTCCCCTGGCCCCGCCTCGTAGGCGTGACAGTTGCTGAAGCCTCAATGGGGGTTGGAATTTCCAGATCAAAGCTGGAATGGCTATGGCTACCCACTACACATGTGTACCATGTATGTGCAGTGTCCTCAGAAGCACGATATCATTGCATCCCCTGAAACAGGAGTTACAGACAGTTGTGAGCTACCATGTGGGTACTGGGAATCCAGCCTGGGTCCACTGAAGAGACAACCATGCTTTTAATCTCTGAGCCATCTCTCCAGCCCTAATTATTATTATTATTATTATTATTATTACTATTATTATTATTATTATTTTGGTTTTTCGAGACAGGGTTTCTCTGTGTAGCTTTCCTGGAACTCACTTGGTAGCCCAGGCTGGCCTCGAACTCACAGAGATCTCAGAGGAGGCTCTGCCTCCTGAGTGCTGGGATTAAAGATGTGCGCCACCACCGCCCAGCTAATTATTATTTTTTAATGATGGGTTTCATTAGCGTTATCATACATCTGTGTTATTACGCTCTGTGCTTCCTTACCCCTCTCCCGTGGTCTTCCCCCATGCCATGCCTTCCTTTTCTTGGTCCCCTCCCTTCTCGACACGGACTCCCTTTGCTTTCCTGGAACAGGTGTTACATTACACACACACACACACACACACACACACACACACACACACACACATACACACACACACACCTATGTAAGTTTAAATATAGATTCCTCTGTCTTGTTTTATTTAATATTTAATTATTAATTAAAATTTTTTTTTCAAGCCAGGGTTTTTGTAGCCAATTTTCTAAGTGGTCTTATTAAATAAAAAACACGGAGCCAAATACAGGGGTGAAAGCCTTAGACATCAGAGAAGTAGTGAGAGCCTTAACTCACCAGCTCCGTAGCTTCCAAATGCCACCACTTCCTGTCTACCCAGGCTTTTATTGCCTTGCTGTTCTGCCCTCTCATTGTCTTTTAGCCCAGCTAACTCACTTCCTTATCTCTGCCTGTCTGTACAAACCTCCAGGTCTCTATGGTTGGTACTGGGATTAAAGGCGTGTGTCACCACGCTTGGCTCTGTTCCCTAGTGTAGCCTTGAACACACAGAGACCCTGCCTGCCAAGTGATAGGATTAAGGGCGTGTGCTACCACTGCCTGACTTTTGTGTTTACTTAAAACAGCTCGCTATATCCTCTGATCTCTAGGCAAACTTTATTTATTAACATACAAATAAAGTATCGCCACATTTCAGCACAAATAAAATATCACCACAGGTTTCTCTGTGTATAACAACTCTGGCTGCCCTGGAACCCGTTTCGTAGACCAGGGTGGCCTGGAACTCACAGAGATCTGCCTGCCTCTTGACTCCCATGTCCTGAAATTAAAGGCGTGTGCCACTGTGCCTGGCTTGGCTTGTTTTATTTAACATAATCTTCAGCTCAGTCCATTTTATTGTAAATATCCTGATTTCGCTTGTTTTTATGGCTAAATAAAATTCCACATTTACTTTACTCACATATCTGTTGATGGACGTGTGTGCTGGTTCCATTTCTTAGCTAGTGAGAAGAGTGCAATAATTTAATAATGTGGCTGTGCCAGCGTCGGTGTGGGGTGCTGACATGGAGTCCTTTAGGTGTATACTTCCACAGTGGCTGCGTGGGTTTACCTTTCCACCAACACATCCCTATATCCTAGCCAACATTTGTTGTTGTTTGTTTGTTTGTTTTCTTGATGATAGCCATTCTGACTGGTGTGAGGTAGGGGTCCCCAATCAGTTTTAATTTGAATGTCCTTAGTGACTCAGGGTGTTGAACATTTTTTCAAATGTTTCTTTCCGTTCGTGATTCTTTCTTTGAGAACTGACTGTTTAGTTCATGAGCTCGTTTCTGATTGGATGATTGGGGCGGGGTTGGCTGTTTAATTTTTGCAGTTCTTTATTTATCCTAGATATTAATCCCCTGTCTAATATGTAGTTGGCAAAGACCTTCTCCCACTCTGAGGATTAATTTGAGACAGAATCTGGCTGTGTAGCCCTGACTGAGCTGGAACTCACTAGACTCAGTAAGCCTTGAACTGGTGGCCATCCTCCTGTCTCTGCCTCTCTGGTGCTGGGGTTATAGGTAGGCATCAACACAACTGGTTTTTTTTAGGTTGTCCCTGTCAGGTGTTGTTACAGCCACGCAAAAGTAAGAAGACTGAACACACATGTGCCTAAGGCATCTTTTTAACTCCTTCTTGAAGAAATTAGACAGTAAGCAACGCCTTCAACATCTATTTCACTGTCAGGATGACAAGTGTAGACGGTGTTTCAGGCTAGGCCCAAGTCAGAGCTGCTGGGCATAAAGAACTTCCCGTTGAGTCTTGGGAGTGTGCCACTATCTTGCATTATTAGTTTAATTAGTTAATTGCTCACTCTAGAGAAATATGTCTGTGTGTCCTGTATGCCAGCCCTGGTTGTAAAACAATTTAAGGGAGATTTTAAAAAATGGATAATAAATAAGCAGATAATTATAATTGCAATGGGGTGGTGAGGGGAATACACAGAGCTATGAGGTGAAGAAAAAAAATAAATAAAAGCCTGGTGACATAGCCTTCCGAAAAGCTGATTTATAGTGGGATTGGAGAGCGTGCAGTTGTGAATATAGAAGACAGGACAGTTCTGAGGGATCAGCGTGTGTAGGTGTAGACACTCTCAATCGAGAAATAAATGCCTGGGGTGTGCTAGTGGCTGAATGTAGCCAGTGAGCCCACAGCAGCTGGGATTAGCATCTTCCAAGATGTAACTGTGGAATTCTGCTCCTGGAAAGCCCTTCTAGGTCCGTGCGCCCCTGGTGAAGGCCCATTAGAGTGCCTGCCAGATGGGGGGCTTCAGTTGCTTTAGAAAGGGAAGGGAAGGGATGGTTCAGTTGTCTATCTGTCATGGAAATCTTATCATCTGGGACTGTCTGAAATGTGACAAGCAAAAACTGAAGGTTCCAATGAAATCAGAATAGCCTGCTTCATTTTGTTTTGAGCACCTGTGGTGACCAGCCCAGTATGGTAATGCCTGTTTGCCTGGCCGGCAGGAAAGCAAACTTCTCATGGGACAAAAAGATTTTACAATAACAGGTTTGTTAAGGTGATGATTTCTAAATCCCTCCTCACAAATCTCCTTAGGGCAGGAAGTGCTTAGAAATCTATCCTTTTTTTTTTTTTTTTTTAAGTATAACCAGAGTAAACTCTGCCTTTTAAAAATCTCTTCTTTATAATGAATGTCTCATGAGTCCGTGTTTAAAATTGAATTTTGGGTGAGGTGGTAGTTTTGTGCTCATGGCAGGCAGTCCAGGAGTCCTGCTCTTCCCCGCCACTTGAACCAACTCCTTCCTCAGCCTCTCAAGTGCTGGGGTGATAGATGTGAGCCACCAGGCTCAGCTCTCCTTTGTAAATCCCTGGGTCTTCCTGGCTGGGGTTTTCAGGTTTAAGGAACTCAACGTATCTGCGGTGTTGGAGAGGCTCTTCTCTGACCAGTCTTCCCCGCTCTGCTGTTCTTTTCCTACTCTCGTCTCCAGCTTCAAGAATCCTACACTTCTCATCCTGAGTAAACTTAACGGCCTAATCATGGGTGATTTATTTTCTCTCGGTTTGGGGCCTTGGCATCTGAGATCCATGGGACTCAGGCCTTTCTCCCTGTGAGGGTATGCGGGAAGATCTGTTCCCAGCTTCTTGCCACATCAGTTTCACATGCCGCTCCCTCCATGTGCATACTATACTCTCTGTCAAATTTCCCTAGTCCACGATGGCCTCATCTTAACGATGATGTAAAGACATAGGTAAAGAGCCTGGTTTCAAATGAGGTCCCATCCTAGGGTGCCGGGAGGTAGTATATCAAAGTATGAATTCTAAGAGAGACACAAATTAGCCCGGACCACATTCCAGTTGCAAGGTAGACTAGCTGCAAATTGATGGTTTTGTTGCATTGTGATGGGCAGATGAGGCTCCTGCAGAGGTGACCACAGCAGGGATGGGGAGAGGCTGCAGTGCCTGACATACTGACCTCCTGAAGGCTGACCTTGATTAAGGTTGACACTTGATAAAACAGGAAGTCCCGCCCCCACCCCAAACCAAGTCCCAGCTCTTCTCAATACTTCTCTTTGGCATCCTGTGAGGGTTGCCAGAGTTTGCAAACACAAAAACCAGGACCATTTGAATTTCACATGAACATATTTAAAAAATATAGCTCAGGTAACGCATGGGACACCATTATAGAAAATATAATTATGATTCTAGGAAATTAAAGCGTTTTTGTTTTATGGGAAATGGGGTCTTGTTAGGTAGCCTTGGCTGGCCTGGTATTTGATCACCCTATAGTCCAGGCTGGCTCAAACTCAGAGGAATCTTCTTGCCTCAGTCTTCCAGGTGTTGAGATTACAGACATGTCTCACACACCCAGCAAAAATCAATCATTGTTTATATGAAATTCAAATTTAACTCCGTGGTCTGTATACATGTATGTGTGTGTGTGTGTGTGTGTGTGTGTGTGTGTGTGTGTGTGTGTGTTTTGGCTTCCTGATTTTAACTTCATTAGACACATTGAGTTTGACTTTCTCTTTAGAATTCCACAAAGTATCTGGTATCATGGTCAGAAGTATATAGACTTTAAGAGGTCAGAAACTAAGAGAGGTTTGTTTCTTTCCATAGGTGACTCCTCACCTGGTGGCCTCCCTTCTAATGTAGAATAGTTGAGCTTTTGGGTCCCAGCAATTTTTTTAAGTATTTATTTGGGTTGTGTCTCTGATCTGCTAAATGTTTTTGGCAAATGATTTAACATCTAGGGCACCCCAATCCTTCGCAAAACAGGGACTGATGGTCATTGCCTCGACTCGAGGTCCCCTTAAGTGTTTGCAACATAGATTTTCTGTAAACCAAGACCTTTAGCACAACCTGGGAACCCATTAGAAATGCAGATTCTTAGGCCTCCTTCTGTAGCAGCACCCACCCATAGCTGCTCCCCAGTGGAAACTGGGAGGAGTCTGTGCCCAATGAAGTCAGATAGGTCGGGTGTAAATTATGCAGGGCAGGAACTTCAGGTAGTCTTTCAGATGCTCCTGGGCTCTCAAAGGGAAGATGAGGAGAGCCATTCAGTCTGGTTACTCATTTCTATCTTTCTTTTCTCTTTCAGTATTGGTTTTTCATATTGTTTGGCATTTTTTTTTCTTTTTCTTTTTTTTGTTTTTGTTTGTTTGTTTTTCGAGACAGGGTTTCTCTGTGTAGCTTTGGAGCCTGTCCTGGAACTCACTCTGTAGCCCAGGCTGGCCTCGAACTCACAGAGATTCACCTGCCTTTGCCTTCCGAGTGCTGGGATTAAAGGCGTGCACCACCACCGCCTGGTGGTATTTCTATATTATTTGGGTTTTCTTAGTTACTTCACTATTGCTATGAAGAGACACCATGACCAAGAAGAAGAAAATTTGCTGGGGTCTTGCTTACAGTTTCAGAGGATTAGAGTTCACGGTGGGAACATGGCAGTAGTCGGGCATGGTGCTGAAGCAATAGCCCAGAGCTTGCATCTGGTCCCCAAGCACATGGCAGAGAGAGAGAGAGAGCTAACCAGAAGTGGTAACACACCTCCTCCAACAAGGCCACACCTCCTAATCCTTCCTAAACAATTCCACCAGCTGGGGACCAAGCATTTAAATATATGAGCCTATGGGGGTCATTCTTATTGGAACCACCACACTTTAACTATTTGGTGGGGGTGGGGTGGAAGAGGAGGGGAGTATGACTGAATAGACTTGGGTTTCAGCTGGGGCTACAGCTCCCCAGAAGTCATGAACAATTCTGTGGTGCAGTGTATGTGTAACCTAGTTTTTATGTCTACTTGACACAAGCTAGAGTCATCTGAGATGAGGGAACCACAAGTGAGAAATTGCTTCTATAAGATAGGATGTGGGCAAGCTTTTAGGACATTTTCTTAATTAGTGATTAACGTGGGATGGCCCAGGCCACTGTGGTGCTGCTGCCCCTGGGCTGATGTCCTGGGTGCTGTAACAAAGTAGGCTGAGCAAGTCATGAGGAACAAGCCAGAAAGCAGCACTCCTCCTTGGCCTCTGCATCAGTTCTTGCCTTTAGGGTCCTACCTTGTTTGAGTTTCTGCCCTGATTTTTTTTAACGATGAACAGTGATGTGGAAGTGTAAACAAAATACCCCCCCCCCAAGTTGCTTTTGGTCATGGTTTTTAGTCACAGTAATAGACATCCTGACTAAGATAGCATAAGGGAGTCCTGGTAGCTTTGGGGGTCCTGGACCTGCCTGCTATTTTCCACAAAGAACAACAAGGCTGGCATGGAGGGATCTCTTCCAGGAGGCCTTATTTTATAATGGCCAAGGTGATAGACCCGCCCTCTCATTCCGTCCATTTCTGTCGCTTTGATCATCAGTATCCACCACGCTGTGTTTTGCAGCATGAAGAGGTAGAAAGCCTGGGAACCTCCCACCCCGTAGCTTGACTCCTGTTTTCTAGCCCTTTCTGGGATGAGACATACGACGGCCCGTGAAAACAGCCTCATTCAACCCAAGGCTTTTGTCGAGGGATCTGAATGGCTTGTTTTCTCTGCTGGCCAGGCAGGCATTAGTACTGTCTCTTGTCTTACACTTGAAAGATTGGCATCACATATCAAACCAAGCCCCTGTTGTAAGATGAGCTCAGAGAGAACAAAAAAAGGGAAGGACAGGTGGGCAGCGGTAGCTCTGGGGATGGAAGCCGCTTACAGCGAACACGCTCCAACCTGGACCTGTGACCCTTACAGCTGTGGAAGATCGGGAGTGGCCTGATCCTTTTACAGTGGGTGGAACTGGGCCCAGGGAGTTGATTGATGTTCTCAAGGATGAGCAGGAAGAGCAGAGGGAGGCTGGACTGTCTGTACCTCATACAGCTCTAGGGCCCAGAAAGCTGTAGAAAGGCTGGGTTTGTCACGTGGAGAGGCCAACTTGTGAGACACAGAGCTGGCTTTGTCCTCACCTTGTGCTAAATGGCTACCAAGACCACTTTTGGCTCAGGGTACCTCTGTATGCAAAGGAAACTAAAGCCAGTCCCCCATTGTGTCCGCCGTGGGAAGCCTCCTCCCAGGAATTATGGTCAAGTCTGGACTTGATTTTCGTTTCAATAACTAAAATTTAGCTAGCTAAACAACTGTTCAGAAGAAGGAACAAATCATAAGCACTCGGCTTCATGACGCTTCGGAAACTGAGTCCATGTACATGTGGATGTGTCAACTTCCAGCAGAGCCTTGATTCCATCCAGTCTCCTGTTTATAGCCTGGAGAGTTCGTGCCGGGGGTCCTCAGCCTTCCGAATGCTGTGGACCTTTTAATACAGCTCCTCATGTCATGGTGACCCCCAACCATAAAATTATTTCATTGCTACTTCATCACTGTAATTTTGCTACTGTTATGAATCGTAAGGTGAATATCTGATATGCCACCCCGGTGAAAGGGTCATTCGAACCTGACTGAAAGGGTCAGTGGAGAAGCACTGGTCTATGCCATTCAGTGTGGCGCTTCCACAGGCTTAACTTAGTAGAAGCTCTGAGCTGCTGGGTTGTCACCTGGCTTGACCCTTGATGGGAACACTGGTATCTCACTGTTTCCTTCCTTACCATACCCCCTGACCTAGACCCCCACCGATCAGTTTGACGTAATTTTGTTTCTGTGATCTTTACCTCCCCGTGCCTCTGGATGGGAACTTTCTTGTGTTTTCTTGTGCTATCTAGATGGTATTTTCTTCTAGTCAGTTGTTTTTACAACAATATTTTTTTTTTTGTCCTTGGATTTACAGGTTTGCTGAGATTGTTATTTTGGTATCAGTAAAGGCCCTGAATGAACTTAAAATTTAAAATGTAAAGAAAAACTCTACTTTTTTAGTTGTTGCTTCTGTTTCACGTGATCCTGCAGGAGTGTGTAGCTGGAGTTATCTCCAGTCCCGCCTGGGCATGCAGCCACTCAGATCCAAATAAACACACAGATACTCACCACTATTTAAACTGTTTGGGCTAATGGCTCAGGCTTCCTGCCATCCAGCTCCTACATCTCAAATTAACCCATTTCCACAAATCCATACCTTGCCACGTAGCTCGTGGCTCACTGGTAGCCTACATCCTGCTTCTCATGGCAGTGCCTGGCTCCTGACTCAGCCCTCCTGTTCCCCTCTCTCTTTGTCCCACCTATACTTCCTGCCTGGCCACCAGCCAACCAGCACTTTATTCATCAACCAATCAGAGCAACGTATTCACAGCATACAGATATCCACAGCAGGAGTGACTTTTTCTTCCTGACTCTTGGTGACTTTTTTCTGAAGTCCGTGGGTCCCGTCCCCTACCCCCCCCCCCACAGCCATAAGTGTTCTGCATCATGACAGCCTACTGGATGCTGTGTCATATCCAGGGTGTGTTATAAGAAACCACAGGCTGTGGATTAGAAGGATCTGAAGCACGTGTCCGACACCGAGAAATCCTTGATAGATTTCCTTGCAGCCTCACAGACAGGGCGCTGGTTCTTCAAGGAGACAATCCAGAAGCCATGGCCTTCTGTTCCTAAATTCTCTGTAGTCTTCCCTCACCTTCGCGACTTCTTTTGCAAGCTATAAAAACATTTTTTTTTCTTGTCTTCCTAAGTTGCTATCAAATGGAAGAAAATGGATTCCAAAGCATGCACTAGGAAGCCAAATGGTAGCCTGGGAAATTGTTAACCAGGTCTTTCATTCTGTGACCCTTGCACAGAAAGAGAATGTGTTTCCTAAGGTCCTGGTCACAAAATGCCACAAGGCACAGTTTTGGGGGCTAGAAATCTGAATCCGTGGCATCACTAGTGATGGTTCCTTCTGTACCTGTCGGAGAAAGAGCCCTTCTCATTGGCCTATGGATGGCTGCCACCTCCATGCCTCTTCATGTCACCTCCCTCCTGGGTGTCTGTCTCTGTGTCATTATTTCCTGGGTTTTTAAGGACACAAATCATATTGAAGTGAGTCCCCACCCTAATGACCTCATTTTAACTTCTTACTCCTGGATAGACCCTATTCCAAATAAAATATTATTGTGAGGTACTAGGGACTCCAACAGTATTTTTTTTGGAGTGTGAGGGGCACAGTTTAACCCATAACTGTGTGTATATGTGTCCATGTATCTGTGTACACATTCATTTTGAGAACTATCTTTGTTTTATAATTAAGATATCAATGACCTCATCTTCCATCTTCCATGTTGGGAGGTCAGAGATGTTGAAACATGAGTGGAGGTCAGAATCCTGCTCCTGAAGGCTGTGTGTATGTCCCCGCGTATATTCTAGATCCTTCTCTCTCCTGCCATCTCAGGGAGCAGATTGAGTCTTCAAGACTTGAGGAATGTACTGTGCCTCTGGCGTTTGAAGGGGAGTCAGGAAGCAGAGAGGCCTAGCGAGGAGAGGATGGGTTTGGTCCCTGGCTTCTGTGGTTGTGGCCCTCTCTAGCTACAGATCATTTGAGTACGGCTCCTGTTATCTCTCAGCCACAGCTGCTGTGTCAGTAAACAGGGATAATACTCAGGATTGCAGGGAGGCATAAATGATGTCATTTACCAGACATGCTCAGTATAGTGCCTTGCTAAGAAAGGGCTTATAAGCCGGGCGGTGGTGGCGCATGCCTTTAATCCCAGCACTCGGGAGGCAGAGCCCGGCGGATCTCTGTGAGTTCGAGGCCAGCCTGGGCTACCAAGTGAGTTCCAGGAAAAGGCGCAAAGCTACACAGAGAAACCCTGTCTCGAAAAACCAAAAAAAAAAAAAAAAAAAAAAAAAGAAAGGGCTTATAATCGCCACTTGTGGTATTTATTCTAAATGAGTACATAAGACTGTTCTGTCCATCTTCTTTCTGTGGGAAACAGTAATAATAGTTACATCTATTTGTACAGCACTTTACAGTTTTGTAAGTTATTTGTCTATTTTATCCTTAGAGCTTTGTGGTAAAGGGTAGTTTTATTTTATTTTTAGTTGGGTTTTTTTTGTGTTTTTTTTTTTTAGCATTTACTTTTAATTATGTGGGTATGAGAGGTGGGGTAGGGGTATGTACATGTCAGTGCAGGTGCCCAGGAAGTCCAGAAGAGGGTGATAGATCTCTCGGAACTGGAGTTTCAGGTGGTTGTGAACCATCTGATGTGGGTGTGGGAACCAAACTTGGGTGCTCTGCCAGAGCAGTGCATGCTCTAACCACTGAGATCTCTCGTCAGCTCTGACATTTAACTTTATTTATTTGTTGCCCAGGAGGGCGCCATGCTGCATGTGTAGAGGTCAGAGGACTACTTTCAGGAGTCAGTCCTCACCTTTATCTCCTGATCATCTCACCTCTTTTATTTATTGCTGGACAGGCTGGACAAGGTCTCATGTGCCACTCCGGCCCCGAATTCCTCTGCTCCTCCTGCCTCTCTCTGTCTTCCAGGTATTGAAAGGACTTGCATGCCCAGCAGGCGATTTGCTCTGTTCTCACTGTCCACACAGGTAACTGAGTCAGAGAGTTGTGGAGACGCATATATATGGTGGCAAAGAGCAGCTCTAGAAATGAGCTTTAGACTTTTTCATGCATAGCCTTTATGAAAAATAAAATACAGCAGCAAGGTGAAAAAGATGCCACCTTGTTCCTCTGCAGTGACACCTCAGAGTGTAGCCTTTTGCTGCTCTGTCTTTGAGTAACCCCGAAGCATTGCAGGGTGAGCCTCGCTTACCCTGCACACTTGGGGCCAGAGTGTTTCCGATTCCCAGTGGCTTCAGACTGAGGAATATTTGCACATGTGTATTAAGAAATTTCGGGGGGGGGGGAACCCATGCCTGAATTAGACTTCATTTATGTTTCATATTTGCCTTTCATTCTCTGAAAGTGATTTTGTACGGTATTTCTGGTGGACTTGAATTTTAACTGCATTCTAATGGGAGCTTGGGTGTGGAATTGTCTAAATGTGGCTTCATGTCCATACTTAACAGTTTTTCAGAGTTTCAGATTTGGATTTCTGTGTTAAGGATACTCAACCTATGTGTCTATATGTACCAGATTCCTATAATGAAAACATTACAGTGTTGTTGTTTTACTCTTGAAAGCAGTACTCTGGTTTATAACCAGGAGCATATGCCAAGCCATCCATGGGGCGAGTACTAACTGAAGGGTAAGTCCCCAAAAGCGGAACTGTCACGTCAAAGGGTCAGTACCTTTGTCACCTCAACAGAAATGGCCACACGACTCCCCACAAAGATGGTACTATTTTGCACTTCCCCCAGTACCATTCAAGACAGGGATTTCCCCACAGCCTCCGCAAGGCTGTATTGTTAGGCTGGGGATTTCTATTCATCTGATCAGGTATGAAGTGGTATCTCAGTGTGGTTTTAATTTAAATCTCTCTTCCGGATAAAGCTGAGCATTGTTTTCAAGGCATAAGAGCTGTCTGTGTTTCCTTTTTCTGTGAACTGTCTGTTTGTACACTTTGCCCATTTTTCTGCTGATTTTTGATCTTTCATCTACCTTCTAGGAGCTTTTGACATTCTGGCAAGGCAAACCATTTGTCTGAGAACTGAAAACCTTTGCCCCAGGTGGTTATTCGATGCCTTTCCTTTCTTTTCGTGTGTGTGTGTGTGTGTGTGTGTGTGTGTGTGTGTGTGTGTGTGTGTGTCCGTCTGTCCCTCCCTCTGTGTCTGTCTGGTTCTCTCTCCGCTGTCTCTCCCACCCCTCCCTTCCTTTCTCTTTCGGCAGGACTGGGGCTCAAGCATCCATACTCAACCTCTGACCCACATCCCCAGCCCCATTTGCCTCCTGATTTTGTTCACTGTAATTTTTCTCACGTCCCTCCGCATTCTGCATTTATATATAACGGAAGAGATCTGAAATAACGTGGGAACTGTCAGCACAGAAACCCATAGAATGCTGTTATTGGGAAGGGGTCGGGGGTCAGCCCGGCCACAGGTTGCGAACTGGTGGCTTGTGGTTGGAGTTTCCCTGGGGCTATGTTTTCTTTGGCTTACTTAGTGTTGGCCTATGCGATGTCTAAACTTTTTAAATTGGTCTCCAGTACTGTAAAATCAGATGATCTCTTTGCTTTAAAAGTACCGGGAATTGGCCTGCCCTGGGCTGTGCCTCTCCTGTGACCACAATGGGAAAGAAGCCACCTCCCCTCTCATCCCCACCCTGGGCACAAGCTCAGTCCTCCATTCCTCCTTTCTAGACCTGGAAAACAGACGGTGCCTGTCATTCACCATTCGCCTATCCCTGTTTAACTGTGTGTTTCTCTTTAAAATGATGAAAAAGAGGTGGCACTTTCGTGAACTTGTTTCTTTCTCAAAGTTGACATGTGACAGACAGGCCGAGATGGTGATGTGGAAAGAAAGCTAGGTAAGAGCATATTTCTTGGTTGAAAGGCAGTACACTGCTTCCCGCAGCAAGTCTCCATGCGGGGAGTGTGCACTTAACACACCAGGACTGCAGTTTGCTGTGACTCCTGACCATTCACTTCACTGATTTGATAGGCTAAAGACGTTACCCTTCTAGAAACATACAGTAGGTCACTGGCAGCACTGTGCTTCGTGAGAGCAGTGGTCCACAAGGACCTGTCTAATTTGGATAATAAGAGCAGTGTTTTTTTTTGTTGTTGTTGTTTTTTGTTTTTTTGAGACAGGGTTTCTCTGTGTAGCTTTGCACCTTTCCTGGAAATCACTCTGTAGCCCAGGCTGGCCTCGAACTCACAGAGATCCGCCTGGCTCTGCCTCCTGAGTGCTGGAATTAAAGGCGTGCACCACCACCGCCTGGCATGATTTTTTTTTTAAACAGTTCTTTTTTAAAAAGATTTATTTTTTAAATTGTATGAGTATTTGCTTGCATGTATGTGTGCCACATAGGTGCAGTACCCATGTGGGTCAGAAGGGGGCATTGGATCCTCTGGAACTGGAGTTAGAGATAGTTATCAGCCACCATTGGGGCACTTGGAACCATACCTGGGTCTTTAAAAAGAGCAGCACGTCCTCTTAACCTTGGAGCCATCTCTAGCCTCAGAAGCTGTGTTAGATGTGTTATTAAGCAATTGAGTTTAAAAGACATTAAAAAAAAAAAAAATCAGGTATGAGTTTGTTTGAGCAAAGTTCCAGTTTCTGCAGCTCTACAGAAAGTAGGAATCAGACCATTTTTTTCTTCCTTTAATCAAACAGGAAGTAGATAAGGAAGAAAGCAGCAGACGTGATAGGTGACTCAATGTACCTTTGGAGAATCTGGACGGGATGTTGTTCTTCACGATTGTAGGAGGACAACTCAAAGGAGCAACATATTACTGATGATGAGGCCAAGGATGGCATGGGGTGGTGTTGACCTTGAGGTAGCATTTGGAGGCTGGGCTGGGGCTCTGGAAACTGGAAGCGCTGAGAAATGTCCACATCCCTGCAACCACCTTCCTTGCCCGCCTCCTGAGGTGATTCTCAGGGTCGGTTATACAGCACGATGGCTGCTTGAAGAATTCTGAGGTGGTGAACGAGGCCTGCAGAACACATCAGATCCCGAAAGGGCTGGAGACTTGTTCCTGCAGCCAGTTCATCAGTCTGTCCCCACTGTTCTCCCCACTCCCATCCGAGAGCAGAGCCCGGGTCCATGCCCACCGTCTGGAGACCCGCAGCTACTGACTGACGGCTGGCTGTCTCCCTGCCACCCTCGTGACTGTGTGGCCAGAAGTGGATCTTTGTAAGTCTCCTGCTGCCTTGAGGAAGTCCACAGAGCTCACTGTGGTCTATAAAGCCCTCTGTGGGTTCCCGCCATGCAGCCTCCACCTCTGACCCCAGCCTGGGTCTACTTAAGCATTCAAAATGCCTGGCCACTGCCATTCTGTTGTGTTTTAGGTATGACAAACCACACAACAAAATTCCTCGTCTTAATTATTTTTAAGTAAACAGGTTAGCAATGTTAAGTACGTTCACAGCTTGTTCAGGCAATCACCATGAATATCTCAGATAATCTGAAGCTGTAGCCATTAAACAGCTGTTCCCCATTTCTTCTCTTTCTGCCCTGAGCGACTGCTGTTCTCCTTTCCGTCTGTAAAAATCTGACAGGCCAAGGGAGCCTGTACCAGTGGGATCAGATATTTCTTATCATTTTGTGACTGGTTTCTCTCACCCAACGTAATGTCAGTGTTAAAGCATGTGTCTGGATTTCCTTTCTTTGAAGGCTGAGAAATATTTCGGTGTGTGGACACATCACATTTTGTCTGTCTATTCATCCATTGATGGACACTTGAATTCTTTCTAATTTTTTTTTTTTTTTTTTGGCCATCCTGAATTACCACTTTGCACACATATGTACTAATGTCTTTGCTTTGGGGAATATTTGCCTATATGTATTAAGAAATCTCAGGGCGGCGAGGGGAACCCATGTCTGAACTACATTTCATTTATGTTTCCTATTGACTTTTCATCCACTGCAAGTGATTTTTTTTTTTTTTTTTTGGTTTTTCGAGACACTGCAAGTGATTTAATGCAGTGTTTCTAGTGTTGGTTATGTATTTGTGGGTGGGTGTGTATATCAGTATGCCCTGGGGTCAGAGGTCAGCTTTGGATATCATTCCTCAGGAGCTTAACACAGAGACTGCTACTGGCATGGAATTCCCAAGTGGGTTAGATTGGCCAACCTGCGAATCTGGCTCTTTCTATCTCCCTGGAGCTGGGATGACAAGCACATGCCACCATGCCCTGCTTTTCATGTCGGTTCTGAGGGTGGCACTCAAGTCCTTATGCCAGAAATACTTTGCCAACCGAGCCATTTCTCCAGCCCTGAAATCCTGTTTTCAATTCTTTCCAATTTATACTCAACAGTAATGCTGGGACCTATACTAATTATTATTTTAAATTTTCCGAGGAACGACCATAGAGTTTTCTGTAGTGGCTGCTCTGAGTTACATTCCCACCAACGACGCACATGGTTCCAATTTCTTTGCATCCCCAGCCACACATTTTTATTTTCTTTAATTGTAGCTGTCCTAGTGGGGAGGTCGTTGTGATGTGCATTTCCCTGATGCTCAGTGATGTCGGACACGGTTTCCTAGGACTGCAAGCGGGCAGATACCACCGCACCGGGCTAATTTTACTAACTATAGACTACGCTCACTTGGTTGAATGTGGGTCCCAGTTTCCCTAGTGGTGATTTAGATGATGGAACTTTGTACATGCCTGGTTCTTCTGGAGTTCCAAAGTATGCCTTAGATTTTTCCCCTTGCCCCTCATTTGTGAAGGAGGAAGGGGAACAGAACCTAGTCGTAGAGGTGGCAGAACAGAGACCCCTTCCCCTTCCCTCCCTCCTGCCCCTCCTCCCTCTTCTCTGGGTGGATGAACACTTTCTCTCATCTCTGCTCCATCCTTGGGTGCCATCTCTACCTCCCTGTCTCTCCTGCAGCCTGGATTGGATTCTGCGGTTCCTCGGCTGGGTCCCGGGGTGGCTTCCTGACACTGTCCTTACCTCTAGGCCTCTTCTTGTTCACGGCTGCTCAGTACATTTTCCACAATACAAGTTTTACCACTTGGCTGTTGAATTCAAGTTCTTGGATGTTTCTCCACTTCCTCCAGGCTAAAGACCACACCACTTCAGTGGCCCATAGGCTGTCCATGGTAGCCCTGGCATTCACCCTTATCTTGAGCACCTTTCCTGAGCCCTGGGCCTGAAATGTCCACCACATGTGCCTTTACCCAGATTTCTATAACTTCCTGGTCTTCCTGGCCAAGAAGACCCAGTACCTGTACCCTAGCCGCTGCCCACCCTTGCCCGCTCTAACCACTGCCTCTCGGCAATGGGCCTGTCTATAGTGTAACTGTTCCATTTTCAACCCCCAGCTGGATTTGGCCCCCAAGGGCCGGGACTTAACATTAGCCCAATGCCTTTCACAAAGTAGGTATTTGTAAAGAGGCGGAGGGAGCTGGAAAAGGAAAGTGCGAAATTTCTAGATCTTGTCTGTGTCCTAGACCCTGCCCTCTGTCACGTCCTCTCAGTCCAGGGTGGCTGGAGGAGTTAGCAGGAACTCCCATAGTGACCCAGTTCAGCATTGCTTCTTTCTCTGGCCACCGCGAAACAAACTGACCCTGGCCTACCTTCTGGTAAATGCATCCCAGCAGAGATGACTCATCCCTGTGTGACTCAGGCTCAGCCTCACAGCTGGAAGGGCAGCCAGCACGTCTGCAGGGGGAGGGCAGGCCCAGCGCCTGAGCCCCTGGCAGGCATGCGCTAGCCAGCCTCCTCCAACCCTCTGAGCAAGGCTAGAAGCGGTCCTTTCTCAGCTGGCATGGCAGCACTGGGTTCTGGTCAGGAGCCTGAGGCAGGAGGATTGCCACAAGGTAGAAGTCTACATAGTAAGACCCTATCTGTACAAACAATTCTGCCTGGTTTCAGAATTTTATCTAATAATCCACCATTTGCTAGAAGCCGGCTGTGAGTTTAGGTGATGTGCTGTAAGCCTTGTCATGTTTAATCCTCACAGTAGCCCAGCAGCACAATTAATAGCAATTATGTACCAAATACCCCCCCACACACACACACACTTGCACACACGCAGGCACGCACTCATGCACACAACGTTGCAACACTCTTACTGTATGAAGTACTTTTCTCAACACAGTAACAAAGTATCTGATGAAGGCAGGTTAAAGAAGAGAGGGTCTACTTGAGCTGACAGTGAGAGAGTACAGCCTATCATGGCGGAGATGGCATGGTAAAGCAGTTTGCCACAGCTGGTTACATTGTATCCACAGTTAGGAAACAGAGGCGTAGGCTCAACCCCTCTCTTCTTCCATTCGGTTCCTTGGGGTGGTGCCCATCCACATGCAGGGAAGGACGTCCCTCTTCAGTTAAACATTTCTGGGAACACCTTCAGAGATGGACCCAGAAGTATGTTTCCATGGCGACTCTAAATTCAGGCAGGTTGTCAGAATCATCCCACAGTACTTACCCTGATTCATCCATTTTTTATAATACCGCGTTACAGGAGCTCTTGTCTTTACTTCAGACATAGAAACCCGAGGCACCAAAAGAGACCTTATAGTGCCTCACAGTGACATAGGAAGCACAGAACTACGGCATAGGGGAGGAAACTGAGGCCCGGAGAGGTTAGTCATTTACCCAGAGACACGTGGTGGGCCAGGGCTGGGCCACAGCGCCCTTCTGCCACTGCTTCGGAATCATGCATTCATCACGATATGGACTTGGTTCTCCGTGGCCCTCCCCGTGGGTGCGTCCCAAGGACCAAGTCCAGAGATAAGGCAGGATGCTGGGGCAGAAGCTTTCTTCTGAACCTGGGGTGCAGCAGATGGGGAGCGCTGAGAGAATGGTGTGTTTCCCATCTCCTTCCCCTTTGGGGTCTCAGAGCATCTCCTCACCTGAGGGATGCTGACAAGGTCCTTTTCACCCCACAGACAGCGAGACAGTCCACTACCACTATGGCCCAAAGGACCTGGTCACCATCTTGTTCTACATCTCCATCACCATCATCTTGCACGCTGTGGTCCAAGAGTACATCTTAGACGTAAGTGACGAGTTTGGATTCTGTGGTCAGAAGCCGAGAGGTCCGTTAGGGTGGTGAGCCTTACCTTGAAGAAAACCACAGCTCCGATTCGCTCCATCTCCCAACTTAGCCCCTTAGTCGGGAGGCTAGACTCCTTCGCCACCCTTCCCCCTCCCCCTCGGATTTCTTTAGTTCACATGCGAGACTCATAAAGAAATCTTTTTAGATTTCTTCTTTAGTTCCTAAGGGAGGAAGCTGTCTGAAAGACACCAAGAGCATATTCTCGGAGTCTTTCAAACACAGCATGACTAGAATATGCTTTCTTTCTGTAGATGTTAACAGCCTTAACACCTACTGCTTTCTCAAACTGCTAACCCGAAACTCAGTACCAGAGGCATGCAGTGGGCTTGTGCTAAATGGCTTGGGTTGTAAGGAGTTTGAACTGCTAACTCTTTTGTAAAGGGGAAACACGGGAGCGTATAATCTGCTGGGTATCTGCATGCTCATGTGTATAATCTGCTGGGTATCTGCATGCTCGTGTGTATAATCTGCTGGGTATCTGCATGCTCATGTGTATAATCTGCTGGGTGTCTGCATGCTCATGTGTATAATCTGCTGGGTATCTGCATGCTCATGTGTGTAATCTGCTGGGTATCTGCATGCTCGTGTATTGACGTGTGGAGTTTTCTTTCTTCTCTAGAGAATCAGCAAACGGCTTCATCTCTCCAAGGCCAAACACAGCAAGTTCAATGAATCTGGACAGCTGGTTGTCTTTCATCTCAGCTCCGTGGTGTGGTGCCTCTACCTGCTGGTAACGGTGAGTGGTCCTCGTGACTGCTGAAGAGTGAAACTCAAGCCACCAGGCGTGCTCTTCATTGCTGATCAAATGACTGTCACGGGCTTAAAGGGAAGAAAAAGAGCTAGGAACAGGTGCCTTAGAGTTGGAACTCGTTTTGCATTCTCCTGGTACTGTGGGGAGTGGCCGGATTAATTAGTGTAGATGCCACTGAATGAAGTCATCCTCTTTTACAAAAGTAAGCACTTTTTACAGTTTTTACCCATGTTACATGATACCAGGTATCCACGTGGCTCTATATTGTTTTATCAGCCCTATCTTCAAACAGTGTCTCACAAGGTAATTCCCACCCCCACCCCCACCCCTGCCCCAGAACTGGGCCTTGTACATGCTAGATAAATACTCTTCCCGTGAGCTGCATTCTCCACCCACAATAAATCCATATTCACGCAATACCCCGGATGTTGACTTAAGGGTCCCGAGTTGGTTTTTCCAGTGCGTCCGCAGCCACGTACTTCCACGACGGCAAGCATGGAAGCGTGGCTTGGACTCGGAGGCCTGGCTCTGTGTGTGTCGCTCTGGCCGAATACCTGAGACAAACCACTGAAAGGAGGGAAGACTCATGCTGGCTCCTGGTTTCAGGGCTCTCCCTTTGTGGTGTCCGAGGCCACTGCTTTGAGCCTGAGGAAAAGTGAACCACTGTATGGATCATGTGGAACCATGTGGCTCGCCTCACAGTGGACAGGAACAGAGACACAGAGAGGGCGGAACCGGGGTCAATGTACCCCTTCAGGGGCATGTCCCAGTGACCTACTTCCTCCAGCTAGGCCCCACCTCCTCGTTTCTACCACCACCCCACAGTACCACAATCGATGCTACATTATTCAGCCACTTCTCCAAAGCCCCAGCCCTGAGCATTATACCGGGAACAGAGCCATAAATACACCAGTTTTTAGGGTGTACTTCAGGTCTAATCAATTAACAAAGGCCAGCATTCCCCTTCTGCACATCAAACCTTTGATATAGAAAAAAAAATTCCTTCAGACAGGGGCTCTGGACTGTCATTCAGGGCTCACTCTAAGGAGACCCTGCCTGCTTACTGTCCTGTAAACTGCCGTTCTCATCTGGAGCAGCTTTTGTCTATAACCAGCTCCCAGCAGAAATCCCGGCCTGGGGTTTGGAAATGTCATCAGCTCTCTGGCCTCTGCTCTGCTACCTCGCCTCTGCTCTCCCTGACAGAGATGGCCCTCCCATCCTAAGGAACCCCGTCTCCAGAGCTGAACGCAGACTGACTGCGTGGACTCAAAGCAGGAGGCAACATGTCCGCGTTGTGTGTTGCTTTGATTCCTATTATCGGTGCATCTCAGAACACTTTTTCTGAGCCGCGCACTAAGGAATTTTAAATGAGAGACCAAAGACTTCCGTCCTCTCAGAGGGGGGCTCCCACATTCCTAACCCCAGGGGACAGATACAGTGCACCCACGGGACCTCAGGCCTCTCCCAGCTTCCTGACCTTGAGTTCATGCCCACCTCTTGGAGGCCTTCGCTGCTACAGTTTTGCGGGGAGCATTGCCTCATCTCTGAAGCCTTTCTGCCCTTGCACCCTCACTGTGACATCCCAGCTGTGACCAGAGGTCTTTGATCTTGTGGAGAGCCCATTCTCCACTCAGCATGCTCCGTGAGGACGTGGAGACCAGGGAACCACACAGGCTCCTGGGTTCACTCCCTGCACTCACCTCCTCCGTCCCAACCATCCATCCGCCTGGGAGGAGAGACGCTGAAGAATAGGAGAAGCCATTTTGTAAAGGGAGCAAAAGCACCCGGTTTTCAAATCACAGTTCTCTGTCGCAATGGAACTCTGTCAGGATTCTTCTCTTTCCCTCCCCTCCCAACGTCAGCAGATCCTGCCTGCTCCACCTTCAAAATTCTGAGATTCTCAATACCGCTTTTCTACATGGATCACTCCCCCAAGTCCCGTGGGCCCCCACTCAGGTCAGATGTTGGTCGTATGCCCCTGGCATCCCTAGTTGGGGGTCAGAGATGCTCTTTTCTTTCAGTTCCGAGGACAGCCTCACAGGGAAGCTCATCTGCCTCCAGCTGTCATTAATGTAAAGGATGCAGAACCCAGGCCTTCTCGGCCGTTTGCCTACACTGCTGATTTCTTCCTTTCTCGGGGAGTGCGCTTCCATTCCGGGCCCTCCCCTCAGCCCATTAACCGCTCAGCCAGATGGATCTCTTTAAAGCATGAGCTAAATCATGTGTTCTCCTACTTAAAATAAGTTCCCCTCACAGCTGCCGTGAAATTGTTTTCTCCTCCTTGCTGGTGTGACCCGGGTCCTGGAACCTTGCCGGTGACGTCAGCATGGACTGATCTCTCACTCCATGCTCCAACTCTACTCCTCCAGTTCGGCTGGCGGCTTCCTTTGCTGGAGTGCTCTGTCCACAGACATCATAGGGCCAGCCCTTTCCTGCCATCCATCCTCCTCCTAAGTGTCACTTCCTCAGAGCACCCCCCCTCCCCGTTTGCATTTTCCATACCATGCCTGTTGTTGGTGTTTCTACTGCTTCATGTGTGTGTGTTCTGCATGTCTGACTCAAGCTGCCCGCCAGCAGGCACCATGCTTGCCCACCGCTGCACCCTTAGTGCAGTCTTTCTGGCACACGCTAAGACAGACGACGCTGAGGACGTCTGAGCCTAGGTGGCGGCTGGCTGTGTTATGTCTATTAAATTCTGCTGGTTTTTGTGGTTCTTGTTTGAACATCAGAAAGGAAGGCTGCTAGGGAAAGAGGAGGAATTGCTCCAGCAGGCTGAGGCCTCGCAGGGGTAGACGTCAAGAATCGGAAGAGAACAAAGTGTCATGTGCCCCCCCCCTCCCCCGCCCGCCCACCCGCCCGCCCCTTGAGCCACCTGTCGTGGAGGCCCTGGTTTGGGCTGGAAGGGGTTACAGTGCTTGCTTGTGGCCCGCGACCCCGGAACTCAGATGCCTTGGCATGCCTGAACTCGGAGGCAGCCAGCCTCAGCCTCGCTTTATCCTCCCTCAGACAGCTGCCTAGACAGGGCTGGAAAGGGCTCCTCACCGAGTGTGAGTCAGTTCTCCTTTGACTCTGGGCTCCACCTCCTCCCGTCCCAGCGGACAGGACATTTGCAAGCAGGCAGCATTTTTCTGAGGAGCTTTTTTGGCTTGTTGGCTTCAAAGTCCTGACCTCTCTGTCTCCGAAGTGAAGAGGCCATTCAAGCAGTTCCTGTTTAAACACACAAGCCCATCCAGGCCTTGGGTCTCTGGGGTGCCACAGATCCTGGCCTATCTTTTTGGTAGAAATGCACCCCGTCCCCCCCCCCATACACACACGCACACACACTACCACCTAGTCCAGGAAGTCCCACTCTACTTGTTAAATACATAGCTGCTTCCTCTAGGAAGG
Source organism: Peromyscus maniculatus bairdii (assembly GCF_049852395.1). Lineage (NCBI taxonomy): Eukaryota > Metazoa > Chordata > Mammalia > Rodentia > Cricetidae > Peromyscus > Peromyscus maniculatus. The sequence goes on along the minus strand of NC_134872.1, from coordinate 57,871,512 downwards.
GGCCATCTTACCCTTCAGGGTTTCCTGGAATGAGGCAGTGTGGCTCATCAGGTGTCACTGCGCCTGAGGGCAGAGATCTGACAGAGGCACGTGTGAGTGGTCTAAAGGGAAGTGAGACAGAGAGTAGTGGGGTGGGTACCACACACACCCCCACACACCCCCTCCCACTGCCCAGGGCCGAGTCCCCAGAGCCCCGCACCTCTGTGCCTCACTGTGTGTGACTGAGGCGAGGGGGAGGTAAAGATGAGCAGAGATTATAATTGAGACGGTAAGGGTTGGGGTGAGACCTCCTTCCAATCTAGGCTGCCATGTCTACACGGGTATGGGCACGGGTATCTGATTGGCCCTGTCACTTAGGTCACCTAGCTCGCTGTGCTCCTAGAGGCCCGGGGATGGTACTCAGAGTGCGTGGTGTAGGCGAGAGGGTGCTAGTGACTTGAGGGCGGGTGGATCAGCCCTCCTTGGAAACATGGCTTACAGCTCTAGGAACCAGAGCTTTGAGTGATGTCCCTCGCTCTGTAGACGTTCTCATTCTCCAGCTCAGATTGCAGCTGGGCTACTGGACAAACCTCATCTCAGGAGGGCTTTCCTATCTGTTTCTTCATTTCTCTCTTTTTTTTCCCCTCTTCTTCCAAGAGGAGCTGTTGAAAGCATTCATCAGTTATTCACTCGTTATTCCATCAACTAACGTTCCTATTGGACTTCTGCAGGGCGTGGACTCTTTTCTCCTGTGTCTTGTAATCCTATGTTAAAGTTTCATCTTGCCTGTCTTTAGGAATGCTGTAGGTCTTTGGCTGAGGGGATGTCTTAGTTAGGATTTCTGTTGCTGTGTTAAAACACCATAACCAGAAGCAACTTCGGGAGGGAAGGGTTTATGATCTGACAGCTGTTGTCCATCATCCAGGGAAGTCAGGGTCACAGTGGTACCCAGTTAGGAAGCAGAGCACGATGAGGGCTGGTTGGTACTCTGCTCCCTTCCTTTCTCCTTTTCATCCGGTCTGGGACCCCAGCCCATATGGCGGTGACACCCACATGAGTCTTCCCTCCTTAGCCTAATTTAGAAACTTCCTCGTAGATATGAGCAGCGGTTTGTCTTGTAGATGATTCTGTGATGGTCAATATTAATCATCACAGTGATGTGAAAAGCTTCAGTCTCCAGTGGGTATTGTAATTCTGCTGTATTTAATCCTTTATTATGGAAACAGTTCCCGAGTGTATATATGGCAGATACCACACCAGAGAGTGTCACATAAACTCACATTTATTTCCACCTGTAACTCTGTACCGTTAGTATTTCACTTTACAGATGAGCCTGGGGAGACTGGGGAAACTCCCGAGCTGTTTCAGTAGATGTCGCTACTGTCAGGCCTGTCTTCAGACACAGGTCGCCAGACCCCAGAGCATGGCATGTCCCTTCTCGGGTGGACAAGTGCCAGTAGGTCCTACACACTGGGTTCCTTTGTTTCCAAGAGCGGTTTGTTCCTCGTGGTGATTGATGGAGGCCAGGTGCATCCCTGATCCCTGGACCGGTCACAGGCCCCACCAGGTACATGGTCACATCTCTAAATGCTTTCTTTTCTCACCCACCATAGGAAGGATACTTAACAAACCTGAGAAGCCTCTGGGAAGATTACCCGCACGTGTACCTCTCGTGAGTATTTGTGTGACTCACTAGGGCCATTGAGGACCAGGTCATGACCTGAACCTATAGAGCATGGGGTTGGGAGCAGTAGGTCTCTCTTTGAGAGTCTCCGCTCAAGGCATTATCTGTATTAGCTCCATCCATAGAGGTTACCTAGTCTGCATGCAACAGATGCAAACTCTCTGTCAGGGTCTCTGGCTTTGTGTCTCATTGGAGACCCTGTGAGTTCATAGCACATCTTTAAATTCAAACTCACGTTCCTGTTTGTGATTCTGCTCAGACCTGGGCCTATCTCCCTCTGGAGGCCACCCCGTGTCCCCAAGACTTCTCAGAGAAGCGACAGCAAAGGGTGTGGAGCTGGAGCCTCTCTGTTGTCGCCTTCAGTGGTTGCCATGTCCACGCACTGTGTGCTATAATCGGCTTCCTCCTCAGCTCTACCTTCTCTGGGTTGAAGAAATGTGTTTGGTCACTACTGGTTCCTCCCGTGGACTTTGCTGTGGACCTTTAAGTGGTCTTATACGTGGTGCTGTGGGTGTGGTGGTCTCTGCCTCCCTCGCTCACTCACTCACTCACTCACTCCCTCACTCACTCACTCCCTCATTCACTCACTCACTCCCTCACTCCCTCATTCACTCATTTACTCACTCACTCACTTACTCCCTCATTCACTCACTCACTCACTCACTCCCTCATTCACTCACTCACTCACTCACTCACACACTCCCTCATTCACTCACTCACTCACTCACTCCCTCATTCACTCACTCACTCACTCACTCACACACTCCCTCATTCACTCACTCACTCACTCACTCACTCACTCACTCACTCACTCCCTCGCTCCTCGTCCTGCTGGTCAACCACAGCCTTGGCGTAGGCCTTTCCTTGTGTCCTTGGCAAGTGCCGTGGGGATGCTCTTGGTCCCGTGTGTTGCTCAATCCCCTCATCTCCAGCTTCCAGGTGAAATTCTTCTACTTATGCCAGCTGGCCTACTGGCTGCACTCCCTACCCGAGCTTTACTTCCAGAAGGTGCGGAAGGTGAGCATGCCCCTCTTCCCCTGCCCTCTCCCCTGCAGCCCTCCTGTTTTCCCCGGGGACCCCGCCTTTCCCTTTCTCCAGAAGCGTGATGGGTTGGCTGATGATGGAGTTAGCTCTTGCAGGAGTACCACACAGACCGCCAAAGAGAACAGTGTCGGGCACTTGACTCCTCCACCAGATGTGTTAGGCAAAATCTAACCTAATCTAGATACTGGACTTAGGAGATCTTGCCATGCCCGGCCCTTTGTGTAGTTTTCCTGGGGTGATGCTGACAACCCTCTCCCAGTCCTTTCTTTCCCAACCCAGACCTGCCTTCTGGCACCAGGCTTGAAGCTCTTGCCTCACCCTTCCGGTCCCTAGCCCAGTGTATGGGGTTCTGAGGTGACGCAGGACTGTAGGGGTAGGGAGACCTGGCCATTTCCTGTTCCCCTTACACGTCCCCTCGGTCCTTGGCATGTTCACTTGGAGGATGAGCATGCTCACCCTCTGCCCCTCTCTCTTCCAGGAAGAAATCCCCCGCCAGCTGCAGTACATTTGCCTGTATCTGCTTCACATCGCTGGGGCGTACCTCTTGAAGTGAGTGAGAGCGAGAGCGGAGCCAGCCCCGTTTCCTCGACCTTTTATGCCCCCGGGGTCTGTCCACATAAACTCTCAGTTAGCAGGCATTCAGTTGACACCAACTGTTTGCGAAGTACCATGCTGAGACTGTGGGATGCAGAACGTAGTAGAAGATCCTCTTATCTTCAGTGGTTCATTCCCCTCCTGGTCGGAAAGACAGTCACAAGAAAGACAGGTGTGGTGCGCTCTGCCATGGTGTGCGCCACTAGCCATGAGAACCCAGAGCGTTAGCCACCTCGGCCCGAGGCAGAGCCGAGGAAGACTTCCGGCAGCCACGGACTGGGCTCCCCCCTCCATGGGTGTCCAAATGCTGCTGGAGCATAGAGCTCTAGAGTTCATTTCAGTTTGGCTCGTAATGAAATAGACAACAGTTGGCTGGGTAGTTGTTCTAGAAGTGGGGAGTGTCCCTGCGTGGGAAGCTGGAGTATCTCTTACGGACAGTGCATTGACGAACGAGCTATGGCCATTGGTAACTGGGCTTGCCGTGAGCTTTTCACTTACAGAATCGAACCCAAACTGTGTGTAGGCTCTCCTGTGAGAGCTCCGCTGTGGTGCCCAGATGTCCTGGGGCCTTGTTTCTGAGGGACTCACAACAGGCTTCCTGTGAGAATGACTGACATGGATGAACAGTGCGCCTGCGAGCGTGTGTGTGTGTGTGTGTGTGTGTGTGTGTGTGTGTGTGTGTGTGTCGGAGTCCTCCAGATCTCGAGCTCTGGCTTCCTGTCTCTGGAGGCCGAGGGCCATGACAGCTGTTCCAGCTGTGCTCTGATGTTGAATGCTCACAGCGGAGGAGGGGTTATGGTGAGGGCCTGGCTCCCCAGCACTGTGTGTTGAGCACCCCACAGGGGGAGAGCTTCCTGCTGCCTCCGATAGCGCAAAGTCAGACAGCAGGAAGTCTTCATAGATGTACCCACAACGCTCAGCAACCTTGTTCAGGGCCCCCCCTTTTGTGCATGATTCTGGCACCGTGAGAGTGGAAGGTGCCAGGTAGGGACCATGACATGCATGAGTCAGGTTCACTGTGGGGACAAGCAAGGGTGGCTCACCTAGATGAAACAGGTCCAGGGCTGAGGAGTCAGTCCAGGACACTCCCTGAAGGTTTAGTGGCCCGACTCTCACCAAGGATAAGGCATGGTCCCCACACCCCACACACACACCCCAAAAAGTGGAAAACAGAACCCAGGCACAGGCACAGGAGCAGCACAATGGGCCAGTGCTTCTGGGCCACCGTGGCATTCTGGCGGGAAGGTAAGGCCCGTCTTTCTCCCCAGCCTGAGTCGCCTGGGCCTGATCTTGCTGCTGCTGCAATACTCCACCGAGTTCCTTTTCCACATGGCCCGGCTCTTCTACTTCGCAGATGAGAACAACGAGAGGCTGTAAGTGGGGTTGCTGGGCGCTGGCCTGTCCCGAGACCTCGGGGCTGGGACCCAGGCATCTTCCTGAGGTGTCCGTGGTGGTGGGAGGCTCCTGCTGCTTTGGGTGTCAGCTACCCCCCCCCTCCACCACTGTGTGCAGGCAGCGCCCTATGCTTAGGTTCCAGAACTGGAAATCTCACCTTCCTGGGTCCTGTTTGACTTCCTGTCCCATCCCGGGTTACTTCTGGAGAAGAGGGTGAAGGTCCTTTGGGGGGCTCTCAAAGCTGACGCTCCTTTTCTGCCCCCGTGAGCAGGTTTAACGCCTGGGCTGCCGTGTTTGGGGGCACGCGCCTCTTCATCCTCACTCTCGCCGTCTTGGCCATCGGCTTCGGATTGGCTCGGGTGGAAAACCAGGTGTTTGACCCCGAGAAAGGGAACTTTAACACCTTGCCTTGCAGGTGAGTTGGCGGAAGCCTGAGGTGGTGAATCGGGGCTCTCTGAGCGCTGCCAGGCACCTCTCGAACATGGCACATCTTCCCAGAAGGTCAGGGAAGAGAGGCGCCGTGAGGCTCTCATACAGTGACGTTTAGGAGCAAGTCTATTGATGTCAGTCTCCTGCTCCCGTCGGACATTCTTCACTTCTCAGCTTTGCTGGGCTCAGACCAGGCAGTGAGGAAGGACCCCAGTCCAAATGCAGTGCGGACCCCTCACTCGTGTTCAGCACCTCATGATGCAGAGGACAGTTCTCATCCAGGCTAGGTTGATCGTGACACCCTCATGAGACTTTGGAGTTTTGTCCTCCATGTCTTGCTCTGTGGCTTTCCCTAGCATCCAGGGAGGCAGCCAGGAAGCTATGTGGTCCATGAAGCTCTAGGCATCAGAGTGCATGCAGTCTGTCTGGGGTTGTTCCACTGGTTTGTGACATGTTAGAAGAGGATTATTTCGGCACTCCCATAATTTAGTTCATTGGAATGTTACCAATATATGGAGAGCTTATATTGGCCTCCCTGTGGGCCATGCATATGGGAGAGGTACAGCTGTGGATCTGTAGGTGTAGGATGAGTGTGACTGTGGGGTGAGCGTGCAGTGGCACCACCCTCCCCTCCCCGCCCCCCTGGGGGGGGGGTGCTTCACCTCCCATTGCTGAAGTGTGCTGGAGCAGAGACGCCCAAGCTCCCAGCCTTCCTGGTGCTGGTGGCTGGGAGGCGGGCAGGCCACAGGACCTCCCCCACACCTCCTCCTGCAGGCTGGAGATCTGAACCTCACCCTCAGATCCGTCTCTCCCTGTCTGTCGGCAGGCTCGGCATGCTGCTGCTGGTGTGTGTTGTCCAGGCCTGGCTCATGTGGCGCTTCATCCACTCGCAGCTGCGGCACTGGCGGGAATACTGGAAGGAACAGAATGCCAAGCGCAGACTCCCAGCCGCTGCCCCCAGGCTTCCAGCCAGGCCTATCAAGAGGGAACCTGGTGAGTGCCAGGACTGTGGCAGAGAGCCAGCGGGTGGGGTCTGTGCTGGGATGGGCGAAGAAGAGTTGGGATCTGGCTCTTAGGTCTTCCACAGACCAGTCCTTCTGGCTCCTCCTCCTTCTAGATACTTCTCTCCGGGCCTGGGGCTCGATGACCAGCATGGAGCTGGGCGTGAGCCCGAGACTCAGTGTGAGCAGGCCGGCCATAACAGGCAGGGCCTTGCGCCCCGGCCGCTGTGCTTCGGGGCGGCCGTGGGTGGGGACTTCTGGAAGGAAGCATGCCCTCTGGGTGGCTTCTGGCGTCCAGCCATAGTTCTGCTGCTGTTGCTATTGCTGTCACCCGTGCCCTGTGCTACACGGTGCCTATGTCCTCACCTGCCCTTGTCCTGGGCATCCCGGCCCACCCCTGCCTCCCAGGCGGTTAGCTTCCCCTCTCTCTTCAGGAATGACTCACAGTGGCACAGTGTTAGGGGTGAGCTGCAGGGATGGGAAACCCCCGTCTCCTCTGGTTCCTGAGCATCCTCGAGTAAGGTCCCCCAAGCCCCACAGGTCCTCAGACGTCCCAGCCCTCATCTACCGCCCAGCCCGGGGGGCCTGTCTGCATGCCTGTTTTCTGACTCACCTGCATTTTTCCAGGCCGCTGCCTGCCTGGCAAGAGCATGTGCATGTGTATGTTTGTGTGCAGCTGGGTGTGAGGAGGCCTGAGGGTCGGGCGGGGGTTAGGAGGAGGGGTTTCTGTGTGGCTGAGACTCAGCCCGAGTTTGTGGAGAAACTCTTCTCAGTAAAAGATCGCACTGTTCTACAAAAGGGGTGTCAGGCTGTGTCCCCGAAGCATCGTGCTCCCCATCTCCCCTCCCCGTCACCATCCCCGTTGCTGAGACCTATGGGTCGTCTACGGGACTGAGAGATTGAGGACACTGGAGGAGCTAAGAGGTGGCCGCCAGCATTGCTCAGACGTCGGTGTAGGCTGCTGCCTGTTCCTCCGTTTCTGTGTGTCACCTCCAGATGCCCTCCACTAAAAGATAGTCCAAGACTAAAGCACCTGACGCCAAGTCACTCGTCAAAGGCGGCAGGACAGGCGGCAACCCGCCCTGAACTGTCTCTGCTGGCTTCCATCGGCTCCAGCCTGGTCCCTCCCTGGATAGTCTGCACGCCACAGGGCCATCTCCCCAACCACCAGACTTCCCCACCCTCCATGCCTCCATTTTCCCACCTCAGTCTTAGCAGTAGCCTCACGGGTGTCTCTCTCCATTCCCAGGTTACCATGAAAATGGCGTGGTGAAAGCAGAGAACGGAACCTCCCCACGGACTAAGAAACTCAAGTCTCCCTAAGGCCAAAGTGCTGAGAACAGGATCCACTGGGTGAGGGCCCAGCAGGGAGGCAAGAGACCCTGGCCCCCAGCTCAGCCTCTCCATCCTCCTAGCCCGGCTCCATCTCCATCAGCAGAAACCTTGGCATCAAAGGGGGAGTCAGTCTCTACCTTCTTGGCTTTCTCTTCTTCCATAAACCATTCTCAATAAAACCAAAAACCTTCCTCTCTCGCTCCCTGGGGCCACCTCGTGGCCTCACCTCTGTCCTGTACTCTAGGTCTTCTCAGACGCCTAGATTTTCCTAGCCGTCTTTCTCGCTCGCCTCTTTCTCTTCCTTCATGGCTACTTCTGTTTCTCCTCACTTCCTGACTTTAATGTGCAATTTCTCTGATATTTTACACTGAGAGGGAGCTAAGATTGCAGTCCTGTCCATCAGTCCCAGGACCTGTCCTCCTGGAAGCCTCTTGCCAAGGAGCTTCCCCTAGAGCTGGTGGCCGATCCTCGGTGGCCCCTGTGTGGATGGATGGGCAGGAGGAGGAAAGGCCATCCCTCTCGGACCACAATATTCTTGGTGCTGACTGACTGACAAGATGTAGGACTGTGGTTCTACACGTCCCGTCCCGAAGTGGTTTGCTTTGGGACGCAGTGACTTAATCCAGAAAGACAGTGTTAATTAACTGTTGAGTCCCAGGACTCCAAAGAGCTTCCAGCGCTGTGTTTGAGTTGGAAACCAGCCTGCCTTCACTCTGGGGTGGGGGTGGGGGGGAGGATGCGCTAAGAAGGATGTGCCTTCCCACTTCCGTCGCAAGAGCAAAGCGTGTTGAACGGCTTGCCTCTTCTGGAAAGGTGGCTGGATGAGAGAGACAGAAGCGTCTATCTGGAACTTTCTCCAGCACACCAGCCGACGTACTTCCTTAACCCATCCACCAGCATCTAAAACCAAACCAAACAGCAGTTACAAACCTGCCCAAGACATGCCGTTCCCACGTCCAGAAGCAACCTGCCCCCATCGGAGGCCAGACACACAACCTAGACGTCATCTCTCTAGCTGCAGAAACGTGAAGCCTCCGGCCCCGTGTGGTCCCCCCACACACACCAGCGTCCCATGGAGGGTCACCTGGCCTCCCTTCCTCTGGCCTCACCTGAGTGTTCTTTAAAATCGTGTCATTTGCTGACGCCTGATAACGGGATGCCTCAGGGTCACTCTTCCGGCTGTGTGAGCAGACATAGCCACGTCCACAGGAGTCCATGGCTCCATTCCCTTCAGTGTTCCTTCTCCTCTCTTCTACCTGAAGATGTGGTCACCAGGTCCTTGTGGTACCTTGTGAGGACTTCCGGAAGGGCGGCGGGCTTCAAAGGGCCCCTGAACTCCGTGCTGGTGTAGGGGAGCCATTCTTGGTGACAGAGGAATGTTAATGTTAACCTGATTACGCTGGTCTTCTTCTGACATCGTAGTAGAGACCAGAGCTTGAATTTGTACCCATAAACAGGGAGATGGGTCCTTCATCAAGGCAGCTCCCCTCTCCGAGTCACTAACAATGTATGTAAGGTCTAACTTACCAGTATTTGAGGAATTTGCTTCCAAACATCATTGTGGCATTTCCCCCCTCCCTCTATGTCCAGAATAAGGGTACAGAATAGGGATGAGATCCCCTTGGCTGCTTCTGCATGTGCTTGGGAAGCCAGACAGAATTTTGAAAGTACCTTTCTCCGTTCTCTGCCTCTCCTGCCCTGGCTCTTCCCTGGGCAACCCCCACAAAATTGATCTGGCCCTTTTTAAGCCAGTACAGCCCATCTCTCCTGGGGGTGATTTTAATTGAGCTCATGCTTCTGACACTGCCTAGAGCTGGGTGGAGGTTCAGCCAGTGGTCCCCAAATTCACCTCATCCTATTAGTCTCGGTGTCCTCCTGGACCCTCCCCAAGCTATGTCACTGGCAGGACCTTGCCAGCTCTCAGTAAGAGCTTTGTCCCCAGGCTGAGCTGTTGATATTTGTGGCGAGCATGTGATATGCAGTGGTCTTGGAGAAACAGAGGTACAAAGAGCAGCTGATGTCTTGGAGGCAGCAGCCCCGTCCCTGTGTGTGGGTTTTTGTTGTTCTTTCCTGGGACACTTGGAAGCCTGACATGCTGTGGCTTCATTCCTTACATGTATTGCAAGCTTCCTGTGTAGCTAGTCTGTTGGATGTCTTACCAGGAATCCAATGGCTGGGATGGATATAGTCTCTTCTAGAACATAAGGGTTTTGTCAGTGGTTAGGAGTTCGGACAGTGTTCATTTTCAGAGAAAAGGCCTGAGACCAAGGGCAATTACCTCATCAGCCTCGACTTCAGGGGTGTTTGGGGGCTTAGGAGAACCATAGGCTACTTTCTCATCCCCCGCCCCCCAGCCTCTCTGGCATTGATGTTGTAGGAAAGCCAAGACTTTGGTAAGTTGGCACACATCCTGCTGCCAGAATTACAGTGACTGAGTTCCACATCATCCTGAGAGCATACAGGCTAGCTTGTTCTAATCTGGGCACTGTGGCCTCATTTGAAGTCTCTCCTGTCCCCAAAGTGCCACAACCTTAGTGAAGGCCCTGCCATGCTCCTCCAAGTTGAAGATGCTTAGCAGCATCCACCAAGACCCAGAAGATGCCAATCTCTACCTCAGCAGCCACTGCCTGTCTGTCAGCATCCCTGGGACGCCAGCAGGCATCTGTGGCAGGAGTGGTGGATGGAGAGTTCCCTGCGGCCCGTTGCCATGCGCAGAGGTTTGGTGATGGGACAGTTACTTACAAGTTGTCCAGGCTTGGGTGCCTACACTATGAGTAAGCTCTGTGTGCTCCTCCTATAGCCCAGTGATCCCGGGGAAAAGAGAAGCAGACCAAAGCCAGGAAGGGAGGCTTTCTGCCGTTCTAGTCGGCCCTAATCCTGTGTGCCTAAATGGTTGTGGACAGCACCATGTGACCTGTCTAAGGGTGAACTTAAATCACTTAAATTTAGATGCTACTGACACTATGCTTTTTTGGAGTACCTGGGACCATAAGAGTCCATGAAGGTGGAGACCTCCTTCCTAGGCCCCATTGGCATTTTTTCCTAAGTGATTAAAAAAAAAAAAATGGGAGCAGAAAGAGTGCATTCTCCAAAAAGTCTGCAATGCTCACTTAGATTCCATGCATCCTTAAAGAAACCCACCGACTCTTTCAGCTAGGCAAGGCCTTTGTGTGTATTTGTTTTTAACTGGCTTGAGCCTTCCCAGTGGGGTCTGCAGAAGTCTGCCGTGGGAGGAAGCAGAGGTTCTAGGCATAGCTATCTTTCTCTGCTTAAGGGCCTCCGTGTCTCCAGCAGACACATTTGCATTCTTGATCTCTGGCCTCTGTTCTTCACGGCTCTGGAAAGGACCTGAATAAGGCCTGGGGGGTCAGGACAGTGAGGTGGTCCTCCCCCTCCCACAGCCTCCCGGGCTTGCAGGTTCTTTCTTCAAAAGAGGAATAGTATCAATGTCAGACTTTTGGAGACATCTATAGGATCCCTCTCCAGCCCACGGTTAGCATTAGGAGGATGCTGTCGCCGACTTCTCACCCTTTACCCCGCTCCTTGTGCAAGGGTTAATTCCATCATGCACCCTTTCGAAGCCCTGCAGATGAGAAGGGAAGTCATCCCGAGCAGACTCTGCAAACTCGCTGTTCTTGTCCTCAGCAGTTCCTTGTTCTTTTGTGTAAAAAGTGCCTTATATTGCCTTGTGGCCTTGACTGGTACTGTATGGCCAGCTCCCAACTGCCAGGGCTCTAGGGCTGACCGGCCTATGCAGCCAATGACACCATACCTCAGCACAGCTCCAGGTAAAAGGGACATGGGTTGACAGTTTTGCCTCACTCGTTCTGACCCTCTTCTCCCTCATGCTTAGATCTCTCGTGTGTTCTCTTTGTCTCTGGCTTCCCCTTGTCTGTTGCCTTTGGGCTTGGCTGGGTGGCTATGGAAGCCTGTGAGGTGGCCCAGCAGCAGGCACCCATGCCTCCTCTGTAATAAGGGAAGCTTGGGGGTTGGGAAGAAGGTCACCTCTTTGTACCTCTGGCCCTCTGTGGCAAGCCCTGCTCTTCCAGTCTCCTCACCACCACCCTAGGTTAGAAAGAGCATCCTCTTCCCACCTGTTCTGTTTCCATGTAGCCCAAAGTTTGTATGAGGAACGCGTTCACTTGTACTCCTGGTTCCAAGTCGTAGCTCATCGGTAACCTGCTTGAGTACCTTTCTTTGGCCTGGTCGCTGCCAAGCACCTGGGTTCCTGTCAGGGTTACCTTGGGTTCCTAGCACCAACACCCTCCCTGACCCTTGCCTGCCTGCCTGTTCCTGCTCCTGCTCCTCCTCTTCCTCCTGCTCCTCCTCCTCCTCCTCTTCTTCCTTCACCGGGTTGTGCAATAACCCTCCCAGCCAGTGGTCTTTCCCACAGGCCTTTGTCCCTTACTGTATCCTGCACAGTGGGAGAGAAGGGACCCATGGGAGAGGTAGTCATCATCCCTTACACTGTCAGTCCCTTCCCTTCCTTATATTGCTGTCAGTCTCATGATCCTGGGTGGGTTTCTGTGGCAACCCTGTAGAATGTGTAGTATCATCTTAGAAATTCTTATATTAAAAAAAAAAAGGTTGAAAAAAAAAATCCTCAGACTGGGACATGATCACTGTCTGGGAATAAGGTCTGCTCTGGTATTGCCGGCATCACTGTCACCGCTGAAGGCATTCCAGAGTTTCTTGTTCCTGTGGGGAGGATAGAGATTCTTTTCCCCAAGAATCAGCCGCAGTGGTGAGCCCTGTCCCCGCCCAGGACCTGGCTGTGGCGGTGAGTGCCATCATTCTTCTGGGTACAGATTCGCGCGCACGTGATGAAACCTCACTTTTCAGTTTCTCTGTTTAACAAGCACCCGAAGAACAAGCTGAGGAGCTGGTGCCCTGCGCAACTCATAATGCAAATGTGGACACATTGACTGTTTTTCTACATTAGCCTGTTTCGGGTCACGGACCAAATTCAACAAGGAACTCAAGGAAAAACGTGTACCTGCGTATTTATGCTTTCATGTAAAAGGGTTGGGGGGAGGGATGTCTTTATTTTTGGTGACATTTTTTTTCAAAGTCCCTTTTCCTATGTTTCTGTCTGGTTTTGGAAACAAGCTACAGTTTTGTATGGATTTTTTTTAAATGTACATTTTGAAACAGATGATCAAATATTTTCTGAAATACCTGAATAAAGGGCATAGAATTATTGGTGGTAACGGTTTCTGATAGAACTCACTGATGTGTTTTTATATGCTAATATTTTTTGGTCCTGATTCTTCCATTTGTTTTCACTTCGAGTCTGGATCAACTTTAGCTTTTTACGTCTAAAATTTTTCACTATCTAGTAATTGGCTTAGTATGCATCATTTTTATTTCATCTATAACAATGAGTTAAAAAAGGGAATTTCCAAGCCGGGCGGTGGTGGCGCACGCCTTTAATCCCAGCACTCGGGAGGCAGAGCCAGGCGGATCTCTGTGAGTTCGAGGCCAGCCTGGGCTACCAAGTGAGTTCCAGGAAAGGCGCAAAGCTACACAGAGAAACCCTGTCTCGAAAAACCAAAAAAAAAAAAAAAAAAAAAAAAAAGGGAATTTCCTAGCAAGTTTTGTAAGCTGGATGCCCCCCCCCCATCCACCCAAGGAAGGTCTCCCTACTTGGACTGCTGTCCTGTGAAGTCATGCAGCTTGGAGGGGATGCATGAATGCAATGTCCCAATTTCGTAAGAGTGGTGGCAACAGGGTGCCTGGCGTCATCACGTAAATAGCCTGCCACTGCATGCAGCTGCGTTTTCCAGAACCATCCGTGAGGAGTGCTCAGGAGGTGAGTGCAGTTGCCGGTGGTGGTTAGCCAAGGGAAACCCACAGGGGTCGACATCATCCAGGGGCTTACTCGAGGTGAAAGTGGGCCGTGCTCACGGCAGCCAGCTTTGGTGCAGATGATTTCCGTCATGCTCTGCATGGCATGCTGGGTAATATCCCGCAGTGAACTGAGTTAGCTTAGCCGGTTTCTCTTCTGTGTCCTGCAGGTTTTGTTTCTCAGGATAAGGTCGCTAGCAACAGTGTTACGTTCATAGTACAAATAAAAGGATATATAATTTGTTTTTGAGACAGGGTGTCTCTACATAGCTCTGGCTGGTGGTCTGTTGCCCATGTCCTAGCTCAGGCTGACTCAAACTCATGGCAATCCAGCCTCTGCCACCCAAGAGCTTGGATCCCAGGTGTGTGCCACCGTGCCCACTTTTAAATTGTCGGCTTTGTTTTTGTGTGTTTTGAGACCTGGTCTTGCAATATAGTCTCCGCTTACCTCAACTGCATTGACAGTCTAGATTGGCCTTGGACGTAAGCAGTCCTCCTGCCCAAGTGCTGGGATGGCAGGCCTGCACGCCTGGCTGAATTGATCTTAATAAACACGCTTATACTTACGTGCCAACCGGATATTAAAAGAGTCACATACCCAAGAGCCCTTGGAGACAGTATTTAGAGAAATCTTCTTTACCTGTTTGTCCTGAATATACTGGAACTTTGTAGACATGAAACGAATCCCCTTAATTGTGACCGGATGTTCAAGGCCCCCTAGTGGTGTATTTGAGGCATGGACCCTGGACTGAACAGTGACTCACCACCAAGCCAGTCTTCACCCACAAGGCAGCCCCCCCCCCCCCCCCCCCCCCCCGTGCTGAAGCAATGACCTATCCTTATTAGTCTTGAACACAAGCTTCATTTAAATCCAATGGCTGTGGCTACCAGTGTGCTGCCTCTGCAGGTGGTAACTGGTCGTGCTGTGGCTTATTTGAAGGGGTGGTCATCTCTTAGTGTTGCCCACTACAGGCTATCACTTAGCGGTCATCTATCACCTCAGCCCAGGCCTCCAGATGCATGCCAGTTGTGACAGCAGCTTACAGTACTTAGTGTCATCTCGTGGTTTTGCTCCCATTCATGGTCTCAGGCAGAAGTGATCTGCTCGGGTTTTGTAGTCCAACAGTGAGTATGATGCTTCCATAAACATTCCCTTCAGCCCTGAAATACCTCTCAGACCTTGTCAGGATAGCTGTTATCGGGTCTCCTCAATCTTGGGTCAGTTTGGAAGATGTAGGGTGAGGCAGGGGAAACAAGCTTATGGAATATTTGTGTGTTGGGCTCACATAAGACCACTTTCTCTGTGACACTATGATGAGCAGCAGAGAGAGCTATCTGGACGCTAGCTAGTGGGAAAGACAAAAAGTGGCCGGAACTGAGATTGGAGGGTGTGGTGGTTGGGCTAGGAATGACTCCCCATAGGCTCATACACTTGAATGCTTGGCCATTAGGGAGTGGTGCTACTTGAGAGGGATGAGGAGGTGTGGCCTTGTTGGAGGAAGTGTGTCACTGGGGTCAGGCTTTGAGGTTTCAGAAGCCCATGTCAAGCCCAGAGGCTCACCCTTCTCTTTTTCCTGTTGCCTGCGGATCCAAAGGTAGAATTCTCAGCACCTTCTCCCAACCAGGTCTGCCTGTGTGCCACCGTTCTCCCCACCGTGATGACAATGGACTAAACCTCTGAAAGCCAGCCCCAGTTCAATGCTTTCCTTTGTGAGAGCTGCTGTGATTGGGGTGTCTCTTCACGGCATAGAACACTAAGACAGAAGGAGAGGAAGAAGATCTAAAAGAGAACGCCCCTCATTCAGCAGAAGCCAAAGCCAATGGAAAAAGATTAGGAAGTGTTTCCACATGCTACTAAGTGTGCAACTCTGTGAGAGATTGCCAGGGAACAGGCCATAGCTTCTGTGGGCTTTCGTCTTCAATAGAAGACAGGGATGGCTGAGTAGAGACTAGAAAGTATGGACTTCTCAGGGGGCTTTCAGAATGCTGTGGGTACTGTTGCTCAACTTACCCAAGTTTAAAGGTTTAGAAAATCTCTAGTGCATGTGTATATATTTGAGTGTGTGCGGCATGCTACGATGTGCATATGGAAAGCAGAGGACAGTTGTGATCACATCAGTCCCTGTCTTCTGTGTTGAGGTAGAGTCTCTCAATTGCCATTGCATTGGGCACTCTGGGATAGCTGACCTATGAGCTTCCTGAGGATGGGACACTCCCGTCTCTGCCTCTCATACCACTGAAGAAGTGCTAGGATTACAGATGCGTGGGACTGTAGTGGGTTTTACTTGGGTTCTGGGATTTGAACTCAGGCCATCAGAATTTCACAGCTACCACTTTTACCCACAGAGCAATCTCCCTGCCTCAGTCCTCTGGGCTCTAGAAAGCATATTTGGGGTGGCTGATTCGTAAAGTAACTCTAAAGGAAAGGAATTGACCTCCCTAATTACCCTACCCTAGAGGGGCCCCCTCCCTGTAGACCCTTCAGAGGAAGGAAAGGTGCCTAAGGACTATGCCTTTAGAGTTGAGCAGCTGGGGACTGGGACCATGCACAGGATTTCTTTGGAAAATGACCTAAGCGCTCCCTCAAGAACAGAGCCCTGTGAGTGAGAATAAGCCAGTCTTTGGCACATGCCACTTAGCCAGCCTTGGCTGCAGATGATATTACTAACCAATGAAACAATACATTGCTTCTCCAGCTTCCTGGTCCTATTCTTTAGCTCATCTTACATATTCCTGAGGTGAGTAATGGGATACAGCAGCCAGAGGAAGGACTGGGCTGGTCTAGCACTCACTGTACCAAAGGCTCCCGGGCCTGGGACAGGACTGGATGGAACAGGTAAGATAAAGCTTGGGTAATGTAGACGGAAATAGATTTTTCTAAAGTACTTAAAAATCAAACTTCAAACAGCTAGAAATGATGGGAGGAAGCAAAACGTGGTTTCTTCCTGAGACAGCCTGGAACTGAAAAGGAACCCCTTGAACAAGCTAGTTAGATGTGTCTTAACGCTTTGCCAAAGGCAAAACCAGGAAGGCCCCGTGGCAACTTTGAGAAGACCGGGGTATTCTGATCCTGTATGACTTCCTCCCCACCGCTGCATGTTTTGGGTGGCTGGGAAGAATCTAGCCTGGCTTGTCAATCAGAGCTC
The DNA here is from genome assembly GCF_049852395.1 of Peromyscus maniculatus bairdii. Taxonomy (NCBI): domain Eukaryota; kingdom Metazoa; phylum Chordata; class Mammalia; order Rodentia; family Cricetidae; genus Peromyscus; species Peromyscus maniculatus. The sequence goes on along the minus strand of NC_134872.1, from coordinate 57,855,058 downwards.
GTTAGAAAACCAGAAAGTGCTGCTAGTCTTGCCCCGCACATCTTAGAGGTGAAGCTTTCTAAAAGGAATTCTTTTCTAGAGATATTGACATTATATCCCAGTAAATACACAGATCTTATGAAAACAGCAGCATTCTATGTACACCACACTATTTTATATTCCATTTTTTATAACTTTATTTTTGATGGCATTGGGTCTTGCACATACTATGAAAGAACTCTACCACTGAGCCAGACCTCAGACTCCCAGTTTTTATTCTACTAATGGGCTTAGAATTGCGCCCTGAAAAGCATGTAGTATATCTCCCTACAATACTGAGGGAAGTGGATGGGTGGGTAGAGAGGCCCTCGGCTACAGCGACAGTGCTGCTGAGAACTTTATTTTCAGCATCCCAAACGCTTCCCGAGGAGTCCGTCATTCCTTCTGTGCTTCCTCCTTCTACATCTGTATCCAGCTTTTCCAAAGAATCAGCAAACTAATTGTGTGTGCTGTGGGGTGGTATGAGTGAGTGTGTGTGCTTGTGTGGGCTGAGCCTGCCAGCTGATCATCGCTGAGGGTCCAGCTCCAGTCTGCTGGCTGCATGCTCAGAACACGGGAAGTTTCCACTGAGAGCCAGGGAAGGGTTGTGTGGCCGTGGAAAGGCAGCCAGGCAGGGGGATTCTCTTACTCAGGGGTGGGTCAGTTTGTGTTTCTAGTCAGGTTTTCAAATTGCTGCCAGGGGTCTCCTTACTTTAAGATATGTTTTACTTGTCTATCAATCCAACTGTTAACCTCATCCCAAGCATGGTTACACACATATTGAGGGTATTGTTTGACGAATTCTGGACCCCCTGGGTCCTATAAGTTAAAACTATCACGGTACCTCTGCCGCTCCAAATAAGGCCCCAGTCTTCCATTCTTTGAAAATCAATTTACTTTAGACTTTAGTAAGAGTGAAATAGAAGAGCCAAAGAAGAAGTACAAGTTCAGGAGCGATGCAAATGCTCGCCCAGTAGATACAAAGTAGATCTCTCCATGTCCGTTCAGTGTCAACAATTCATATCACACTCTCTCGTTCAGCTCAGTTCGAGAAAGCGCGAATAAAGTTATAGTAGTTAATCTTGCCTTCTCCGTGGGTACACATCCTGATTAACTGCAAGGGAACAAACAGGACAGGTGAGACAGAGTTCCCTTCGGCTTAACTGCCAAGCGCACTTACGCATAAGGAGCCCCGGGTTTTGCCAACCCAAACAGAGTTCAGCCTTTATATCCCCAGTTGACTCTGAAGTAATCCTGTGATCCTGGAAGGTAGGTCAGACATTAAGCCCCATATTATACATAGTGAAACCACAGCAGTAATATTCACGTTTATAAGGGCGTTGTTATTATCACACACTTTCCTTTTTTCTTTATCTTCTGAGGCAGTATCTCACTTTGTAGCCTCCATTGGCCTTGAACTCATGATCTTCCTGCCTCTGCATTCCAAACTTTGGGGATATAAGCATGTACTAGCAGACCCAGCTTCAAAATACTTTTTTTGTTGTTGTTGTTGCTGTTTTTCAAGACAGGGTTTCTCTGTGTATGGTGCCTGTCCTGGATCTCACTGTGTAGACCAGGTTGGCCTCAAACTCACAGAGATCTGCCCGGCTCTGCCTCCCAAGTGCTGAGATTAAAGGTGTGAGCCACCAATGCCCAGCCAAAATACTTTTATTGCTATATTCAAATATAAATATTTTGCCCCCCTCCCAAGAACTAAACACCCCTAAACTGCAGGCTCCTGCTGTTGCAGCTTAATAGAAGATCTAGTTATAGCCATGCTTTCAATGTCCCCTGGACTCAACAGTGATGGTAACAGTGATTGGCTGCGGTTGTCTGTACAACATCTGCCTTGCCCAGCCTCTACATTCCACTTCCCAATGGCTGCATTTCCTTTCTCATGTCCGCTCCCATGTCACACAGTATGAATGGCTTGAAAATAAAAACTGAATTAGCCATGCTGTCAATCAAAGACTTCTAGAGTAAATGGGTATTTAGCCCATGTGAACAAGTGCCCTTCTCTCATACTCCTTGTCAACATTCTGTCTTCAAAAAGACCAAACAAGACCCTCCATCCTAGTTACTTAACCTAGTTACTTCAACAAAACCATTTCCTAAATGAACCTTAATTTCCAAACGTTCCCTCTTGCTTGAAAACCTTCGGGAAGGTCAATAAAGCCTCCATGTTGTTAATCAATGAGTAGGTCATGATATTAAGCTAGAGTCCTGGCCAGGGTGGGGTAAATTTTGTTCTGACTTCCAGCAAGGGTCCTGGCCATCAAGATTTGTAGTGAGTAAAAGAAATGCCATCCTTATTTAACAATCATAAAAGTTCTAGGAGGAACACTTCCATTCCTTCTCCCCATCTTCAGCGAAACTTGTTACCCTACAGACACTGCTGCCTTGGGCAGGGGTCGTATCAGCTTCCATGCTCATCCTGACAGGCTGACCTTGAAGTCTCCCAGAGCCCGCAAACATCCTGTTCATTAACTTATCTTCGGGTCCCTCCTTGGCAGCTGGTGCCTCACGATCACCTACCCTCCATCACTAACACGCTGGACTAGCAACTTCTCTGCTATCTGTTCCCAGCCCCAGCTTAAGAGACACCCTGCAGCAACAATTTGAAAAGGAAGTTGATGCTGCGGTGTGGAAAATCCTGTCCTCAGGACAGAATGGGAGATCTGATTCTTGTATCCCCTTAGAAGGAATGACCAGTGTTTAGTCTGTGCAGTCAACCCAAACCACCCGTTCATACTGACCTCCTTAATCAAGGAGTCATCGACTGGGATATTAAGAGTGTCACAGACTTTAAAGAACACCTCTTTGTCCACAAATCCTGACTCCTCCTTGTCGTATATTTGAAATGTTTCACGGAGGTTATCTTTGCAGGAATGGTCTTTCAGGTGCATCTGGATTGTGTCTATCAGGGTATCCAGGTCCTGTGCCTTGGGTTCCTCCGTGGCTTGCATGCTGTAAAGAGAAGGACATGATCCGATATAAATATATTCATTCTTGACCAATCTTACCTCAGTAAGCAAAGCTCTTATTTTGTGAAATCTGGGAAGCATCAATAATAATAATAATAATAATAATAATAATAATAATAATAATAAGCCAACCATTTTTGACACACAGCTAACCTCCTCATCAGAAGGCCTCATGTGGGACAGTGTTTGAACTATGTCCCTTCTTGCCATCAGTTAAATCACTCCACCCCAAAGAGCCAGGTCTCCTATACTGCCTTTCCCAGTTTGCTATTTGTGGGAATCACGCTGGCCTCTACTGTTGCAGACTAACGTTACCTCATCCAGACCCAAGTGCCTGAGTGCCTAGAAGTTATGCACGTCACTGTGCAGACAGGAATCTCTCAGGGTTTTAACATTCCCCCTTCCGTTCTCAGTGAGTTTTGTGAAAGGCCATCTGTGGGCGTTTGGAGACCGCTCTTGGGGCTGGGCAGCAGTGCAGGCCTTGTGTTACTGAAACCACAGAGAGATTGGTACAGAGCACTGGGAAGAGGGATGGCTATCCCTTCCCAACAGGACACAGTAAGGAGAAGCTCAATGTGTACTTCCTCTGAGAACGAAGCTAGTTATAAAACTAAAGAACGTTAGCTCCAACAAAGACTCCCTCATCTTCCTAAATCCTTTCAGAACAAAATACCCTCCTAAGTGCTTACACTTACGTTTCTCAGTGATGAGAAAATGGACTTGAAGATGCTGGGACCTCGTCCCGATTCCACATCAGAGGCCCGATCAGAACTCGTGTCTCCCCCCATTTTCAACAAGCTTTGGATCCTCGTTCCCTCTCGCCGAGGCCCTCCCTCCATGGCTCTACCATGGCTTCTCTGCTCTTCCTGTGTATTACATTCAGAAACTTCACTGCTGAAAACAGTGTAGCTTGGCTCCTGGTTCACTTTGGTTTTTAACCTTCCGTTTGTGTGTGGTTGTGCACACACCCAGAAGAAGGTGTCTGGTCCCTCAGAGCCAGGGTTGGATGGTTTCGGGATGCCAGTTTGTAGTAAGGATGCCGGGAGGAGAACTCCAGTTGCCAGGACGGCATGGCAAGCACTCTTTACTGCTGAGCCGTCTCCCCAACCCTAGTTCCATGTTAACCTGAAGCTGCCACTGTGCCGTCTGGGCAGGTGAAAAGTAGTGTGGTCTTCCCGGATCTCTTTTTGGAAATAAGAGACAAAAATCTAGCTTTTTTTTTTTTTTTGACATAGTCTTACTGTGAAGTTCTAACTGGCCTAAACTATATAGATAAGGATGGCCTCCAATTCATTGAGACTGCCTGCCTCTGCCACCTGAGTGCTGGGATTAAAGGTGTACACTACTATAGCCAGCTCCTAGCAGTGAATTTCAAACAATACCTCGTGAGAAAGGACCGTGGACTGCACGAAACAAAAGAGTTCACTAGACTGATCAGCCTGAACGTCCAAAAGTAGGAAATGAGCTAAATAATTTACACTTTAATCACGTGATGCAGTCACGATGAAGCCACTGCTGTGCTGCAGGAGGAAAATGTGTTCTTAGTGTGAGCGCTGGGGCCCTGATTTGTGGACAGGGTGCTGGCTCCCGTAAAACTTACACAGGTATAAAGACAGAGTGTGGGGCTGGACTCAGCAGTTATAAGCATTTGCTGTTCCTGCAGAGGCCTTGGGTTCTGTTTCCAGCACCCACACGGTGGCTCACAACCACATGTCCACATGTAATTCAAGTTCCAGGGGATCCAGTGCCCTCTTCTGGCCACTATGGGCACCAGGTACCCATGTGATGCATGTATATATACACACAGGTAAAACATACTAATGAACAAATACTTAAAAATAAATTGAAAAAAAAAAAAAACAACAAAAACACGGGGCTGGAGAAACGACTCAGCAGTTAAAAACGCATCCTGTTTTTAAGATGACCTGAAGTCAGTCCAGCAGCTCAGAACTCCAGCTCCAAGGGAAGCCAACACTCTCTTATGGCCTCTGGGCCCTGCATTCACATGTGCAAACCCTCTCACGGACACATACACAAAAATAAAACTAAATCTTTTTTTTTTTTTTTAAATTAAAGTCATAGTCTAGCTGGGTAGTGGTAGTGCACACCTTTAATCCCAGCACTCAAGGAGGCAGAGGCAGGTGGATCTCTGAGTTTGAGGCCAGCCTTGTCTACAGAATGAGTTCCAGGATAGAGCCAGAACTGTGGAGAGAGAGAGAGAGAGACAGACAGACAGAAAGCCATAGTCACCTGTGAAAGAGAGGGTAGAAGTACGTGGAAAATGTGAATGTAATGTTTACTTAAAGCATTAAACTATTGATGCTTCATAGAACATTCTAAGATATCTGAAATGTTCATGATAGACTGCAAAAGCCAGTAAACAGCCCTCAAAAAGTATTATATTTTAAATGAATATTAAACAACAAAATATTAGAAGCAGTCATCTCTGGTTTATGAGTGTTTTGCTTGGTTGTGCTTACTTCAGCTTGTGTAACCCAAGTTTTATCACCTCTGTTTTGTTTTCCTTGTTCTTGTTTTTGAGACCTCTCACTCTGTAGCCCATGCTAGCCCTTAACTCCCGTCCCCTGGCAAAGCTTCCAAGCACTGGCATTACAAGTGTGTACCACCAAACCAGGTTTACTCCCTTAAAATTTAAGCAGATATTACTGTTATAGCAAGGTCAAAACAAGGGTCCTAAAACTCCCCCAGTATAGAAAGGGTCACTTGAATCACTTATTACAGAAGCAGAATATGATTATCAGATTCATATAGGCAGGGGGCCATTTTAGTGACAGGACGCACCCAAACCTCCATCTCCACATGCTCTCAGGAGGTAAGGTCTCCTGCCTGTCACATATCTGAATATATGACTGAAGTTATAATTTTATATCAGATCATTTGGGGGAAAGACAGTAGCTCTCTCTTCCCTGAAGAATCCAGACACTCATTTCCTTCAAACAGCAGAGAAAACACCCATGCAGCATGGAAGAAATGTGGGTGGATGGTAACGGGTATGGCGCTTAACTCACGCCAAAGCCCCTCCTGGATACCCGAGTGGGTGCGGGTGTTCCGAAGCCCCTCCTGGGTACCTGAGTGGGTGTGGGTGTTCCGAAGCCCCTCCTGGATACCCGAGTGGGTGCGGGTGTTCCAAAGCCCCTCCTGGATACCCGAGTGGGTGCGGGTGTTCCAAAGCCCCTCCTGGATACCCGAGTGGGTGCGGGTGTTCCAAAGCCCCTCCTGGATACCCGAGTGGGTGCGGGTATTCCAAAGCCCCTCCTGGATAACCGAGTGGGTGCGGGTGTTCCAAAGCCCCTCCTGGATACCCGAGTGGGTGCGGGTGTTCCGAAGCCCCTCCTGGGTACCTGAGTGGGTGCGAGTGTTCCAAAGCCCCTCCTGGGTACCTGAGTGGGTGCGAGTGTTCCAAAGCCCCTCCTGGGTACCTGTGTGGGTGGAGGTGTTCCCTAAGGGCCGGCTGCTTCTCCGAACTGCTTTTGCTGCTTTTTTCCATAGATGCTTTACATAACACTTTAAAATATTTTGACTCGTTTCTATTTTGAAATTAATTTAAGTTTTTTGAATATCATTTAGATGTTTTCAAATGATTATTTTCCTAAAACCAGTTTATTTTGTAGTTTTTTAAAGTGTCCCCCCTTTTACAACTGAATTCACATACTGTTTATATTTTTTTCATACAAGAATTTAAATTGATGAACTGTTGGTTGGTTTTGTTTTTTTCTTTTTTCTTTCTTTTCTTTTTTTTGGGGGGGGGGCTTGGATTTCAGTAGAGATGTATTTAAGGCCAGAGTTCTTCCCAATATTTGATTTTTCTAGTATTGGTCTGGCAAAGTGTTTCATGGCATAGGCAATGAATTTAAAAAAACTTGGTAGGTTTCTGGTAGATTCTGGGAAGAACTTTTTAAATTTTAATGAATTATAGTTTTGTTTGTTTGGTTGTTTTTGTTTTGTTTTCATTTGTTTGTTTTTTTGACACAGGATCTCAAACAGTGCAGGTTGGCTTTGAACTCCTGTCTCCAGCTGAGAACAAGTGTTGTTTGCCTCCAGCTATTGTAGTACATGAAAAGCATAAGCCAATGGGAGATTGTTTCTGCTGTTACTGTTGTGGGTACCAAGTGCATCCTCACTGACAGTCTGCATTAAGTCAAGACAGGTAGGGATACTGAAAATGAGAGATTGGAAGCAAGAGGCATTGGAGGGTCAAACTAAAGAACACAACAGCTTATTGAATATGGTTTAAAATGTAAGGGTACTGTCAAGGAGAGAGAGGGCGGAGCTAACCTGCGTTGACAGCCTCTTCTCTACCAGGCACTGTGCTGGTGATTCCCACGTCATCACAGCTCATTAGCTCAACCTTAGAGGAGAATAAGGAGACATAAAGGGAGGGGGAGCAGGTGTGCTGGAGAGGAAGTGACAGATGGCTTTTCAGTTGTAACCAGCATTTCAAAAGATACCATAAACAGACAAAAAAGAATGCAGGCATCAATCCAGGAGAATGGCTAGGACAGAGAGGGACTCACACTGTATCACAGAGAGTTGAGGAGGCAAGCAGGAGGACAGATGCAGGATCTTGAGAAACAGCAACCCGGACAATGTAAATCGAAGATGCACCTGACAGGTTCTCAGAGCGGGGACACCAGACTCTGACTCCCCAGATCAAAGCAGAGGTTTCCAAAGGAGGGTGGTAAAGAGTAATTCATACTGTGTGTCCACCAAACAAGCTAACCGGGAGGGGAGGAGTCAGGAAACTGTGGAACGGGCCAAATCTAGCTGACAACTGCTCTTTATTTGGAAAGGTCTATTGGAACACACCTGCTTTTATTCGTTTACCTTTGTCTGTGGCTGCTTTCATGCTGGAAAGGGTGGGGTTGAGTATTCCCAAGAGATGCTATGACTGAATCACTCAGCATCGGAGCTTCTGCAAACAAAAGCTTGCCAGCCTCTGCTCTAGATCGCAGCCCCTGATTGTCTCACATATTTGCTTAAGCTAGTATTAATGTCAAGTCTAATGCAGGGGACAAGCGCAAATATCTGCTCAACTAATGTGTAAGTGAGACGATTATGTTTGAAAACCATCAATGACCTTCAAGAAGGCAATTCATGAAGAGTGTCTGGATTCTCAAGCAGTCAGGGAGAAAATGATCACAGATGCACAATAGAAGCCTTGCATTTGGAGAAGGTGAAAGAGGATGATCACGTGGACGTTCTGAAGTAAAGATGGGAGACTGGGAGAAGAGCCCACTGGGTTACTTTATCTCACATTCGACTTTTTTTTTTTAAGGCTTACCTGTTTAATCCATATGTGTTTTGCCCATGTGGGTGGACAGAAGAGAGTGACCAAGCCTGTGGAAGAGACATGTGCAGGGAGAAGGGGGGTGGGGGAGAAAGAGAGAGCAGAAGAGAGAGGAGGTTCTGTGCCAGGGTTTTTAAGGATTTCCCTGCACATGCGCATGTGGGCTTGCCACGGAGCTATGCCACGCATGCTCAGATCGTATGACCACGCTGTGCACGGATGATGTAAGACATAAGGCCCGTAACTTGGCTACTGAACTATGCATGTGCAGTCATGCAGCTAGGGGAGTGACTAGGAATTCTAACAGAGACTACCTGGAAACACCAAGGGAAGAAGGAAGGATGAAAGGCTCACTGAGTAGGAAAGGGGGTCCACCTGAAGTTGAAGGGCACGAAAGAGTCCACTAGAGAGAGGATGTGGTCTGTATACAGATGTGTGCTCATGCTGGCCATACAGACAGATTCTGTGATCAAAGTGGGCTTATGAGCCACGTGCATGTTTTTATCCTTAAATCTGAGTTCACAAAATTGCAAAGAAAGGCCTAGAGAGGTGGCTCCGTGATTAAGACACTGGCTGCTCTTTCAGAGAACCCAGGTTCAGTGCTCAGCCCCCAGATAATGGCTCACAGCCATCTAGGACTCCATTTCTAGGGGCTCCCATGCCTTATTCTAGGCTCTGGGTACCAGGCACGTATATGGTGCACAGACATATGTGCAGGCAAAACATCCATACATATAAAATAATCATTTTTTTAATTGTAAAGGAGATCCTGACTCCCTAAGAACTTCAAGCTGAAATCAGTATTCAGTTAATTTCCTGTGTGCGACACCAATTTTCTGGCCCAGAGAAAACAATGACTAACTGCTTAAAAATCCGTCCTCTTGGAATTGTTACCTACCATAAAAATATGCAGACCTAAGCCGAACAGTGGCTTTAATCCTAGCACCCCACTCCAGAGGCAGAGGCAAGCGGATCTCTCTGAGTTCAAGGCCAACCACTGACTGCAGAGTGAGTTCCAGGACAGCCAGGGCTACACAGAGAAACCCTGTCTTGAACAAAACAGAAGAAAATACACAGGCCTGCTGATTCTTGGGAACCTCTTGAGATTATTAGTTGAATGAAGGATGTGCACTTCCTGTTGCAGGGTTCGTTATAGATTGGGACAGGTAAAGGGCCAACTCGGGAAGGGCTTGAAGACAAAAGAGTGTGAACTCAGGATTTATGTCATCTTCACACATTTCCTCTCACAGAGAACAACCGATAGATCTGAGGATGGGAACAGGGGCAGCAGCAGCCCTCTGTGTCCAACACCTGCTCTCCCTTCCTTTTATGGCTATAGAGGTCTGAGCCCTCTTGCACTTTTCCTCGTTGCCTGATATAAAATGAGGTTTTGCCGGTAGCATGCTTGAGCAAATAGCTCCCAGGGTCTGCTGGTATTTGCACAGACGCGGGAGAATAGAAGGGGACCCTTTTGAGAAGGAGCTGAATGGAACATAATGGCCATGAATACCAAGTGGGCCCTTAGTGCTCACCATGCCGCCTCCCACTTTCCTGGACAGCCACACTACTTCAGTTCTCATGAGCCAGGGTGGAAAGACCGGGCGGTGAAAGGGAGAAGAGAGAGAGCAAAAACCCTCACCCTCGGGTACCTGGATTAAGCCTCTCACCGAATGGCATCAAGTCACCGGCAAAGGACTTGAAATCACATTTTTGAAAAAAAAAAAAATCTCACAAGATACTGAACAGGTTTATAATCCAGACATGTGCCTTGGCTCTGTGTGACCTATGATATAGTAAGAATCCCTTTGACCTTGCGGGGCCTGTGGTTTGGTCAGAACTCCTTTCTTCTCTTTAAATGTTTATAATGCATCTCATAAACCACTTGATAACCTCAGTTAATAAGGAAGAGTTCTGTTTATTTATCTATTTACTTTTGCAACTCTGGAGATTAAACACCAGACCTCACACATGCTAGGCGAGTTCTCTACCTCTGAGCGACATCCTCAGTCTCATTTCACTTTATTTTCGAGACATGGTTTCACTAAGCCCGCCAGGCACTCCTTGAAGATGTGAGCTGCTAGGCCACAGGCCTGTGCCCTAAAGTCTGGCAAGGAGGGTTTTTTAGAGAAAATAATTATACCAAAATATTTTTAGTTAATCTTTCAAATCCTCTGAGTAATGTGTTTTTAGTAGCCACTACTATTAATATATTATATTATAATTATACTAATATTAACATATGCACTATTATTAATATACTTAAATATGACTCTCCTCTCAGAATCCTGGGCCCTCCCTAGACTGTATAATGGTCCATTTCTTCAAACCTCTCCTCTGTCCTTCTCTCCCCTTCTGCCCTCTCCTCTTCCTCTCTCCCTCTCTCCTCCCCTTTCCTCCTCCCCATGTTCTCTCTCTTCTCCTTCCTCCCTCTTCTGTCCCTCCTCTATGCCTTTGCTAAATCTACATAAAAATCTCTCCTTTCATAAACAAATCTCAGCTTTGCTTCACACCGACTGGCCTGGAAATTCTTTTCATCAGCCTGAGGTTCTGGCTGCCACTGAGCAGAGGACCCTGAAGAGAGCTCCCCTGGCCGCACAGAAGGCCATGCCTAACTAACTATATATACTAGCTGCTCCCCTGACACAATGACAACTTTTCCCCACATGTAACATCTCTGGAATTAAGATACATTTTTCAATTGATGGTGAATATAGATTAGAATTGGTCCTATTTTTTTTTTCTGTTGCTGTAGTAAGTAAAATAACACTGAGCTTTAATTTTTAGGTGTTCATTTTCCTTATGTTTGATATATAACCTACATATTCAATAAAATGACACATTTCACAAATTCCAGTTCCTACTGTACTGCACACTACCACAAACACTTAGAAGGGCTTTCCAACCACATTTTCTGTCTATGTGTGCCTGTTCCCTTGGGTTCTGACCTCATGTCACCAAGATCAAAATTTCCAAGAAGAGTGCCTGGACTGCTGGGGTCCCCCAAGGCCCTTGGAAGGTTCTCCAAGGTGAAAAATAACACCACCACTACCGTTTATCTTTTCCCTCCTCTTCCTCCACAAGCATACGCAAATTTTCCCAAATATTACACAATACAGGATTTTTTTTTTCTAGGCTAAATTTAAAAACATAAAAATTCAGTTGTCTGGGCTGGAGAGATGGCTCAGAGGTTAAGAGCACTGGCTGTTCTTCCAGAGGTCCTGAGTTCAATTCCCAGCAACCACATGGTGGCTCACAGCCATCTGTAATGAGATATGGCTCCCTCTTCTGGTGTGCAGGCACAACACTGTATGCATAATAAATAAATAAAATCTTAAAAAAAAAATTCAACTGTCTCCTCTTAAGAAAACTAGATATTACAGGTATCGTCAAAAAACTCAAGTGTAATTCTTCCCAATAGTTGTTTTTGTTTGGGAAACAGAAAACATAGTTATTTTCCACAGAAATTGTTCTCTTTTTGTGGCTCAGTTCATAGAGTGCTTGGCTAGCATGTGTGAGGCCCTGGATTCGATTCCCAGCCCTGTAGATGTAACCAATCGTATTATTAAAATAAGAAACACAGAGCCAAGGTAAAAGAGAAAAGCCGAGAGGTCAGAGCTCAGAGATAAAATCTTACCTCCTGCAGTGCTCCTAGCTTCCCCGAGAGAGGGAGGTACTTCCTGTGTCCCTGTTTAAATAATCTTTCTGTTCTGCCTTCTCATTGGTTGTAAACCCAACCACATGACTGCCTCATCACTGCCTGTAAGTACCGCCCTCCAGGTCTTAAAGGCGTATGTCTCCAATACTGGCTGTATCCCTGAACACACAGAAATCTACCTAGCTCTTCTAACCACCACGCTCTTACTATGGCTCTAATAGCTCTGACCCCAGGACAACTTTATTTATTAACATAAAATTAAAATAACATTTCAGTACAAATAAAATATCACCACATTTCCCCTTTTCTATTTTAATAAAAAGAAAAAAGGCAAAAGGTTATAACTAACAAAAGAAAAACTATATACAAAAGTACAATAACTATATACAATATATACAAGTAACAAATACCTAAACGATGTCTAGTCCATTTGTATTTGACAAATCAGAGAAAATAATTCCCTTATCTATCCTATTTTAGTAAGTCCAAAATGTATCTAATTCACTTTCTATCCTAATTAATCTTCAACTATAACTAACTAATCTTCAACTCCCTCAGAGACCCAAGAAGGAAATAATATTAGCTAACAAAAATAAAAACAGGAAGTGCACAAAAGCAACTTCCAAAAATTTTGTGAGTTGACAGAAACAGCCAGCTGCCTGGACAGTCACCTGAGGTTTCTCCACAGTGTTGGGGCATCATCTTCAGCCTATAGGCTTATGGTATCTGACAGACTCATTTGTGAAGTAGGTTGTACACAAGGTCAACAGTTCAACCTCCATTTGGGTGAGAGCAGTCCATGTACCAGAAACACCTGAATTCCACTAGTGTCATGTCATGATTCAGGATTTTAAATTCTGGAAATTGTTGATGGTTTTTGAATTCAGCTGTCCATTCTTCTTGGCTGTGTATATATGGCTTCATCTAAGCATGCCCTTCTCCACATCCCTCTATTAAATGCCAGTCTACTATTGAGAGGCGTGAGCTTTCAGTTGCTGTTCTATTGCACAACAGAAGCCATCGGCCCACTGCCTGTTCAGCTGCCTTCAAAGAAAAGGGCACTGTACCTTTTCCAGATTGTGAAGGCCACTTCAGGGATGGTGCCATATTGTCCTGGCCTCAGAAGATGCCGTCTGATAAAGCCATAACCACACTTGTTTTGGCAGGAATCGGTAGTCCTTTGTTTCGTGTTCTGTCTGTCCATTTTGTCCTGTTGATACGAGGATACTTTGTTGTCCAGTGGCTAACTTTTGCCACAATGAAAATTAACTCCATATGCAGTTTCTTCAATGCCCATATTTTCTCTGAAGTAGATTGGTACTGCCAGGAGCCGACATGTCTCAAAAAAGAAAAATTTCTAAGTTATTAAAACATTTTAAATGCCATATTCTGTAGATTTCTGAAGGGTTTGAAGATGACCTGTCTAAAATATATCTGCTCAATTTTTAAAACATATCTAATATGACTACAATTTCTATTGTAATGTCTAATTACTAACTTTCATTTCTTTATATCCTAATAGTTGGTAATAATGTAAAGTATTTAAAACTAGTAATTGTCTTTTTCTTTTCTTTTCTTTCTTTCTTTCTTTTTTTTTTAAAAAAAACGAGAACCTTAAATCTAATCTCCTTTGCTTAGCCTTTTTCCTAACCCTTGACAACTTGTAACCTACCCCCCTAAATAATGAAAATTATCCCAGACCCAAAACCCATTAAAAGGAACCAAAAAAAAAAAACCACCCACCCCACACCACCTCTTTGGGAATGTGGGCGTCATTCTTAAAATTGCTTCCTGCTGGGTATGGGCGAAGTTATCTTTATCCTGAAAGAAAAATTTAAGTTAATTGTCAAATTCTAGGAAAGGTAACTATATCCTTCATTATTATCCAGTCTGTGTATAATGCCAAAGTTCAGGGTTTATCTCAAGTCCTTATTCAAGTAGTCTTTGAGACTGGATCATCTCAGCTAGTCATCTCAAAATTGCTCTGAGCACCTTGTAGTTCAAAGCTGATCTGTAGATGATGTTTGTCAGTTCAGTGATATTATTATTGTCCACGTGGAATTGTTGTTGTTGTTGTTGTGGGGCCCCATCTTCTTCCTGGAGATTTCAGTTGATGTTAGGCCTGGCCATGATTTCCTGCAGAAAACTGATAAGAGACTCGAACACAAAGACATATATATGCAGCTAATTGAAGCCTTTTTTCTAGAATTAGATAGTACTCTATATGACCATTCATATCTTAACAAAGTTTAAAATGTATATATATATATTAATCTTGTAAATTTTGATATAAAATTTATACTTTAAGAAAAGTTTAAAGAATCAGAATAGAATCAAAGAGTTGAGATTAGTAATAGAATAGTCCCTTAATTAATTTGGCTTTTGTCCTGTCCCATAGCAGAAAATGGCTCTTTCTGGCATGATACAGGGAGTTTGCATTTTCCTTTTAACAACATGCTTGAGTTTGAAGAAGGAGAGAGCCATTCTCCAACTCCAAAGTCAGCTTTAAATTTTAATTGAACTGGGACTATTAGAAAACCAATAGTGTTAAATCTTTAGAGAAAAGCAGAAACAAACATTTAAGAAGACATAAAATTTTTTAGATAATATATACCCATATGCCATATACTCTCATATACTCTGTTTCCTGGGATAGATGATTTGTCCCTTTTCTTCAGTTGTCTCATTTGTCTTGTGTCCTTCAGATTCCTTAACCTTCATTCTCCTAAAAGACAAAAACAAAAACCTTCCCCCAAGACTAATTTTGGGGATGTTCCTTTTTGGCAAGTTATTATCTGATTAAATGAAAAGACATGTGTTACAGGTACAAGTTAGTTTAAATTGGATGTTCATGCTGATTGATGAACTATCACCTCCTCTAATTAAGAGGTTTTTCTTGTTCAAATCGAACCTTTATCAATTTTGATGGTATCCACAGCTTATCTTCTCCTGTAGAAACAAAAGCAAAACCTCGTCCCCAACGTAATACATACCATGGTTTCCATTCTGAGGTCAGCACATCCTTAAAGTATATAGGCTGATTTAATTCTGTAGTTTTTTCTATTACCCAATGTCTCTCTGCAGCTGTTGTTCCTTTCTCATTGGCATTCAGAAAATTCAAAGTTAATAGAGCATTATGCAGTCTATTTCTGGGGGTTTTTGTTACTCCTTTCTGTTTATTTAGCATATCCTTTAGAGTTCTGTTTGACCTTTCTATAACTGCTTGACCTGTAGGATTATGTGGTATACCTGTAATATGCTTTATATTGTAATAAGCAAAAAACTGTTTCATTTTAACAGAGACATATGATGGAGCATTGTCAGTTTTGATTTGTGCAGGTATACCCATAATGGCCATAACTTCTAGCAAATGAGTGATTACAGAATCAGCTTTTTCAGAACTCAGAGCAGTTGCCCATTGAAATCCTGAATAAGTATCGATAGTGTGGTGTACATATTTCAGTTTTCCAAATTCTGCAAAGTGAAACACATCCATCTGCCAGATTTCATTTCTCTGAGTACCCTTTGGGTTACATCCTGCTGGTAATGGCGTTTGATTATAGAAGGAACAAGTAGGACATTTCTTTACTATTTCTTTGGCTTGTTGCCAGGTTATGGAAAAATCCTTTTTTAAACCTTTACTATTGACATGATGTTTTTTATGAAATTCTGAGGCCTCCAGCACATTTCCTATCAATAATTTATCAATCTCATCATTGCCTTGTGCTAGAGGGCCTGGCAGACCAGTATGAGATCGGATGTGAGTTATATATAAAGGATGACTCCTTTTCCTGATTGTATCTTGTAATTGAATAAATAGTGAAGTTAATTCTGAAGCATCAGGGATAAATTCTGCAGTCTCAATATGTAACACCACTCTTTCAGCATACTGAGAGTCAGTTACTATGTTGAGAGGTTCTGAAAAATCCATTAATACCAACAGAATAGCATACAATTCTGATTTTTGCACTGAATTATAAGGACTTTGTACCACTTTACTTAAATTTTCTGATTTGTAACCTGCCTTTCCTTGTTTGTTGGCATCTGTATAAAATGTACGAACTCCAGATATGGGTTTTTGCCGTACAATTCGAGGCAAGATCCAATCAGCTCTCTTTATAAAATCAATTCTGTTGCTTTTGGGATATTTGCTGTTAATTTCTCCCAAAAAATTACTGCAAGCTCTTTGCCAAGGTTCACTTTCTGTCCATAATTTTTCAATGTCCTCCTTAGTTAAAGGTACAACAATTTCTGCTGGGTCTATTCCTGCTAATTGACGAAGTCTCAATTTTCCTTTCCAAATCAAGTCAGAGATTTTTTCCCCATAAGTTTTTAATTTTTTATTTGGTTTATTTGGTAAAAATATCCATTCCAATATAATATCTTCCCTCTGCATTAATATTCCAGTAGGGGAATGCCTAGAAGGTAAAATAACCAAAATGCAATCCAGCTTTGGATCAATACGATCCACGTGCCCTTCATGTACTTTCTTTTCTACCAAGGCCAATTCTTTCTCAGCTTCAGGTGATAATTCTCTTGGACTATTTAAGTCCTTGTCACCTTCTAAGGTTTTGAACAAATTAGTCAGTTCATCATTTTTTACCCCAACAATAGTTCGTAGATGAGAAATATCTCCAAATAATCTTTGAAAGTCATTAAGAGTCTGTAGTCTATCTCTCCTAATTTGCACCTTTTGGGGTCTAATTTTTTGTAGCTCTATTTTATATCCTAAATAATTAATAGAATCTCCTCTTTGTATCTTTTCAGGAGCAATTTGTAATCCCCAGCAAGGCAAAATTTTCTTTACTTCTTCAAACATTCTTTCTAAAGTATCTGCATTTGAGTCAGCTAATAAAATATCATCCATATAATGATAAATTATAGATTTAGGAAATTTTTTACGTATCACTTCCAATGGCTGTTGTACAAAATATTGGCACAGAGTTGGGCTATTTAACATTCCCTGTGGGAGGACCCTCCATTGAAATCTTTTAACCGGTTGAGAATTATTATAAGTAGGCACTGTGAAAGCAAATCTTTCTTTGTCTTTTTCTTGTAAGGGTATTGAAAAGAAACAGTCTTTTAAATCAATAACTATGAGAGGCCATCCTTTTGGTAACAGAGTAGGCAAAGGAATTCCAGATTGTAGAGAGCCCATCGGCTGAATTACTTTGTTAATTGCTCTAAGGTCTGTTACCATTCTCCATTTACCAGATTTCTTTTTAATAACAAATACAGGAGAATTCCAAGGGCTGGTTGACTGTTCAATATGCTGAGCATTTAGCTGTTCTTCTACCAGCTCTTCTAAAGCCTGGAGTTTCTCTGTTGTTAAAGGCCATTGCTGGACCCATACAGGCTTGTCTGTTAACCATTTTAAAGGTAGAGCTGTTGGTATTTTTGGAAGATTATCAGTTGTTGTGCCCTGTTCTTGTATAATATGGATGGCCGGTGACCACTCAAAATAATGCCTTCTAATATTTCTCTCAGAAACATGTGCTAGTTTATGATTTGTTTCTGAGATTGGAGGGATTTTAATCTGAGTATTCCATTGTTGCAACAAGTCTCGACCCCACAGGTTCATAGCTATGTTAGCGACATATGGTTTTAATTTTCCTCTCTGTCCTTCTGGACCTATACATTCCAGCCATCTTGCACTCTGTTTCACTCCAGATAATGTCCCAATTCCTAACAGTTGAACGTTTACCTCCTGAAGAGGCCAAGCTGGATGCCAAAATTCTGGTGCAATTATGGTAATGTCCGCACCTGTGTCTACCAGACCAGACAACAAAACACCATTTATTTTTATCGTTAATTTTGGTCTCTGTTCATTAATAGAAGTTTGCCAAAAAATTTTCTTTATGTTTTCTCCTGAATTTTCTATTCTCTCTTTTTCATCATCCTGACCAGCATGATTTATTCCAATAGTCATTTGGTTATTTAATCGCTCAGAGCAGGGATTTCCTCTACAGCTGCAGGAAAGGTTTGAACTGGTTTTGCTATGGGGGCCTGCATGAGGCCCCTCCGGGAGTTTCCCGAAAACTGAGGCAAAGGAT
The DNA here is from genome assembly GCF_049852395.1 of Peromyscus maniculatus bairdii. Taxonomy (NCBI): domain Eukaryota; kingdom Metazoa; phylum Chordata; class Mammalia; order Rodentia; family Cricetidae; genus Peromyscus; species Peromyscus maniculatus. The sequence goes on along the minus strand of NC_134872.1, from coordinate 57,837,040 downwards.
TACCCTGTCTGTCCTTTGTTGATCTACATTCGTTGGTCCAGTGTTTTCCCTTACCACACCTTCTGCATACTCCAGAAGGAAGGGGCCTTCTGTTGCCATTGTTCCTTGAAGAAACATTGCTTCTAGGAATGACCTGTTTACAGTCCCTTTTAAAATGTCCTTGCTTTCCACACCCAAAACATCTAACACTCCTCAAACCTTTTGAAATTACTTCTCCTACCCACGTATCATGCTCATCAACCTCAACATTAATTGTTTCTCTAATCCAATCTTCCAAAGGTGCAGATCTTGCCCTTAACGGCCTGATTATTCTTTTGCATGCTGCATTCGCATTCTCAAATGCCAAAGCTTCAATTATTGCCTTACTAGCTTCTGATCCTGAGACCATTCTGTTTACTGCTGAAGCCAGTCTTTCTAAAAAATCTGTGAAAGATTCTTTTGGGCCTTGCATAACCTTTGTGAATGACTCAGGTTTTTTTCCTGGTTCATCAACTCTGTCCCATGCATTCAAGGCTGCCATTCGACATAAAATTACGGTTTGAACATCATATAAACATTGTGTTTGTATTGAAGCATATTGGCCTTCTCCAATAAGCTGATCCTGACAAACTTGTATTCCTTTATCCCTCCATTGTGTTTCTACGTTTCTAGCTTCCTCCTTAAACCACGTTAGAAATTGAATTCTCTGGCTGGGTTCCAGAACAGCTTGTGCAAGGTCCCGCCAGTCCTGTGGTATAATCCTATTATATGTTGACCAAGAGTTTAACATTTGCTTTACATATGGGGAATGCATGCCATAAGATACTATTGCCTCCTTAAACCTTTTAAAATCCATCAGTTCAATTGGAGCCCAGATATTTTGTGTAGCCATTTGATCAGGCATCTGCTGTACGGTTACAGGATAAATTAAGGATGACTGTGTGAAAACAGGCTTTCTTTCTGTAACCTTATGATCCAAACTTGAACCAACTTCACTGTTAAAATTAACAGGTTTTTCTAAAGCTGTTATCCTGGCACTTAAATCGACTATCTTTTTAAATAGTAAAATGAGAATAAGCATGGTGATTAACTGCATAATTCCCATAATACTAATCTTTTCATATAGTTGTTCCATTGTCAGACTGCCTAAAATTTCAAACAAAACCCAATTTTCTTCCAATGTACACAGGAAACCCATTTTTTTTAATGTGGAAAAAATTTGTCTTTTAAATAGTTTCCTTTATGACTTACCAAATCTGCGTAGAACAGTAGAAATCCGAGCGAATTTCAAAACAGCCACCTAGAGTCCTAGGTGTAAATCCAGAGAGAGAGAGAGAGAGAGAGAGAGAGAGAGAGAGAGAGAGAGAAACAGAGAGACAGAGAGAAAGCAAGAGAGAAAGCAAAAGCGAAAGTGAAAGTGAAAGTGAAAGTGAAAGTGAAGGGGTAGCCGGCTAAAGCTTAAAGCCAGCCACTTGTTCCCTCTTGAGCCGAGTCAAGGCTTGGCTTTACAGCCAGGGGCCCTGTGTAGCAGGGCAGGCCTGAGCTGTTTGTAGCACTGGCTTTAAGCAAGCAGCTCACAGTCCAGCCTGAGCCCAAACCTGGGCCGGGGCTAGGGAGCCGGCTGCTCCTGCTAGGGAGCCGGCCCCAAGCAGTTTTTAATGGATTCTTGTCACGTTGGGCGCCAGATGTAGATGTAACCAATCGTATTATTAAAATAAGAAACACAGAGCCAAGGTAAAAGAGAAAAGCCGAGAGGTCAGAGCTCAGAGATAAAATCTTACCTCCTGCAGTGCTCCTAGCTTCCCCGAGAGAGGGAGGTACTTCCTGTGTCCCTGTTTAAATAATCTTTCTGTTCTGCCTTCTCATTGGTTGTAAACCCAACCACATGACTGCCTCATCACTGCCTGTAAGTACCGCCCTCCAGGTCTTAAAGGCGTATGTCTCCAATACTGGCTGTATCCCTGAACACACAGAAATCTACCTAGCTCTTCTAACCACCACGCTCTTACTATGGCTCTAATAGCTCTGACCCCAGGACAACTTTATTTATTAACATAAAATTAAAATAACATTTCAGTACAAATAAAATATCACCACACAGCCCCACATAAAAACAGGACCAGAAGTGCGCATGCCTGTGATCCCAGAATGTGGGAGGCAGAGGCAGGAGGATCATAATTCTAGGTCAGCCTCAGCTCCATATCAGTGTCAAGGCTAGTTGGGAACACATGCAACCCTATCTGAAAAAAAGGTACCTTTGTTAGTATATTCTACAAAAGTATTTTTACATTTCAGATATAATTTCTAATATGCTAAATATGAACAGATTAAAAGTTCTTAATGATCTTGTTATGGTTTGAATGAAGAAATGTCCCTTTGATGGCTATTCTTTGTTGTCAAGTTGACTACATCTGGAATGAACTAAAACCCAAGCAGCTGGGTACACCTGTGAGAGATTTTTTAATTGGATGTTTTGAGGTAGGAAGATCCTCCTTTAATCTGGGCCACACCTTTTGCTTGCATCCTATATCAAGGATACGGAAGAAGGAAACTTGTTCTCTTTGCCTGCTTGACCTTGGTCTCAAGGACAAGTCTATTTCTTCACTGGCATTGCAAAACATCCCTAGTTCTTTGGGATTCTGGTGTATCCTGAAGACCAGCTGAGACATCCAGCCTTGTGTACTGAACAACTACTGGATGCTTGGATCTTCTGTTGGTAGACAGCCATTGTTGGACAAGCTGGACCATAGCCTGTAAACCACGCTAATTAACCCCCCCTCTCTCTCATGTATATATGAAAGTATACATGTATTCAATATATATATGTGTGTGTGTGTGTGTGTGTGTGTGTGTGTGTGTGTGTGTGTGTGTGTGAATTTTTTTTCTGTAAGTTGTGTTCCTCTAGAGAACTCTGGCTAATACAGTCACCCATAGGCTCATGGATTTGATCACTTGGTCCCCAGCTGGTGGCACTGTTTGGGGAGGCTGTGGAACCTTTGTGAGGTGGAGCCTTGCTGGAGCAGGTCTGGCACTGGAGGTGGAGATCGAGTGCTTATCGTCTCACCCCACTTCCCGTTCATTCTCTTTGCCTGGCCCTCACATTAGAAGATGTGTCTCCTGCCCCTGACATCATGCCTGCTTCTTCCTGTTATGCCTCCCCCACCCTCACAATGGACCCTTACACCTCTGGAATAAGAGGTAATACCGAATACCATAAGCCACATAAACTCTTCCTTCTGGAAGTTGCCTTAGTCACAGCATTTTACCACAGCAACAGGAAAGTAACTAACACAGGTCTGCAGTGTTTTTTCAATCACGAGTGTCCTGAAGCTAACATTTTTTAGGATGATTGCTCTAGATAAACAGTGCTTCTACCCAGCACCAAGTTCTCTCCACTGCTAATTCCCATCCATCCTGTCTCTCACACTTCAGCAACTCTGCCCATCTCTCACACATCCGCCAGTTCCTTCCCCACAGAACTTTAACACGCACCAATATGATTTTGTTGTTTGAGACAGGGTCTTGCCTGTGATGACCTCAAATTCACAATAGCTCTGCTTGGCCTCCTGATAGATGGGATCAAAGGCAGGTGGTTTTTGTATTTTTTGTTGTTGTTGTTTGTGTTTTTTCCATCTTACACCAAACACAAAACACAATTTTCAGCTGACTTTACCTCCTCTGCTAGCTACGGTCCCCTTTCTCTGTCCTCCTTTGAATAAACCTCCTCATAAACACTGTGTGTACATTTTATCTAGAGTGCCTCCCACCTCTCTTACATCTACCTCTTTTGAGCTTTCCCACCTAACTCTGCTGGAAATCTCACTGAAGTCCTCAGTCCCCTGTGTAATGCTAGTACACACATGGTTCTATTTTATCTCCTAAACATAAAATACACTCCAAACCCAAGTCTGTACCATACTCCCCTAACAAACTCCTTTACCCAGTTCTCACTGTCCCTATCTCAGTAAGTCCGTCCTGCTGTTCAGGCCCCATCTTAGAACCTTCTTTAACTCTTCTAGTTCTCTCACATGCCCTGCGTAACTTATATTTCGTCACATTGGCTCAGCCAATTAGATCACATCTTCACTTCTCTGGCCTTCATGCTCTGCCATCTCCTACAGTATCGTTTCTAATCTCCCTCCCGATCTCTCTCACACACCCTCTTTCTCTTCCCTCCTACTCCTCCTCAAGCTCACATAGCTCAGGCTGGCCTCAAACTCTCTATGTAGCTGAGGCTGGCCTCAAACTCTCTATGTAGCTGAGGCTGGCCTTGAAACCTTTGAGCCTTCTGACTGCACCTCCCAAGGGCCAGAATTAGGTTTGCACCACACGTGTGGCTCTGACTGGAGTATCAATGTGGCAGCAGGCTAGTCCTTCAAAAGCGTATGTCAGACCCGGCTACTCTTCTACTCAGAGACTCCAGTGCAGTCCAGCTCCTCGTTAATTTTCCTTTGCAGTTTCTTTCCCCCATTAATTTTCTAATTTCATCACTTATCCCTCCTCATCTCACTCCCCCTGGCCACTCTCACTGTCTAACCAGTTACTTGAGCATGCTAAGTGGAGCACGCTACCTGGCAGGTTCTGTACTCACCAGTCCTGCATCTACACAGCTACCGAGAGAACTTGTATCTCTTCAAGGGTTTGCTCAGAGTTGCCCTCTAACGTGGCTCCCCCTGCCAAGCAAGTGCAAATCACTGCCAACCTCCAGAAATGCTTGCCATGTATATTTTTGTATGGTATTTATCACTGATTATCTTGTATGATCTACTTGTATTACTCTCTATCAATTCCTGTTTAGGTCAGTCCAGGAAGACCGCAATTTCTTATCTATTTTGTTTACTGATCAGACCAGTAGCCTAGTGATCACATCTGAAGCAGATATGGCAGGCATTCATTCAATAATTATTTGCTGCAGGGGGGAAAACTGGAAAATTTCTAAGATGGTAGTTATTATTTTGAGCCCAAGAAACCATCTACATTTGCCTGACAACTCCAACCTGGTAAAGAAAAGCTGAAATCCTAAAACATCATTATGCTTCTATTTTGACAAGAATTACTCTCTAGGATTCTGCAGGGATGACTCAGTGGGTCAGAATGCTTGCTGCGTGAGCATTCAGGTATGGGGCGCTCAGGTCCCAGCACATGTGTAGAAACAAAACAAAAAAAGCCTGAGTGTGGCTGCACCCTCAACCCCAGTGCTGTGGGGAGCAGAGACAAGAGGATCATCGGGTTGCTGGCCACCAGCCTAGATCCAGACTTAGTGAGAGGCTCTGCCTCAAAGAAATACGGCATAGCATGACCAAACAGGATACTTAACGTTCTCCTCTGCACATGGGTGAACAAGCATGTGTACCTATGTACCTATGCACACATGTGCACATATACCACATAAACACAACACACACAGGGTGGGATTGCTTTCTAAATCGCTTGCATGTGCCAAATCCTTACCCTAGGAAGTCAAACATACCTTTCTGATCCTGGTGCAAGAGCATCCTGTGGGGGAGCATCCTGTGGGGGAGCATCCTGTGCGGGGGCATCCTGCTTTCGGATACGGTTCTGGATTGAGGCGAGGGCTTCTTGTGAATACTGGGAAGCGTTGCTCTCCATGTACTTTAAAACGTACTCATCGGTATCAAGGATGATGAATCGATGACCGAACACTGAGGAGAGAGTAATGTTACACTTAGTTCGGCTTTGCTTCTCTCATGCAGTCAGGAGCAAAATAATGTTAACCCGTTAGCAATAGATCCACAGTTAATCATTTGTGGCCAACTAGTGAAGTGTTTTGTTTTGTTGTGGTGGTTTTGTTTGTTTTGTTTGTTTGTTTTGTTTGTTTTTGAGACAAGGTCTTTCTGCAAAGTCCTGGCTGTCCTGGACCTCACAATGTACACCAGGCTGGCCTTGAACTCACAGAGATCCATCTGCCTCTGTCTCCCAAGTGCTGAGATTAAAGGTGTGTGCTATCACATCTGGCCAGCCTAGTGAATTTTGAACAGCTTATATACATTAATATTCAGTGGTTTCCTCAGGTTCCTTGTGTTAACATCTAACAAATGGAGCCAATGTATACAACCATGTAGTATCAACAAACTCAGTTAATTTAGAGTGTAACTGATAAGCAAGGAGATTAAGAAATAGTCATATTAGCACCATCTCAGTCAGAACACAGCCCGATTGCTTCTGATAAGGCTCAAGAATGCATTAAGTCATAGCTGTGAAGAATCCATTTTCCAAGCCAACAGGAAACTCGGAGCCATGTTTAGACTTACCCTCAATCACGGCACCGATGAAGAAGTCACTTGGTCCATAGTAGACAGGGTTGTCAACTGAAGAGAATGGTTTAACAACTTTAGTCCTGCCCAGGAACTTGCCCCCGATGATACCGGAATTTCGAACAGGAGGCTCAAAGATACTGATCATATCAGTGGCAAGAAAATAAGAGAAGACAAAGCGACGGTTTTTGTCTTCTGGGATAGGGGACTCCTAGGAAGATGGAGAAAAGAGAATATCAAGGTTCATGATCCTTCCAGGAACCCCCAAATGAAAGCAAGCTGGATGCATATAAACCTGCCCCGTGTTGAGGGTCTGGGCTGGGACAGCCAGGCTTCACTCTGGGAAGGGAGGCCACCCCAACTCAACTCCCGTCGACTGCTGTCTTGTGGGAGTGTAGGCCCAGTGCTGGCAGATCTTCTAGGTTTTCAGAAGAAGAAAACTCTGGGTTTCTATTTAAGAACCCCGTGGCTTTAAAATGTTGACTTGAGGAGTCCAAAGACAGAAGAGAGGAAGAGCTTCAGCAATTCACAAGATGGATGCTAGGATGCAGAAGAGAATCCCAGGAGCAAAGCACTGGGAAAAAACCAGCCGGATCGAGGCTCCCCAGCCACACAGCTCCCCAGAAGGGAGAGAAGTGTCACCCAAAAGGTAAGCCAGGGAACATGACAACTCCACAGGCTTCACAAGGCTCAACTACAGTACGAAGGAATCCCCAGTTCAGAGGGCAGCGACTGGGCACAAATTTGAGAATCTGCGGTTTTAAAACTGAATTATCTGGAGGCCTGAGAACAGGCCACCACATACACAAGTATGGAGCCTGAGTCAGCTTGCCACAGACCCAGGGGGTAGAGACCGCTCCAGGAGCAGCTGTGGAGAGCAGGAGGGCTGGATGTTGACAGACTAGGAAGGTGCTGAAAAGCTCAGGGGAGGCAGAGAAGTGTTCAGGGAAAATAGCTCCACCCATCGATCGGCTTTGTAGCCTTGAGCTTCAGGTCAGGAAGTAGATCAACATAACATCTATTACCTATGTGCTGTGACATTCACTACTGGAGAGTCTAAGAACTCTGACATTCCAGCGAACTACATGTACATTCAAAGCTATGTCCCTCCCACGGAGTGATTGTATTGCTTTTCTATTGCTGTGGGAAAAAGAAAACAACAACAACAACAAGGCAGCTATAGGAGAGTTTGTTTGGGGCTTACAGTTGCATCAGAGTCCATGATGGTGGAGCAGAGGTAGCAAGTGAGGGATGCTGGAGCAGCTGCTGAGGGATCATGTCTCTAATCACTAGCAGGAGGCAGAGAGAACTAACTGGAAAAGGGGTGGCACCGCGCATTGTTTGTGAACCTCAAAGCTCCACCCCATCACCCGCCGAGACACACCTCCTCCAGCAAAACCTCTTAAGCCTCCCCTAACAATACCAAAACCTGGGAACCAAGTATTCAAATGCTAATGGATTTCTGGATACATCGCATCCAAACCACCTCTGCCAAGGCCAATACTTCGGGGTCTTGGAAGTACGGGCCAGGTCTTGTGCTGCTCCAGGGCTTAGTATGCGGTGCATTATGGGAGGTCCCCATAGGCCTTCTGGATGGCAGGGGAATGGTCCATGAATAGACAAGAATGAATCTCTGTTCAGTCTGACCTAAGTACCGGTGCTGAGCCAAAACTTCGAGTGTCTGATACCAGTTCATTTATTTTAGCGTACTTAAGCCCAACACAATTTTGGAAGAAGTTTTCTGATAACAATTAACTCAGTCCCAAAGTACAGAAAACCTTAAGACGTTTACACTGAAGTTCTTTACAGAGTACATATGGCTTTGTCTGTAAGATGGGTTCTGTTGACTCAGAAACAAGGCTCAAGATAAGTGTCCAGGGAGAATGACTGAGGTCAACATAAGACCTGTGGGAGTCAGGATTGGGCCAGGCCCTAAGATAATGCAGAAGGCACTTAGGCTGTTGTAAAGTACAGATGCATCTCTCACAAGTATGAGGTTTATGGTCTAGAAGTAATGCCCAAGGTTTTAGGAATCAGACACCCTCTTCTGGCCTCTTGGGCACCAGGCACACATAGGCTTTCACACAAGGTTTTAGGGGAAAAGGGTCTGGGATAAGTCAACAAATTCTCCAGGATATGGGTGGAGCCTGGCTCACCATACAGCACAGGATCACCAGGCTGTAAATTACACTCATTTCCAGCTTTCCAGGAGGAAGACAGGTTAAACATCGCCCCCACTTTGAAGGATGCCTGTGTATTTAACTTCCCTGGCTTCTCCAGTACTTAACTGTGTGCCCAAGGACTTTTTTGCCCTCAACAGCGCAAGAATATACATGTAGGCAAAATACTCATACACATAAAATAATTTAAAAATTTCAAAAGACCTCTATTAGTGTAGTATAAGTCAGCTTTTTATACATAATATAAAATACATCCATATACATATCATAGCTAGTACTAAAAATCAGTAAGACATAGTTTCTGTTCTTCAGGAAATATACTCTGGAAGGGTCTGTCCATACACAAATGATTCGAATATGATATCGAAATTTACAATTGCTTAACAGAGGCAAAATGAATGCAATTTTGAGGTATAAAAGGGAAAGATTATGGATCTAGGAATGGAGAGTCAGGAATTGAGCTGGGTATTGGTTCAGAAGCACCGTACTTAGTACTACCCAACACTTCTGAAGGCTGGCTCCCATATCCAGTGTTTGCTGTTGTGAGCACATGACCCTGGCACTGTATTGCTGTACCCTAGAGACAAAAGGAACAACTGTCCAACGTGCCGAGAGAGAAGAAAAAGATCTTAGTGTATAAACTTTGCCTCACCAGTGCAGCTAGATAGCGGAGCACCTTGTTGTCATTCACCAACATTTTAATGATGTCTTTCCTGGGAGCTTTGGGAATAAGAGCAAAACAGTTCTGAGCAGAATCTTCAATTAGTCCATAGCCATTATATGGAGGTAACTCCTGGAGAGAAACAAGAAGGAGGCAGTGAGGTTATTGGTGTTAACGTCGCACAAGAGATCACTGTGAGTGTTTTCTTCAAAGTCAGCTCAGAAACACTTATCCAAAAGCAGCTTTTGAGGACTGCAAATTCATGGCTAGCCTGGTTATATAGTTAGATCTTGTCTCAAAAATAAATGAATAAACATCCCATTCTTAACAAGTCACAAGACATATAAAAGAACCAGGAAATTGGTACATTAAAGGGGGAAAAAAAAAAAAAGCAACAGAGATTTTCCCTGGGAAAGATCCCAGGGAGGGTATGCTTTAAAACAACTACCTTGAAAATGCTCCAGACAGTTGTTTAGCTTGAACTGTTTAGGGGGCCTCCAGGCAGTGGGATCGGAATCCATCCGTCCCTGGTGCATGAGCTGACTTTTTGGAGCCTAATGCCTATGGTGGGACACTTTGCACAGCCTTGGTGCAGGGAGGAGGGGCTTCGACCTGCTGACTCCCCATGGGAGACCTTGCCCTGGAGGGGGCTGGAATGAAGGGTAGGTTGAGGGGAAAGGCTGGGGAGTGGGAGGAGGGAGGACAGGGGAATCTGTGGTTGGTATGTAAAATAAATAGAAAAATCTCTTAATAAAAAAAAAGAAAAAGAAAAAGATTAAAAAATGCTCCAAGAGGGCCAGCCCACAGGGTGGGGCTGGGGGCGAAGGGGCAGCACTTGCCAAAGAAGCCTCCCGACCTGAACTTGAACTCTAAATCCACAGTGGAAACAGAGAACCAACACCCAAAAGTTCTCCCCTGACCTTCACATATATACCATGGTACACACACACACATACACACACATACACACACATACACACACACACACACACACACACACACACACACACATACACACACATACACACATACACACACATACATACACCACACATACACACACATACACACATACACATACATACACACACATACACACACACATACATACACATACATACACACACACATACACACACACACATACACACACATACACACACACATACACACACACATACACACACACATACACACACACATACACACACACAAAATTTTGTGAACCTTAAAAAAAAAAAGTGAAATATAAATCAAGACACAGAAAACCTAAACTAAAACCAAAATTAAATTTAAAAAGGGTCAGTGAGCTGGCCCAGTAAGTAAAAGTGCTCACTGACAACCTGAGTCCAATCCCCAGAACCCACAGCATACAAAGAGAGAAACCATTCCCACCAAATTGTCCCCTTACCTCCATTTGTATGCTGTGTGCACATGCACAAAATAAATTATAAATGTCAATTAAAGAAATTATGGAGCTGAAAATTAAAATGAACTAAAATGAAAATCTCACTCTTAGGATTCAAAGACAGATTTGAGTAAACAGAAGAAATAATGACTCCAGAAGCCAGGTGTGGCTGTGCATGTCTGTCATCCCATCGCTTGGAGGTACCGACAGGAAGGTCAGGAGTTCAAGGACAGCCTTGGCTACATAGCTAGTTCAAGGATGGCTTGGGCTATATGAGACTCTTGAGGGGGCTTGGAGGGAAGGAACGGAAGAAGGGAGGGAGGGAGGATGGGAGGAAGGAAGTAAGGATGGGTTCCTGAAGTTAAGCTAATGCAAACTATTCACTCTGAGGAATATAAAGACTGAAAAAAAATCCCATGGATGCTCTGAGGGACCAACATAAGCATCGCATCTCATAAAAAGAGAAGAAAAATGGGGGAGAGAGTGTGACTGAAGAAAGAATAGTTTACATCTCTTCAACCAGCTGAAAGACATGAATAAACACATACAAAGAGCCTAAAGATGAGTTCAGAGACTCATGTTGTCAGACACACAATAACCAAATGTCCCGATGAGAAAGAGAATCTTGAAAGTGGGAGAAACTTGTCTAGTCACACACAATAGGATTATCAGCAGATCTCTCCCTGTGACTTTGGAGACCATAGGCAGTGGGCCAATGCATCCAATGGGCCGATCGTAAAAGGAAATAAAGCACAACAATGGGGAAATCTATACATAGCAAAGCTGTCCTTCAGAAACGAGGGACAAATCAAGATATTTCTAAATGAACAAAATCTGGGAGAGCTAGTTACCACTGCACCTGCCTGGCAAGCAGTGTGCCAGGGAGTCCTTCCAAGTTAAGCAAAGGGGCAGGACACTAGATGCTATCCAAAGGGTTCCGTAATGGTGAATACACAGAGCTTAACTCAGAGACATTACAAACTAATCTACAAGTAAGTGTTCTTATAATTTTGGGTTGCGATACCATAATTTCTCTGTCATGTAATTTAGGAGAGCTAAAGGTATTGCTAGGTAATAGAGGACTTGTCTACCATGTGCAACATCCCAGCTTTGATAGCTACCATTGAAAACAAGACAGAACAAAAGATAACCTTCATGATATGGGAGTCCAATTGACTTGAAGTGGGGAAACCACTTGGATCTACAAAATATACTTTGGTTTAATACCATTGAACTAGGTACTTTAACGTCGTTAAGATAATATGCTGTGTGCATTTGAACATAATTTAAAATGGAAAAAATTAAAACATTTTTAAAAAGTAATATAGCTTTGCTATAAGAATCAAAATTAGAGCCACACAGGGACTATCAGAAGGAAGTTCTCTGGTCATCCCCTTGCTCTACCTTCCCATTCCCACAAAGAAAAGCCAGTGCCCACAAATGCTATGGCAGCTGTTTCCGACAGCTATTTCTCAGCCTTTATAAACAGAGGTTATGTACAGAAATGTAGATACTTATTCACTTAAAATACTCTATGGACATTTTCCATGTTAATATGCATGGACTTACTTTATCTTTTATGGGCCATACAATTTTCTACTAGTATAGATAAATGTATTTTGTCAACCTCACTCTTCATCCTGCACAAAACATGTATTCCTTTATAGTCCTCAAGGTGTATTTTGTAGACCAAAGATAAACAATGTTCTAAAGAATTAAACAGCACTTCAGAAAGGTGATTCTACCTGTCTTCCCTCTCAACAGTCTACAAGAATTGCATTTTCAAAGAGACAAACACTAGGCATTAAAAATCTTTAAAACTGCTGTGGCGGCGGCCCGCGGAGGTAGACGGGCCCGGCGGTGCCAAAGGGGACATTCAGGCCCAGCGGCAGCTGGCAGAGACATTCAGGCCCAGCAGAGGCCCACAGAGGTGGACAGGCCCTGCGGCAGAGATAAGCAGACAGAGGTGGACAGGCCCGGCGGTGGCGGCCGACAGAGACATTCAGGCCCGGCGGCAGCCCACAGAGGTGGACGGGCCACACGGCAGAGACAGGCAGACGCAGGTTGGCGACCTGTGGAGGTGGACAGGCCCAGTGGCAGCAGCCGATAGGGACATACAGGCCCAGCGGCAACCGGCAGAGACATACAGGCCCAGTGGCAGCCGGCAGAGACATACAGGCCCCGTGGCAGTTCGCAGAGGTGGATGGGCCCGGCAGCAGTGACAAGCAGAGGTGGGTAGGCCCGTGGTGGCAGCCGGCAGAGACATGCAGGCCCGTTGGCGGCCCGCAGAGGCAGACAGACCCAGCAGAAGCTGACAGGGACATACAGGCCCGGCAGTTGAGACAAGTGGACGCAGGTGGGCCTGTGGTGGCGGGCCGCTGGGGTGGACAGGCCCAGGGACGGAGAGGGGTGGACGCAGCTTGGAGCGGGGATGCCCCTGGCCCCAACACCTGGGGAAGAGGCTATCTCCGTGGGTCGGAACCAGGGCGAGTCTGGACACTCTGTCTGGGGACAACCCAGGGCCCAACTGCTGATCCTGTGAAACCCAACAACTTGGAGGTGTTGGTGAGACTACCCTGCTTAGCTGAAACCCATCTGGGAGAGGATTCAGATGCCTACAGTTTGAAGTCTGAAGAAACAAGATCAGCTGAGGAGTTGACAAATGAACAAAACGTGACCTGGGAACACAGAAGAAGGCGCTACCCAGCCACTAAACCAGATCACCAGAATCATAAGTATATAATTCACCAACTGAAATCAGCTGTCCCTGAAGAAACAGCCCAATAGCACCAATTTAACCAAGAACCCCTACTAAACCAAGACTAAAAATTAGAACAAGAGAGGCACTCTCAGACACAGACACCACCTGCACCGCACAGAGGAAAAGATGAGTAGACGCCAGCGCAAAAATACAGGCAATAACATAAAGACCTATATGGCAACATCAGAACCTAGTGATTCTACACTTGCAAGACCTAAACATACCATGACAGAAGAAACAGAAGAAATCAACCCTAAAAATGACTTTAAGAAGATGATAGAGGCCCTTAAAGAAGAAATAAAACATTTCCTCAATGAGGAAATAAAAACTTTCCTTAAAGAGGAAATGAAAAACTACCTTAAAGAGGAAATAAAAACTTTCCTTAAAGAGGAAATGAAAAACTTCCCTTAAAGAGGAAATGAAAAACTCCTTTAAAGAGGAAATAAAAAACTCCCTTAAAGAAATGGAAGAAAAAACGAACAAAAAATGGGAAGAAATCAAATCAAGCCAAGAAAAAGCAATTAAACAGATGAAAGAAACATTCCAAGATCTGAAAAATGAATTTGAGACAATAAAGAAAACACATGCTGAGGGAATGCTGGAAATAGAAATCCTGACTAAACGAACAGGAACTACAGAAACAAGCATAACCAACCGATTGCAAGAGATGGAACAGAGAATCTCTGATACTGAAGACACGATAGAGAAAATAGATTCGTCAGTCAAAGAAAACACTAAAGACAAAAAAGTCGTAACACAAAACGTCCAGGAAATTTGGGACACCATGAAAAGACCAAACCTAAGAATAATAAGGATAGAAGAAGGAGAAGAATACCAACTCAAAGGCACAGAAAATATATTCAACAAAATCATAGAAGAAAACTTTCCTAACCTAAAGAAAGAAATACCTATGAAGATACAAGAAGCTTACAGAACACCGAATAGGCTGGATCCAAAAAAAAAAGTCCCCTCGCCACATAATAATCAAAACACTAAACACACAGAACAAAGAAAAAATATTAAGAGCCGCAAAGGAAAAAGACCAAGTAACATATAAAGGTAAACCCATAAGAATAATACCAGACTACTCAATAGAGACTATGAAAGCTAGAAGATCATGGACAAATCTCATGCAGACACTAAGAGACCACGGATGCCAACCCAGACTATTATACCCAGCAAAACTCGTAATCACCATAGGCGGAGTAAACAAAATATTCCAAGATAAAACCAGATTTAATCAATACCTGTCTACAAACCCAGCCCTACAGAAAGTACTAGAAGGGAAAATTCAACCCAAAGAAGCTAAACACATCCATGAAAAATCAAGCAATAGATAATCTCACACCAACATACACCAAAGAAGGACAACACAACACAACCACAAAAAATAACAGGAATTAACAATCACTGGTCATTAATATCCATCAATATCAATAGTCTCAACTCACCTATAAAAAGACATAGGCTAACAGAATGGATAAGAAAACAGAACCCATCCATCTGCTGCATACAAGAAACACACCTTAACTTCAAAGATAGACACTACCTCCGAGTAAAGGGCTGGGAAAAGGCTTTCCAAGCAAATGGACCTAAGAAACAAGCTGGTGTAGCTATCCTAATATCTAGAGAAAAAGGATGTTTCAAAAGAGAAGAAGTCTTGTGGCAATGCCTCAGTGGTCCAGGTAACTACCAGAACTCGGAAATCCGCGACGGAGACTAAGGCAGCAGAGATCTAGAGTGGAGTGCTGAGTTCTGGCAAACAGCTGCATCTTTCTTCCAGTAAGTACCTGAACAGGGCTGATGTGAATTATGTCAAGTCCAGATTTTAAGAATCATACTCTCTCAGGGATCTCCACAAACTAGTGGGTGTCCTCCCTCACTGCCCCTGTGAGACAGTCTCTGTACGGGAGAGGCCTCATATGACTTTGTCTTTGGTGTTCCTCTGGGGACATCTGTGTGAGAAACTGTATGCTCCAGAACCAACTCTCGTGTCCTTTGGCCAATGCCGGAGTGTGAAATAGTCCAACGTGGGAAACAAAAGATGATCCCAATTGGGAATCGTGACATTTTTTTTTTTTTTTTTGGATGATGGTCATGTTCTGTTTTGAAATAACCTCTGTGTATTTCATTTATTTTCTTTTACCTGGCGATCTCTGAGCAGACTTCAGATTTTGACAGTTGATGAAAGATACGACAAGCATTAATGTGTGGGTGAAATTCTGAGTGAAGTTTTAGTTAAAGTTGGTTGAACTTGGGATTGACTGGGAGGCCAAAGATTTAAAAAGCAAAAGATTCTCTCAAGACACAAGTTGTGTGATAATAGTGTGTTTTGTGTGTGTGAATGAGAATTTGTAAATGTTGAATTCTAGGCTTCGACAATCATTGTCAGTGCAGATCAAGCTGCAAGTATTTTTTCAAATATCTTAAGTTATATTTTCTTTTTCAGAGCTGCTTCTTATTTGGGGCTCCTTTTTTTTTTTTTTAATTGAGGCGTAATTCATAAAAGGGTATATTGTTTTGATGAGACTTTTTACAACTGTGGCTGGATGTCTTTCTTTAGTCTTCCAAGAAGGGCCATTTTATGTGGTGGTAATCTAATTGTACTGAATTATTATTTTGATTGTATGTTAATAAATAAAGTTGTCTGGGGGTCAGAGCTATTAGAGCCATAGCAAGAGTGTGGCGGTGGTGGCACACGCCTTTAATCCCATAGATATCTGTGTGTTCAGGGTCAGAGCTATTAGAGCCATAGCAAGAGTGTGGCGGTGGTGGCACACGCCTTTAATCCCATAAGATCTCTGTGTTCAGGGATATAGCCAGCATTGGAGACATATGCCTTTAAGACCTAGGGGGCTGTACATTCAGACAGTGACGAGGCAGTCATGTGTTTGGGTTTACAACCAATGAGAAGGCAGAACAACATACTTTAAAAAAACGAACCGACAGGAAGTAGGTCTCTTTTCGCGAAGCTGGGACAGCAGGAGGAAGGGTGAGATTTTAGCTCTGAGCTCTGACTTCTCGGCTTTCTCTTTTACATTGTTTCTGTGTTTCTTATTTAATAAGACGGTTGGTTACATCTACAATTTTACTTTTTTAGAGTTACTTTTTAAAGTCATGAGGTCAACAACTTGGACTACTATGCATGTAAGTGCTAATGCAAATTAAAACCCAAGTTGACCTCCAGCAGCAATTCATTCTATGTTGACAGTGAGAGAACACTTTGCCTGTTAGGATACTGTTACTCGTGGACTGAAATGCTGAAGAAACCCCTCCCCCTATTTTGTTTTTTGCAAAAATCAAGGTATATTCTAGGGTTTCCTGGTTGACCTCAACAGATAAACTGAGATGATAGTCTTAGTTCAGAAATGATCTGAATGTAGATTTACAGTCTACGTGTACAGCTGGCTAAGTGAGATCGCTTTCACAGTTCTGCATGTATCCCATCAGCTCCCCATTAGTCACTGAACTCTTAAAACTGGTATTGTAACATTATCACAATGTTTTGCGCCAATTTTATAAACTTTACAGTGCAATATGTGTTCCTTTTCTGAGGCAAACCAAAGGTATATTTCTCAAAGTTCTGCTGCTAACAGCAGCGTTGATGGAGGATTTTTTATACATTTGTAATAGATAGAAATAAACCAGAAAGAAAGAAGAAAAAAAAAGTGGTGGAGGAAAAGGTGAACATTGCAAGAATACTCAAAAGGGCTGAGAGTTGCAAACGCCAAGAATGGCTTTGCATAGTAAATGGAATAGAACAGCTCTGAACTATAGCTTACTTTTCCTGGTTTGGTCTGACAGAATGATTGAATGCTTTTGTATAAAAATCAGAGCCTTAAAAACAAGGATTTGGTGAGATTGTAAAATGGTGTGCCACTTTGGCAAAACAGTTTGGTGGTTGGTCAAAATGCAAAACATTGTTACTCTGTTACTCAACAATTCTACTCTTAGGAATAAATCCTCAAACTACTGAAAATGTGCACCTATGAAACATGTACATGAAAGTTTACAGCAATGTGTTGCTAATAGTAAAAAAGTTAAAACAACTCAAATAGCTATCGAATACTGGAGAGAAATAAAATGTGGCTTATTCATACAATAGAATATTATTAAGACATAAAAATGAATGAGAAACTGACAGATTAAATGACTTTGGTGAACCTTCATAATTTCATTTGTAGATCTTTCCATTTCTAATTTATAAATACATTTGGGGTTATAAATTATAAATGTACTGCCTCCTGTCAAAAAAAAAATCTTTAAAACTGAGCAGACTATAAAACCTCATTATTGTTGCTCTGTATCTTTGATTGTAACTAGACTGCGGGTGTTTTCGTACAGTGATGGGCTCTTTGTACTTCCTCTTTTGTGAGCCTCTATCATAGAGAACTCACTCATTTTTATTGAGTTCTTTCCTCCATTTCCCACATCGTTTTCTTAGTGCACTCGGACTTCTGTTCCATTACCTGTTTTACAGGAGGTGGCTCATGCTTGGTCACATCGATGCGTGGTAAATCAGGCATTCCAAACTTGTCTTTGTAGTACTGTCGGGTGAACTGATCACAGTCGTAAATGAAGAAAGTCCTCCCGAGGATGGTGAGGGACTTTCCCACGATGAAGTCCTTGGCAGTGTACCACTCCAGCACCTCTTGATCGGAGATTTCCAGCACACACTGAGGGAAGTTCTCTAATAGGAGATAGGGTTAGCGGGACGAAGGAAAGAACAGAAGAAGAAAGCTGAACGTAAGAGCTGGGTATCCTTGATGGCTGGCTCTGGTTCAGGGTTGAGTACCCACTGATTTGTCAAAGGAATATAAGGCTGTATATGTCAATCTTTGCAAAATACACAAATAATATGACAGATATTTTTCATGAAATCTCTCTTCTACATTCAGCTAGCACTATCATCAAAAGCTTCCAAGATCCACAGAATTACTACTTGGTCATATGAGACATGTAAGAGAGTTAGCTCTGGAAGGGACCAAAGTCACTGGGTTCTAATTCACCACCCAATTTCCCACACATCCAACAATTATTAGGTCTATCTGTATACAAAGTGCACTGCTAACTACTGAGGCTACATTCATCTAACTGTTGGCCAAGTGTCTTTTTCAAAAAAAATTTGCATGTTTACATTTATTTATTGGAGGGAGTGCGTACCATGGCAAACACGTAGAGGTCAGAAGATAACTCGGGGGAGTCAGCTTGCTCCTTTTACCATGTACGCCTCCATCAGGGACTAGATTCCAGCTGTCAGGCCTAGTAGCAAGCACCTTTACCTGCAGAGCCATCCTGTCAGTCCTGTATGCCTTTTTTTAAAAGATGTAACTATTCATTCAGGTTGATTTTCTATTCTTAATTGGGTCACATGTTGTTTGTCCATCTGTCTGTCTGTTTTTGCTATCGAGTATTTTCACGTTAGTTCTGTAGGTATTTTGGATACTAATCCCCTGCAGAAGTCTAGTTTGCAGATATTCTTTCCCCATCCTATATGTTGTCTCCCCAAACTTTCTGTGTTTCCTTTGTAGCACAGAAGCTTTTTAACCCCATAATCCCATTGGTATAATTTGGTTTTGTTTCCTAGGCTTCTGGGATCTTGTAAAACAAATTCTTGCCCTTTCCTGTCTTAAACCATTTCCTCCTGTTTGTTTCAGGTCTTGCGCTCACATCATTACTCTCTTTTGAGTTAACTTTTTTAACTGGTAAAAGTGAGTAGCCATGCCTTGTTTCCCATCTTAGAGAAAAAGTGTAGCTCTTCCTCCTTCAGAATAATGCCAGGTTTATCATACATGATCCATATTACATTGAAGTACATTCTGTCTAAATAGAATTTGCTCAGTGATTTTATTATGAAAAGCTATTGAATCTTATACAATGCGTTTTCTGCAACTACTGAGATGGTCCTGTGGTTTTAATGAAGGACTTTATGCTATTAATTCAGTCTTGGGGCTTGTTTTGGTCTGTTCATTAAAAAAAAAAAATTCTTATGCTGATCCTGTCTTAGAAAACTTGCATTGTCTAGGAATCTGTCCATCTCTTCTAGATTACCCAAGTTTTGGTGTATAGGAGCTCATAATGATCTCTAATGAGATTTAAACAGTATTTATTTTCTTTCTGATTACGTGCATGTATGTGTATCTGTGGAGAACAGAGGTGTTGGGTCCTGGAACTGGAATTACAGTTGTGAGTCACTCTGCATAGGCACTGAGAACTTAGCCCAGGTCCTCTGCACAAGCAGTGTGCACCCTCAACTACTGAGCCATCTATCTAGCCTGTAGTGAGCTTTATCCTGCTGTGGTATCTAGTATAATGTCTCCCTTCTTATCTCTGATTTTGAGTCTTCTCTCTCTCTCTCCTTAGTCCAGCCACGAGACAGTCAACTTTCTTCGTCTTTTTGGAGAACAAACTATTTTAATGATCCTTTGTGTTTTTTTCTTTTTATCCATTTCATTTAGTTTTGCTCTGATCTCATCTCTTCTCTTCTTCTCTTCTCTTCTCTTCTCTTCTCTTCTCTTCTCTTCTCTTCTCTTCTCTTCTCTTCTCTTCTCTTCTCTTCTCTTCTCTTCTCTCTCTCTCTCTCTCTCTCTCTCTCTCTCTCTCTCTCTCTCTCTCTCTCTCAGTTAAGGGTTGGTTTGTTCCTGGTTTTCTAGTTCTCTGGCATACCTTGATTGCTTATTTGAGATCAGCATGAACAGAGAGCATGCAAAAATGGTTGTCCATCTCCCCACATCTCTACCCAGGGTAAAGATAGGTCTAGATACTTCAACCACACATCCCACCCTATGTCCAAGCTCAAAAGTTCTTTGCCTATACCTGGGCAGAATCAGTGGAACCAGCCCCAGACTCCTAAATCACAAATATGCAGCTTTTTAAATGAATCTCAACTATGGATACTAAGAGTGAATTTTACTTTATGCAAATGTTGTTATAGAATCTAATTTTAATCTCTGTTTTTACACTGCCTAATAATGCTTCTTAAGACCTAACCATTTGCTTTTTGTATAAATCTTGTTTATTGTTTCCAATTTCTATATGGAAATCAAGATATAAATCTGGGCAAGGTGGCACACATCTTTAATCCCAGTAAGATCCATGCCAGTCAAGGTTATCGAGTGAGACATTGCCTTAAAAAAAAAAAAGTAGTTGACCCAAGACTCAAAGGCCGGAAGCATATGATGAAATACATTGTCTAATCGGTGCTGCATAGGCATTAGGGTATCGGCCTGCAGTCCCAGTTAACTGGGAGGCTGAGGCAGGGGTGAAAGAACAAGGCCAGGCTGGGCTGCAGAGTGAGGTGAAGACCAGCTTTGGACATTTAGTGAGGCTCTGTCTCAAAATAAAAAATACAAAGAGGGCTGGGGCTATATGGAGTGGCAAAATGCTTTGCTGGCATGCACCAGACCCTGGGCTTAATCCCCAGTACCACCGAGACAAACAAGCAAGTCTGACACTAAATGGGTTCCATTGAGAAGCCTTGCTCTACCTGTCTTTAAATGAATCACCTGTTAAATGTTTTGTTTTGTTTTGCTTTGCTTTGCTTTTATCTGTTAAGTCACTACTTCTAGAGTGTCCAGGAGGCATGCCTGGACCAAGAGGCAAATTAGAGAGGAAAGTTGTAGAAAAAAAAAACAAACAAACATTGTTCAAACCTAAGAAAGCTCTGACAGAGCCAAGTACAAAAGAGTGACCGCACTGACTACTAACTCCCTAGAACCAGGCCCCTACCCCAAACCTGCCAAGCAACAGAGGCCACACCGAAACTTACTTGCATTCTCCACCAAAATCTTGGGCATGTGCTGGCGGTTCATGAGGAGTGGGAACGGGTCTCGTCCGTTGTTCCGTTCATGGACCTCTCGAATCTCCACTGTGTCATCCATGAGGTAGTAGTGAATGATGTAGTGCCGGCATTCCCCGAACAAGCTATCCGTGTCATCCCAGATGGCATAGAATCGAAGAACCTTTGAGGGGTCCAAAGTCATGACTTAAGTTTCTAAGACAGAGTCTTAACTTCACTATGACATGTGTCTATCAGAAACACTTTCAGAGAGTAAATTTAAAAAAAAAAAAATCAAAGATAGGAAAATATCCAAAATCATGTACTATGTATTAGCAGCCAAAAAGAATAGTACAAGGCTTCTAAGTTTGTGCCAAGACAGAAAAGCTAACTCTGGGCCCAAATATTATTAGTCTTGGGAAGAGAAGCTGAATAAAAAAGAATAGTAGGGTTGCCTCTAAAGGTAATTTATGTGTAGTAACCAAGATATTTGGTAAATTGTGTGTATAGAACTGGTGTGGAAAGAATTCTCAATAATGAGCCCATCTTTCTTTTGGTACCATAAAAACACATCCACTAGTAACAGGATGGACAGAATCTTCTAATTTAAAGTCAGAACAGAAAGCCAGGTGTGGTGGTCTACACCTGTAATCTCAGTACATGGGATGCAGAGGCAGGAAGAACATGAGTTCAAGTCCAGCCTGGGGTACATAGCAAGTCTGAGGCCAGCCTGGGCTATTGAGTGAGACCTTGTCTCAAAACATACACACACAAAATAAAGTCTGGTGTGGTGCACACCCTTAATCCTAGAATTCTGGTGGCAGAATTCACAGAATTTCTGTGAAACTGAAGCACTCCCTCCCCCATAGAGAGCTCTGAGCCAGCCAGATCTATATAGTGAGACCCTGTCTCAATAAAACAAGCCAAAAAAAAATAAAAATAAAAATAAAATAAACAAAATCTCAATCCTAAGTCTATGCTAGCACTGGGTAGAAAAAGAAGTCAAGCTTTCAGCAAATTAAGACAAAAATTTCCGAGTAATCTGTTATTTATTTTTTCCCTTTATCAGTGAAGGAAGATTCAGATCTACTTCTCCACTGTAGCTCACAGGTGGAAATCTGGGAAGAGTCAGAAAACACTCAGAACATTCTGTTCCCTAACACTAATGCAGTATTCAGCAGGGGTGCATTTGAGATGGGGTTCCTGGGAAATCAACGAGCATAACTATTTTAATTAACTACTTTATTTTATTTTAATAGCTATTTACTATCAGAACATGTAACAGCTGTAAAATTTCCCCCAAATTCATCTAAGCCTGCCCAGAGGATTCTGTGAGATTAACTCATTTGGGGGCTAGTGTGCCAGCTGGTTTTTATGTCAACTTTATACAAGCTAGAGTCATCAGAGAGGAGAGAGCCTCAGTTGAGAAAATGCCTCTAAAAGATCTGGACTTAGTCAAGCCAATAGGACATTTTCTTAATCAGTGATTGATTCTGGAGGACCCACCATGTTATGGATAGTGCCACTCTTAGGCTGGTGGTTCTGGGGTCTATAAGAAAACAGGCTGAGCAAGCCATGAGGAACAAGCCAATAAACAGCACCCATCCCTGGCCTCTGCATCAGTTCCTGCCTCCAGGTTCCTGCCCTGTTTAGTACCTACCCTGACTTCCTTCCATGATGAACAGTGATGTGGAAGTGTAATCTAAACAAACCCTTTTCTCCCCAGGTTGCTTTGGTCATAGTGTTTATCACAGCAATAGCAACCCTGACTAAGACAGGAGAAAAGAAATGGGGGGGGGGGGGGGTTGAAATAGAAAGAGAGAAGCAGATAGATGTATGTGGCTCAGGAATTGCTTTACCATGTGAACATAGGCAGGGATTCACAAGATAATGCCACAAGCTCCTTTATATCTCTAATAATAACGCTGAGGGCCTGCTAGATGGCCCATCAGGTAAAGGAACTTGCTACCAAGCCCAGCAACCTGGGTTCGATTCCCAGGATCCACACAACAGAATGAGAAAACCAATGCCCAGAAACAGTCCTCTGACCTTCTCCAGTAGGCTATGGCACATACAACATACATTTACACATCCCCTAATTAATAAAATATAGTAAAATTTTAAGATAGTAAAAAATAGAAATCTAGGTATTGACATACTTTTCGCCCTACAGGAAACCACTATATGCCAATGGTTAAATTATACCAAAACATCTTTCCAATAAACACACATCCACACTCAAACAGGAGTAAACATACTCTATTATGTTGCTTACTTGCTTGTCAAAGGTGAGAAATTGCTTCAGCTGGTCAAAGTCTGATGGGGTGACAAATTTACGAACAGGCTCTTTCCGGAGTTCAGTGTAAGGATCGAGAGCCATCTTCTCTGGCGGATTTAATTCAATTCCTTGACTTTTCAGAAATTCCTAAAATTTCAGAATTAATGTCAACATCCTTCTGAACATTTTAAATGACATAAAATAATGTTCTGAAAATAAGTGTGATGGAAGGAACGACTTGTTGACAGATTGGGCATGTCTTAAAGAGGCTATCTATCTCCAAGGACCCACCTCTACAGACAATAGCTGATAACTGCCTGAGGCATTCTTTATTATATATATGTTAAGCTAGTTGGAAGGCATTATGGTAAGATAACTAGGCATCTTAAATATGAACTTACATCAATCAAGTTAGGGGCCTAGCAGCAAAATTCTGGCATTGTTTGAAGACAAGCATCTCATACCCAAGCATTGTTTTGCAAAACATGTGTTTTACTTTTGCTATGGAGGCAAGTGCACCCAGGGCCAGGTTAAGATGGAATAATGTTCCCCACCGTTCTAATTCACTTAAAATACGTATATAATTACTTTTTAAAAATCTAAGACAAAGTTGGCATTGGTTTCCTGGTGTTTATACTCCATACAAAAGAAAGGTGCGTATGTGCACACTCACACGAATACTAACCTGCTTAGTAACTCCCGCCCAGTCACCAGTGTCCTCCCCATCCACTAATGATGTGATGAAACGGATCCCACCAGCCAGAATGCTGCTGCAGTGTCCCAGCCCACAGAGAACATACTATACCTGTGTGAACTGGTCACAGTCAACAACTCGGAAAGTCTTGCCATAAATTGTGATGTTGATTCCCCGATTGAGGTCTTTCCAGTGGTAATGGTCTCCCACGTCGTTCTTGGCTAGCCGCTGGCGTTTGATTAGCTTGCCTTGTGGGATCCCAGAGTTCTCCACAACCGGCTCTACCACGGACATGCTGTCATCTTCTAGATAGTAGTAAATGTTCACTTGGCGGATTCGATAGTGCTCCTCAGTTGATATAGGGACATCTTCTTGGAAGTAGGCGCTAAACTTCAGCACCTGTTACACACAAGAGAAGGGTTTTAATTATCATCCGAGAAACACAAACTACTCTCCTTAAAAGAGAACATTACAGGAAAAGTTGAACACCAACCCGCCATAGACTTCTTGGGCAGCATCTGAAAAAGTACCCTCACTGTGTTCAGAAGCATGTGCATGATACATAGACCAAAGCTCAGTCCTCCGAGGAGTATTCATTCAGTGTGAAGTCAGAATGGCTTATTGAGTGTACATTCACAAAATATATTAAAACATACATGTTGTGGGATTACTTTCCATTTCTGGTACTTTATTTTATTTAGTGTTTCTGTTCAGAGAGACAAGGCATTAGAATTATGTTCTAGGTAGTCAAAAGAGTTTACCCAAACCTCTACTTAAGTAAGGGGAGAATGGAGGAAAATAAGATCCTTAAATCAAGACACATATGTGTCTTAATCAATGAGAACATAAAAGTACAGGTTTTTAAAAAGTAGAAAATCAAGGTAAAAACCAAAAATAACCGGCTACTGCTTAGGAAAACTATGAATATAAAGGAGAGAAGTCCTTAAAATTCCAAAGAGAAAGATGAAAGGGACCTGTTCAGTGATGTATTTGAAGAAAAAGAAAGGGGGAAAAGAACAATTTTCAAGTAATAATTTGAATTAAATGCAAAAAAAAAAAAATTCTAAAGGAAACCACCACTCTAGTAATGCAGAGGAAATAGGGTGATTTTGAACCACAGATTTATAAATATATGCAACATTAAAGCCAGAATTCATCATCTGGTTCCATGTCACTACTTCTACAAAAGAAGAAACTTAGAATCCAGACTGGTGAAGTGGCTTTTCCTGGCCATCCATGAGCCGGAGCTGGGACCAAAACTCTACTGGGCCCTTGTAGTCTTCACACACTCCATCACCTCCTAGATGATGGAGGCTATGGTGATTCAGAGGAGGAACCCGTATGGAAAAAGTGGTCCAGTAGTACTTCAAACTGACAAGTGTTAAATGGGAGGGATGAGAAAGTTTTAGATGAAGCTGAGAGGAAAAGGGCAGGATTCCAGGCAATGGTGACAGAAGGCAGGGGAAGGGAACTCGGGAGCGACGGGCATAGCGTGGAGGCCTAGTGCCAGCCCTTCTGGAGAACAGG
Source organism: Peromyscus maniculatus bairdii (assembly GCF_049852395.1). Lineage (NCBI taxonomy): Eukaryota > Metazoa > Chordata > Mammalia > Rodentia > Cricetidae > Peromyscus > Peromyscus maniculatus. The sequence continues at coordinate 57,811,500 of NC_134872.1, read as the reverse complement.
TCTGCAATAAGAAGTGTGTGTCCACAACACAACAGCAGCAGGGGCCTGACTGGACGGATGGTGGGTATGGGGGTGTGGGGCAGTGGAAACCAGATGAAGTACTGAGGAAAATACAGTGTTAGTGGCACAGCCATGACCCCATAGAAGGGTAAATACAGGGAGAAGATGGCCTTCACAATGTGCACGGCAAGGTGAAATTTGAACGTTTTAACTTATGTGATAGTACAAGCTGATGCTATAGGATTAATTTAAGACACTGGGCTAAATTAGGGGAATGGAATTGGTATTAAAGAGTAGACAAGCCAGGCAATGGTGACGCACACCTTTAATCCCAGTACCCAGGAGGCAGAGCCAGGCGGATCTCTGTGAGTTCAAGGCCAGCCTGGGCTAGAGTGAGTTTCAGGACAGGCACCAAAGCTACACAGAGAAACCCTGTCTCAAAACACGAAAGAAAGAAAGAAAGAAAGAAAGAAAGAAAGGAAGGAAGGAAGGAAGGAAGGAAGGAAGGAAGGAAGGAAGGAAGGAAGAAAGAAAGAGAAAAAGAAAAAAAAGTTATTGTCAAAGGTTTTTAAATTTTGGGGGCTGGAGAGATGGCTCAGAGGTTAAGAGCACTGACTGCTCCTCCAGAGGTCCTGAGTTCAATTCCCAGCAACTACATAGTGGCTCACAACCATCTGTAATGAGATCTGGTGCCCTCTTCTGGTTTGCAAGGACACATGCAGGCAGAACACTGTATATATAATAAATAAATCTTTAAAAAAAAAAAAAAAAAAGACTAGACAAGGATGACTTGAGTGTTTTGGCCCCGAGACAGGGTTCCGATCACGTTGGCAAGGGTGGAAGAGATGTCGGCAGAGCACATCAGAGGGGAGAGGTGTGAAAAGATAAAATGAGCAGCTCCATTTTCGACATGCTTAGTCTGGACTGGGTATCAGGGAGGGAGCAATAGGCAGTGACACACGCATACGTGCAGGGGACACCTAAAGTTCATAAGGACACAAGGACACTTGTCAAAAGAGTGAGCGCAGAGATGAGGACCAAGACTGAAACTGGGGCCATAGCCATCTTCCTCAACCACCCTCTCTCTAGCCCTGGAACGATGGCATGTTTTTAACAATGGGACCTTGGCCTCCGAACGGGAGCTGATACCTAATATTTGGACTTGTGTTAGAAAGGCTATACAAGTAGAAATTTATAATTTGCTACTTTAAAAAAAATACAAGAGATAGCAAATTCATTTAATTTTAGATTCACTTACTCTATGAATGTTTGATTTGTGTGTCTGCTGAGTCACCTGGCACTCGGGTTACAGAAAGCTGTGAGCCACCACATGGGTCCTGGGAATCAAACCCAGGTCTTCTGCAAGAGCAACACGTGTTCTTAACTGCTAAGCCATCTCTCTAGCCCCTCCAGTTCTTAAGAATATACTTTTTAGCCCCTAGCATATGATCAGTGTAGACTAATCCTAGTCTCTTATCTTGGCACATCTACAAATGAACTGTTATTATAGGAAAGTTTCGTAAAAATTTAGAAAGGCTAAATAATGCACATACCTTAGTTCTTGTTTTATAGTAATTTTATTACATTCAGATTCTTATTTTAAACTTTATTTTACTTATTTTTACTTATTTATTTGTGTGTGTATGTGTGTGTGTGTGTGTGTGTGTGTGTGTGTGTGTGTGTGTGTGTACATGTGCAGGTACCTGTGGAGGACAGAAGAGGGCATCACGGTCCCTGGAACTGTAGGTAGTTTGATTGTGAGCCACCATGTGAGTGCTGGATTGAACTCATATTCTCTGGAAGAGCAGCCAGTGCTCCTAACCACTGAACTCTCTCTCCAGCCCACTGACTGTCCATTTTAAAAATCATTTGCCTCTTCTCTTATTAAGAATAAAGAGTTCTAGGCCCCTATAAGGAAGCAACTGATAATAATGTTAACACAGAAAGTTCTTAACGGGTGGTTAGGATAACATCAGCTGTGCTAAGTAGGATGAGAACGTGATAACATGTAGAAAGGGAGGGAAAATAATATTTAGATACTCTGCTTAAAAATATCTTTTCACTGAATTTTACAGTGGCCTTGGCTCCTGGTAGTGCGTTCAAGCCTCCTGGGCTTGTAGAGATCATATCTCTTATTTAAACTTTGAAAATGATAGAGGAAACAAAAGAGAAATACTTGGCTTGGCATCTCATTGAATGTGGGGAGAAAATGTCAAGAATGAATGCTCAGAATCCAAACTGAGAGAGCAGATCTAGCGGTTCTCGGGGCTGGGTAATGGTGGGAGTCAAAAAAAAATGTAGAAGCTAGGTGCAAAGAACAGCTCACCCACATGAGGATTTCCCACTCTCTGGAGCGGCCTGTGGCTAAGGTCTGGACTTCAGTGAGGTCAGAGCTGAAAAGAAATACTGACAGTTGTCTGCACTGAGGAGACAGTTGGAGCCACAAAAGTAGGCGAGATCTCCTCAGAAGGGACATTCAAGAATGAGCACAGAAACTTGCAAACGTTTACACCAAGGAGTCAGGGAAAACAGAGAAAGAGCCACCTGATGGACAGGAGTGGGAAACTATGAGAGTGAATAATCATGTGTACAGGCAAAGAGCAGAGCCTGGGAAGGAAGGGAGGAGTCAGAGAGAGAGCCGGAACAGGGCCGTGGACGCCTGTGCAAACTCAGCGAACAGGGAGGGTACCACTGTTGTCTTTGAGTAAGAGTCTGGGGCTCAAGGACTGGGTAACATTATCTTCTTAAAGGAGTCATAGGCAGAAGGGGTTTTGTTGTTGTTTTGTGATAATATGAACTTTGCTAGAGAAAAACAGTCACTAGTGTGTTTGAAATAGAAATAGCGCCAACGATGAAAGGGTGGATGAATGAATGAATGAATGAAATCTTGTTAAAAAAAAAAACAAAAACATAACCGACAAACAGATGGAGATGTTTCCCTCTGTATTGACTCCATAGAGGCTTAGGACTCACTGTGGCAGGATAGGTAGGACACAGAGCAAACGCACATCGTGCAGCATGATTGTGGGATTTGGAATTCAGGCGACTTTTAACTGTATTTGGAAAATATTCTGGGGAAGTCTACAGGGAATTATTTTCTGTAATCTGCTTCCTGCCCAGAGAAGGCCTTTTCCAAGGCCCAGTTCCGCTCGCTGTCTGTGACTAAGGGTTGAGGCATCTGAACAATTTTCTCTCAGAGTACTCAAGGAATTCTGTAGTTTACTGATAACGTTTCTGCAAGTGGTCAAGTCTTAGACATCTGAAGTCAAGGGGTACCCTGAAATCCCAGAAGACAGATACCTTTTTGTCAAAGGCCACATGAGCAGGAACAAACTCCGCAGGAGGGGGCGGCCTGGGTGGCCCATAGGTTAAGACGGGTGCTTTATTAGCCAATTCATCCAGCTCAGCCTGAGAGAGCTGGTTGTAGTGGAGCCGGTCTCCGCCTATGCCCACGGTCGGACGTCGGGTAACTGCATAGCCATTCCTGTAGCCGAGCGTCTGGCTTCTGTGGAATGCTGTTTTCTGTAGGAAAGATTTATGCCATTAATAACCTCATACAAACCTTTAAAGTAGAACAACTAACTTCCTAAATTATCACAGCTTAAAACGTTTGCTTTAAAAACAAATTTTAAAATTATGTGTAGGTGTGTAGATGTGTGCATGTGAGTGTAAATGCCCTCCGATTCCCTGGACCAAGATGGCTATGAGCCACCTGATGTCAGTGCTGAGAATTGAACCCGGGTCCTCTGTAAGAACAGTTCTTGCTCTTAAAGGCTGAACAATCTCTCCAGCTCCAAATGTTTGCTTTTCAGCACCATAAAATGTACATCAAAACGTTTCACTGCATTAAAAGTTTTTTTAAAAAATAAATTTATTTCTTTTTATTTTCTATCCCAGCCTCAGTTTCCCCTCCCTCTTTTCCTCCCAGTCCCTCCCCCCAAACTGAAACACTTGCTCAGGAGCAAGGAAGGAAGTAGAAGCCACCCAAGGCTAAGAGAAAACAACCCTGCTCTGTGATGTCTGGCTTTTTTTTACCTCTACCACACCATTTCATCTATACTCTTTTTTATTTTTATCTTTATTTTCGCTGATCTTGTTTTCCTTCTTCTCTTAGTGGTCATGAACAATAGCCTTAGAGGATCTGGTTTTCTGAATTTTAATTTTACCTCCAGCAACAGCCCTTCTTACTATATTGACACATTCATATAAGTCTTTGGAAAGCGGCTTGCCAGCATATTTGGAAACATCCGGTAATCCTGCCCTTATGCACTGATTTTTAAAGATACATCCCAAAATTACGGGAAAGAGTGATCTGCTTAAAGCTGATCATAATGATGGCAAATATGTGTGTATATATGATGCTTAAATGTTGGAAATCATGTAAACAAACATAAAGAAAAAAGGAAATGATGGGAATTTCACTCACAAGATTACAATGGAGGGATTAAAATGGTTTTAAATACTACGCATCAGCCTAGTGAAGTACTTACAATTTATTAAAACAAAAAAGAGCATCATGTAAAATTATAAGCATGCAAACTGGATTTGGTAAACATTCTGTATTCTGGATTTCTGGATTTTGTTCATTTTCTGCAATGAATATACATTCGTTTGTCATTGGAAATGTAAAAGATTAATTAATTTAAATAAAGGGACAGTGAAATTTAAGTTATATTAATTCATTGGGTTTTATGTTCTTTGTGGGGATATTTTTAAATTACATATGTAATATAGTTATGTACTATGCATCTATGATTTATAAATATCATAAAATTTATTTTTATTAAGAATAAAAAGATTTCTTCCGAGTCCAGCCTACTATCTTTCAAGGTCTGTACTACCATCCAAGGGAGAACAGCATGGACTTCTGCTAAAAGGTTTATGGAACACAGACCTTTCTTTAAGGGTCCTGTGTTCTGGGTTCCAAGTCAGTTGGCAGGAGCTTCCCAGGATTCGTAACACACTGACATAGAATAAGATGTACTGAACTGGGCAATGTGCATGGCTTCAAGTTCCTCTTTGCAACCCCTAAAGACAGGCAATGTCACTAGAGGCTGAGAGTGTAGCTTGGTGATGGTGTGCTTAGCTTGTTCAAAGACTGAGGCTCGATTCTCAGCACCAAAAGAGGGGAAGAGGGCTGAGAGGTGGCTTGGTAGGTAAGGGCTACTTTCCACCAAGACTGACCACCTGAGTATGACCCGTGGAACCCACATGGTTAAAGGAGAAAACTCCCAGTCATTGTCTTATGACTTCTACACACGTTCTAGGGCAACTCCTCCCCCACAAATTATGAAATAAAACATCAATAACTTAAGTTCATTTTCTTTGTGGTTAGAAGATGTCTCTAGCATTAGTCAACTATATCATGGGGCATTCCAGGCAAGGCACCCCTCAGGCCTCCCACCCTTCTTATTTATTAGGGTTCACCTTCTGGCCACGTTTTCTTTGGAGTCACAACATGCCTGCACTGATGAGGACGCAGTGGCCACGCTTTTTCAAATTTCAAGTACTGATAATTAGTCACCCAGTATACTTCATATGAAGTATGTCCAAGGCAGTTCATCTTTCCATATAAATATTTAAAGTCTGGCATTTCTATCCACACCTCTGCAATCTTCCAAATCAACTCAACTCTGCCTTGTGGGTAACCCACACTAACCCACACCGAATGTGTAAGCTGATTCTGTACAGCATAGGAAAATGTCGACAACGTTTAAAGTATATAAAATAAAAAAGCTCATTGAAACAGAAAAATCAATGGTGCTAGCCAAGCACAGTGGCTCACACTTTTAAGCCCAGCACTTGAGAAGCTGTGGCTGGAGGCCATTTCCAGTTTGAGGGCAGCTTAAGATACATAGTGAATTTCAGGCCAGCCGGGCTAAAAAGCAGAGAGACCATGTCTCAGACAAACAAACAAACAACAGAGAAACACACTTAGGGAGCTTGTATCTTTAAAATAAATGACCATGTTATATCTTAACACAAGAGTAGAAGAGGGTCAGAATCCAAAGTCTCTCCACACTTGCAATTGAAATTGATGTCCCCTAGTAGACTAATTTTCCTTCAGAACTGTGAAATTTAAGGGTCTGAATGATTAAACTATACAAATCTAAACCACTACTGGCTCACCTATGTTCATCACCCTACTGAATCTCAATGTTGATTCTCCAGAACATGTGTGTGACTCTTAGAATTAGGACAAACGCTGAGTGCATTTAAGAGCTAATTCTAAGGGTTGGGGGTACAGCTCAGTTGGCAGAGTGTCTGCCCGTCACCCACAAAGCTCTGGCTTTGGTGACCTGACTGTAATCCTAGCACTCAGGAGCTCAGAGGATAAGTTCAAGCTCACCCCAAGCTATATAGTAAGTTTGAAGCCAATCTGGGCTACAGGAGACCCTGTCTCAAAATAAATGAATAAACAAATAGCTAAACTATGTCAAGAGGAAACCATGAACCCAGACTACCATTGCAGCTGGGCTTTGATCTGAGGTATTTTTATTGTGTTGTTGTTGGTAGCATGTTTGTTTTGTTTTTTTCTGAGCATGTGTGTGTGGTGTGCACATGCCTGTTTGCATGCATGTGGGCATACATGGGAAAGGTCGACGTTTACATGGGGAGGCTGCATCAGATAAGGGCCAGTCTAGCTAACCAGCTAGCTTGGGTTCCCATGGGTTCTAGGGACCCAAACTCCACTGCTCACATGTGGGCAGCAAGCGCTTCATCCTCTGAGTCACCTTCCCAGCCTGGTTTATGCTTTCTTTTCGTGCCATTCTTGCTCTGTCTAATTTGGATTTGTTGTTTGGAGACAGGGACTGGCTATGTAGCCCAGGCTACACTCAAATTGACCATTCTTATGCCTTAGCTTCCCAAAAGCTGTGATCCAGGATGTGCACCACTACACTGGACTTGTTTTTATTTAATTTCATCTAGACAGTGAATAAAAACAGCCAGGGGTCGGGGGAGGAGGAGTAAGATACAATCTGACATGCCTTTAACGGAGCATTGCTGGAGGCTGAGGTAGGTAGTTGTCAAGTTCAAGGCCAGTCTGGACTGCATACAAGATACAACAAACAACCCCATCCCCACCCCAACACACACAGTCTGAAAAGGAGTCATATATATATATATATATATATATATATATATATATACATACATACATACACACACACATAATATTAAGAATGTAAAACACAGGCTACGGAAAGAGAACACACCAAGTGGTCCATGCGGTGGAGGAAAGTGAGATGGGAGAAATACAAAGCAGAAAGGAGGAAGATCGGCACTCTTTAAAGAGAAACTACAAGAAAAACCAAGATGAGCTGGGGAGGGATTGAGTTCTAGAGAAGGCTGAAGCTGGAGAGAAAAGTGACCCGTAACTCAGAAGCTCAAGAGACTGGGGGAAAGACTCATTGAAAAGGAGTGCATAAAAGTTTGCGTGTACACACAGGAAAGGGGGCTGAAAGGCAGCGATCCTGAGGATTCAGAAGAGCTTGAGAATGAGGTTGCTATGGAGAAGAGGTAGGAGAGGATGAAGGCAAAGAGGCGCTGAGTAGGGGTAAAAATGCATCTGGGGAGAGGCGTGGGGACAGCCTGGGGTAATCGGGCCAGAAGGCAGGTAGGTGAGGCTGGAAAGTAAGAACAGGGTCGCAGTGGGGACCCAGAAGGTGTGTGGACTACCAAGAGGCCGAGCAAAACCCGCAGAGGCCGCAGAGGAGGGCTGTGGAGTCTGAGCGATGGGGGAGAGCAGAGGCGCGCCCAGTGGAGAACCCTTCGGACCGGCCCTCACCGTGGAGTCCGTAAAGGACGAGCCCGGGAGAAAGGGCAGGCCGTGCACCGGGTTGGTCACCATCGCAGCCCTGCAGCCGCCGCCACGGTTGCCTTCTGCCGCTTGGGTTACCCTGGCAACAAACAGCATCCGCGGGCCTCTCCAGACTCCATGGTAACGCCAAACACTACGCGAGGGAGGGAAGAGGCGCGGGAGCCGGGAGTCGAGAGGAGGAGGCGGGGGCCAGGTCTGCGCGTGCGCACAGGGCTCCAGAGGCTCCTGGCCACTGGACGTGGCTAATGGGTGTGTCAGAGGCGGCTCCGCCCCTTCCTTCCCCACCCCTTCCCTTCCTCCTTAACCCCACTCGGTGGCTCCCAGAGGATGCAACCGAGGAGTTGTTTCTATGTAAGGTTGAAGGAGGTTGGTGTCCTCAGGCCTTGGCTCGTGCAGTGAGGTCGGGGGTTGGAAGACGTGCTTTTAGATGAGTTCCTTCCCGTTCCACCATGGTCCTTCCCAGAGCTCAGGAACTCTTTCCCAACTCTGGGAAAAGAGCTGCTGTCCTAGTTCACACACAACGTAAATAGTTGCTCCCCAGTGAAAGCGCTAATGACTTCAAACTCATGCTTCTTGGGGCCGGGGCCGTGGATTAGATTATAACTGACTGCATGTTGCTCAGACATGGTTTGGACACCCCCCACCCCCACGCCCCACCCCGCACTTTCCCAATCCCTCCACGGCTTCCTGGTTCCCTCTCAGCTGTCTATTCCACCCTGGTTCCTGGAGGCTGTGTGCTTTGGTCTCAGAACTGTACTGAGTATCTGTTGACTACAGAGCAGGAGAGTACCCATCTCAGTCCCTGCTTTATAGCTACAGAAGCAGTGGTATATCAGAGCCACAGAGAAAGAGCACCCCTTCAAAGAGAGAAACTGAGTCATGAGAAAAGCAGTTAAGGGCAGTGAAATACTGCTGAGTCCAGCAGTCTCTGGACAACTTAATATTTTTCATTAAAAAAAAAGAAATGAGCCGGGCGGTGGTGGCGCACGCCTTTAATCCCAGCACTCGGGAGGCAGAGCCAGGCGGATTTCTGTGAGTTCGAGGCCAGCCTGGACTACCAAGTGAGCTCCAGGAAAGGCGCAAAGCTACGCAGAGAAACCCTGTCTTGAAAAACCAAGAAAAAAAAAAAAAAGAAAAAAAAATGACCCCATTCATGAAACATCACCAGGAAAAGAAAGAAATCAAGAATCCAAGATGCCCAAGGGTTTGGATTCATTATGTCTCGAGTTTTCCCAGGAGTCTGACCTTCAAAACATGGCGTTATGACCTATGAATTTAGAGACAGATAAGAGTAGTAAGTCTGAGGGAGAAGACATAACTCAGCGTCATGGGTCACTTGCTGCCACCAGTCAGATGGCAGCTGTATTAGTCAGGCTTCTCTAGAAGAACAGAACTGATAGGATGAATCAGCACACACACACACACACACAGATTTATTAGAGTAGCTTACAGGCTGTGGTCCAGCTAGTTTAGTAGATGTCTCAGTCGGTTCAGTATAATGCCAGAATCCCTTCTTTAAGTAGGCTCTAATGCCAGTGAAGGAATGGACTTGTTAGCAAGAGTGAGAGCAAGCAGGCAGAAAGCAAGTCCGCTTCTTTCACATCCTTTATATAGGCTGTCTGCAGAAGGTGTGGCCCAGATTTACAGTGGATCTTCCTACCTCAAAGATCCAGATTAGAAGTGGGTCTTCCCACTTCAAATGATTTAATTAAGAAAGATCCTTCACAGGTGTACCCAGTCACTTGGGTTTTAGTTAACTCCAGATATAGTCAGCTTGACAACCAAGAATAGCCACCACAACAGCTTTGCCTTTATGGCTGCTTACCACAGCCAATCTTCCTGTGGGTCGTGAAGTTCCAGTGGCCAGAATAAGAACATAAGGCATCTAAAGCCATCACTGGTGACTATTACACCTAACCATAAAAAATCTTTTCTGGTACCTCTTCATTTCTTCTTACTACTGTTTCTTGTTCTTGCTTGATTGTGTCCATTTGTCTTCCTCATCATCATCATCTTCCTCCTCCTCTTCTCTTTCTCCTTTTTTTGTTCTTGTTCTTTTTTTTTTTTTTTTTTTTTTTTTTTTTTTTGTTTTTTGAGACAGGGTTTCTCTGTGTAGCTTTGCGCCTTTCCTGGAACTCACTTTGGAGACCAGGCTGGCCTCGAACTCACAGAGATCCGCCTGCGTCTGCCTCCCGAGTGCTGGGACTAAAGGCGTGCGCCACCACCGCCCGGCCCTGTTCTTGTTTTTTTTTGAGACAAGGTCTCATTATATATATATATCCCTTGCTGGCCTCTTGGAACTCTCTATGAAGACCAGGCTCACAAAGATGTATCTGTCTCTGCCTCCTAGTGATGGGATTAAAGGCATGCACCACTATTCTTAACATCAGTGCCTCCTCTTCCTCTTCCTCCTCCTCTTCTTCTTTGGACAGTCTGGGTTGTGTATGCTACCATACCCAGCTCTTGTCCCTTTAAAAAAAATCCTCTTTCTCATTTCTTTTTCTTGTGTACATTAGTTTAATTAGGACTCCACTACTATTTAATTAAAACCCTCCACAAACTGATTAGCACCCACTGCAGTCACTGAAAACATTAAAAGCACCTGCCGTTGCACGGTACCTGAGACCCTGACTAGAATGGTGACTGAGGAGAATTAGCCATGATGATAAACTCAACCCTTCAGTTCTCCACTCCTCTGCTCCTCACCGCTACTGGGTAGCCTGCATCCCTGGTTACTGACTCATCGTGATAAACTTAAACTCTTACAGGCCCACTGTGGTAGCTTGAATGTAATTGGCCCCCATAATCTCATAGGGAGTGGCACTATTAGGAGGTGTGGCTTTGTCGGAGTGGGTACCGCCTTGCTGGAGGAAGTGTGTCACTGTGGGGGCAGGCTTTGAGGTTTCCTATCCTCAGGATACCTCCCAGTGTCTCAGTCAACTCCCTGCTGCCTGCAAGATGAAGGACTCTCAGCTACTTCTCCAGCACCATGTCTGTCTGTGTGTCCCCATGCTCCCTGCAATGATGATAATAGACTGAACCTCTGAAACTGTAAGCGAACCAACCCAATTAAAACATTTCATTTATAAGAGCTGTTGTGGTCATGGTGTCTCTTCACAGCAATAAAAACCCTAACTAAGACATAGGGAGTGGTATTATGAGGAGGTGTGGCTTAGTTGGAGTAGGCGTCGTCTTGTTTGAGGAAGTGTGTCACTGTGGAGGTGGGCTATGGGGTCTCACATGCTCAAGATACTGCCTAGTCAAAGGATACAGTAAATAAGACAAAAATGACAGTCTACAGAATGGGCAAAGATCTTCACCAACCCCACATTTGACAAAGGACTGGTCTCCAAAATATATAAAAAACTCAAGGAACTAGTATGGTGGTATTTTATTTGTACTGAAATGTGATTTTAATTATATGTTAATAAATAAAGTTGCCCGGGGGTCAGAGCTATTAGAGCCATAGCAAGAGCATGGCGGTGGTAGCGCATGCCTTTAATCTCAGCATTTGGTAGAAGAGCTAGGTAGATCTCTGTGTGTTCAGGGATACAGCCAGCATTGGAGACATATGCCTTTAAGAGCTGGAGGGCTGTAGTTACAGGCAGTGACGAGGCAGTCACGTGTTTGGGTTTACAACCAATGAGAAGGCAGAACAGAAAGACTATTTAAAGACAAACACATAGGAAGTAGGTCTCTTTCGGAAAGGTAGGAGCACTGCAGGAGGAAGGGTAAGATTTTAGCTCTGAGCTCTGACCTCTTGGCTTTCTCTTTTACATTGGTTCTGTGTTTCTTATTTAATAAGACGGTTGGTTACATCTACAAACTAGACATCAAAATACCAAACAATCCAATTAAAAAATGGGCTACAAGCTGGGCGGTGGTGGCGCACACCTTTAATCCCAGCACTCGGGAGGCTGAGCCAGGAGGATCTCTGTGAGTTCGAGGCCAGCCTGGGCTACCAAGTGAGTTCCAGGAAAGGCGCAAAGCTACACAGAGAAACCCTGTCTCGAAAAACCAAAAAAAAAAAAAAAAAAAAAAAAAAAAAATGGGCTACAGATCTAAACATAATTCTCAACAGAAGAATCCCAAATGGCCGAATGACATTTAAGTACTTGCTCAACATCCTTAGTCATCAGGGAAATGCAAATCAAAATGACTCTGAGATACAATCTTAACACCTGTCAGAATTGCTACAATCAAAAACACTGATGACAGCTTATGTTGGAGAGGATGTGGAACAAGGGGAACACTCTTCCACTATTGGTGGGAGTGTGAACATGTTGCAGCCACTTTGGAAATCAGTATGGCAGTTTCTTAGAAAATTGGGAATCAATCTACCTCAAGACCCAATGACACAACTCTTGGGCATATACCCAAGGGATGCTCAAGCATACCACAAGGACACTTGCTCAACTATGTTCACAGCAGCATTATTTGTAATAGCCAGAACATGGAAGCAACCTAGATGCCCCTCAACCAAAGAATGGATAAATAAAATGTGGTACATATACATAATGGAGTACTAAGCTATAAAAAACAATGACATCATGAAATTTGCAGACAAATGGATAGAACTAGAAAAAAATCATCCTGAGTGAGATAATCCAGACTCAGAAAGACAAACATGGTATGTACTCACTCATAAACTGAAACTAGATATAAAGCAAAGGATAATCAGATTACAACCCACAGCTCTAGAGAAGATAGGAAACAAGGAGGACCCTAAGAGGGATGTACAGATTACCTTGGGAAGGGGAAACAGAGGAGATCTCCATGAGTAAACTAGGGATGGGGGGGCAATAGATGAGAGGGGCCGGGGAAGAGAACACGAGAGAATGGGATGGTCCAGATTGGGGAGTGACAGAGTGGGAGAGGAATGAAAGAGATATCTTGATAGAGGGAGACATTATAGGTTAAGGGAGAAGCCTGGTGCTAGGGAAATTCCCAGGAATCCACAAGGATGACCCCAGATTAGACTACTAACACTAGCGGTGAGGGTGCCTGAACTGGTCTACCCTGTTAATCAGATTAGTGAATACCCTAACTGTCATCATAGAGCCTTCATCCAGTAGCTGATGGAAGCAGATGCAGAGATCCACAACCATGCACCAGGCCAAGCTCCGGGGATCCAGTCAAAGAGAGGGAAGAGGGATTCTATGAGCAAGGGGGCAGGGGTCAAGATCATGATGCGGAAACCTAGAGAGACAACTGAACCAAGCTCAAAGGAACTCATGAACTTTAGACCAACAGCTGTGGAACCTGCATGGGATCAGACTAGACCCTCTACATATGGGAGACAGTCATGTAGCTGGGTCTGTTTGAGGGGTCCCTGGCAGTGTGATCAGGAGCTATTCCTGGTTCATGAGCCGGATTTCTGGATCCCATTACCTATGGTAGGACACCTTGCTCACTCCTGATAAAAACAGGGAGGGGCATGGTTCTTTCTCAACTGAATGTACCAGGCTTAGCTGTCCCCCCATGGGAAAACTTACCCCGTTGGAGGAGGGGATGTGGGGGAAGTGGAGGGGGAGCAGAAGAAGGGATAAGAGGAGGATCTGTGGTTGGTATGTAAAATGGATTTAAAAAAAAGATACTGCCTAGTGTCTCAGTTCACTTCCTGTTGCCTTTTCAACAATAAGCCACCACAATTAAATGTTTTCCTTTGTAAGAGTTTTGTGGTTATGTTTCCTCACAGCAATAGAAACCCTAACTAAAATACTCCCAATCTCTCCATCCATGTCAGTTCTCTTAAAGGAAATCCCAGGACATAAGAATACACTTAGAAGCCCTTCTGGCTAATCTGCCTCACTGCTCTGGATTTGTCTTCCATGGTTTGGACAGAGAAGAGGTTTGTGGGACTGGAAGTAAGGGTAAGACACACCTGAACCCACTGCTCATAAAGAATCTATTTGTATTTGAGGAATGACTTGTGTCCATGTGCTTTCTTTTCTGAGAAACTCCTACTAGTCAAGGTTAATGGAGTGTCTTTTATCTACTTCTGTACCCCAGAATTGCAAGGGCAAAGGCAACTCTTGTGTTCTGTGGCCTTAGAAAATAGTGGTTTGTGGGAGATGGCTTAGTCTGTAAAGTCTTGCCAGGCAACCATGAGGACCCGAGTTCTAATCCCTAGCACCTACGGACACCATTTATCAATTAAATAAGAAAATCCCAGTGGGCCAGGCAGTGGTAGCACACGACTTTAATCCTAGCTCTGATCTCTGTGAGTTCGAGGCCAGCCTGGTCTACAGAGCAAGTTCCAGAATAGCCAGGGCTACACACAGAAACCATGTCTCAAACAAAACAAAAAAACAAACAAAAAAGACCCAAGGGAAGCCTTACCCCCATGAGGAATGAATGGGGGTGGGATGGAAGGGAAGTGATGGGGACAGGAAAAGGGGGGAAGAGGGAACAGTGGTTGGTATGTAAAATGAAAAAAAATAAATAAGAGAGAAGAAAGAGAGAGAGAGAGAGAGAGAGAGAGAGAGAGAGAGAGAGAGAGAGAGAGGAAGGAAGGAAGGAAGGAAGGAAGGAAGGAAGGAAGGAAGGAAGGAAGGAAGAAGGAAGGAAGGAAGGAAGGAAGGAAGGAAGGAAGGAAGGAAGGAAAGAAAGAAAGAAAGAAAGAAAGAAAGAAAGAAAGAAAGAAAGAAAGAAAGAAAGAAAGAAAGAAAGAAAGAAAGAAAGAAAGAAAGAAAATTCCAGTGACTTCACCTAAGGCTCACAGTATAGCCTGGGGTCATTTAATTTACCTCCATAGAGGTTGGCTAGTCAGCTAAGTACTTTTACTCCTGTTGGGATAATGATAATTATAGCAGCCACTGGCTGTAAAGCTGCAGTGTCGATGACTAGACCCTGCAGTCAATATGTGATAACCTCAAACAGGAAGCAAGTTGATGTTAGAGCTCAGAATATCTCCACTGTGGCGGTTAGAGTAAGAAAGGCCGGCACAGGCTGATCTATTTGAATGCTTAGTCATAAGGGATTGGCACAACTTGAGAAGGTTTAAGAGGTGTGGCCTTGTTGAAGTAGGTGTGGCCTTACTGAAGGAAGTGAGTCACTGAGGGTGGGCTTTGAGGTTTCAAAAGCCCAACCCAGTCCCAGTGTTCCTCTCTTCCTGCTGTCTATGGATTCAAACGTAGAACTCTCAGCTACTTCTCCAGCACCATGTCTGTCTGCTTTATTTCTTTTCTAAGAGTTGTCATGGTCATGTTGTCTCTTCACAGGAATAGAACACTGAGTAAGACATCCGTGTACTCAAATATTATTTTTCACCCATGTCATAAGGAACAGCATGAGAAATAATGCCAAATTCAGTTAGGACTAGAACATATGCTTCTGCATGCACAGAGAATCAAAGCAAGTGCTGACAGAAAATAGAGTCACCCCCTTCTGCAGGGCCAAAGAAAGTTGTACTAAACATTTGTTCAGTTAAAAGCATTATGGCATCTGGAGCTAGGACTGATAATAAGAAGTACAGCTGCAGTAAGAACTGAGCATTTTAATAAGGAGTTTGATACTTTCATGGCAGGGGGTTTGTACTAATAACTGCAGTAATAGAATTCATTGTACCTAGAATTGATGACACACCACGTATGCGAAGAGAGAAAATGGTTCAATAAATGCTCTGTCGTGGGCTAGGTTTCCCATTAACAATGGACAGACAATTTAGCCCGCACCTGCTCTTACCTCAACTATAGGGAGAAGTCAGAACTGTATATTATTAATCTGAAGGAAAGCTGTACAAGGAGTGCCAATCATTCAAGGTACCAATTAGTCACGGAAGCCGTTGATTATTGTAGACATTTCTATGAAAAGATTATAACAAATCCATGGGCTATAATGAGAACATTGTACATTTAGTTATCATCTAATGGGGCTCCTGATTGACTGGTCTAATTTTGCTCATATTAGATGGCTTTTGGCAGTATCTCCTTTCCCTGCTCACTCCCCAACTAGAGGCTATGAGGTCCATGTATCTTGAGAATAATCATGGGTTTGTGAACATAGGCACTGTGGCTAAGTAAACATTAAACTTTAAGACTAGAGACAGAGGTTTAAGGGATCAAGGAACCATTGGCTAGGGACTGTTTTCTAACTGAATATTTTTTACCTTAATTGCCTCACACCCATGAAAATGAAAGACATTCCTCATTTAGCACTGGAGACATCATTGAACTCACCTCCTGCTTGTTAAATGACTCCGGAGTAATAAAACTTTCAGATGAATACGCACAAAGGGTTGTAAAAAAATATGTGATAGTAACATTGGATATAGTTCGGGCTTCCAAATACAGACAGAAAAATGTTGGCTTTAAAACAACAGGGAAGCCAGGCTCTGTGATTCTAGCAATCAGGAAGCTGAGGCCGGAAGATGACAAGTTCAAGATCAGCCTGAGCTGTATAGCGAGTTCAAGGCCAGCCTGGGCAGCCTGGTGAGAGCCCATTCCATAAAATTAAGGGCTTGGTTGTAGCTCAGTGGTATGGTAGAGTGCTTGTCTAGCATATGCAGGCCTCTGAGTTCATTCCCTAGGACAACAGGACCCCTGCCAAAAGCACAGGGAATGGTTGGGATGGCATCAGAATATCTGCAAGTCTTCTATTCCCCCACCACGTATGCAGTATGGAATGGGAAACAAAAGAGCAGCTTGGATTCCTGCAGCCATATTCTTACCCAAACTGGTTATGAAGATTGTATTTGAGTACACTGAAGCCAAACACCTTCTCGAGTCTTCTGTTTTCTCATCTCTCAAATAAGATGAGAAGTAGTTCACTAGTTGTTCGTAACTTACACAACTGTCTTTGTTTCTTTTCTTGTTTCTGTAATAAACAAAAAACAAACAAACAAACAAACAAACAAAACAACAACAAAAAGCACTCTGACAAAGGCAACTCAAGCCAAAAGATTTTTGTTTTGAAGCTTACAGCTCAGGAAAGAGTCGGTCATGGCAGGAAAGTTAAGGGAGTAAGAGCTTCACGCAGTTGGTCACCTCACATCCTCAATCAGGAAGCTGAGAGGGGTGAATCATGCTTCCGCTCAGCCCCCTTTCTCCACTTACACCGTCCAGAATCTCAGTCAGGGAAAGGTGTCAACCACAGCGAACAGCTTTCCCCACCTCAGTACAATCAGAATAATGCCCCATGAGATGCCCAAGTGACCACCTCCCAGGTGATTCTAGCTTCTGTCCAGGTGACAGTGAACACTTGCCATCATGGGACTCATGTAGGAAATCACAGTCACTCAAACCAATACATTACATTTATTTACTTATCTCTTGCATGTGTGTATGTGAGTGTGAGGGTGCCATGGCATGTCTGTCAGTCAGTAGACAACACAAGGCAATTGGTCTTCCACCGTGTGGGTTCCAGAAGTTGGACTCAGGTCAGAGGTTTGGTAGCAAGTGTCTTTACCCTCTGAACCACTCTCACAGGTCCCTAGCCAATGTATTTACATATGTAGACTTTTCTTACGTCATGTAGTCAGTGAGTGAGGCCTGTGGGTCTATGACTCATCATCAAGCTCTTCCCTGAAGTCTGTGGAGTGAGAAGTCCTGGCGGAACCCCGAGACAGGATGAAGTAACTTTTCCAGGACATGAGAGCTTGCTCTGCCGAGGAATTCCAAGGGATGTGGCAGAGGGGCGTGAAGGGGAAGGGACCTTACAGATAGAAAGAAACATAAGCAGGCAGTGTGGGTTCTGCTGGGACCTTGATCCAAACAAATAAACCTCATGTTAGTAGAGTCACTGGGAAGTAAACAGCGGCTATTTAATGATGTCAAGGAATTGTCTAATATTTTAGACATGGTAGAAGCTTTATGGTTTTACTTTGAAAAAATTCCACATTAGCCAGATGCTAGATCCCTGTAATCCCTGCACGGAGGCAGGTGGATTGCTTCAAGCTCAAGGACAACCTAGGCTACACAGAAAATTCTAGGCCAATCTGGGTCATAAAACAAGACCCCCATCTCTGAGGAAGTACAAAAGTAAACCGATAAGTAGATAAAAACAAGAAGAAAGAGCCATCTTTTAGAAATAATCAACGAAGTATTGTGGGGGAAAGTGCATGATTCACTTCAAAATACTATGTAAAGGGGCAAGCGTGGTATGGTGGTATAAATGAAATCAGATTATCTACAAGTGGATAATTGTTGACGATTACATAGGATTCGTTTTACAGTTCTGTCTAATTTTGTCTGCGTTCGAGGTTTCTCCATAAAACAAGCGCTAGCAGAAGGGGAGGGCCAGGGGAGAAGGAAGAAAAATAAGAAGGGAGGAAGAAGGGGGAGGGGAAGGGGAAGGGAGGAGAAGGAAGGCCATGTGGACAGCCTCCTGAGCGAGACCGGAGAAGCACAGATTCTGATTCTGTCGCTCGACAGTTCTGTGACTCACTGGAAGTTTGTTAATCTCTCCCAGTTGCAAAATGGGCTAATAATAGCCATTTCCCAGACCGTAAAGTTGTTGTGAGCACAGAATGAGTAAGCACATGTCAGCTCTTGCAGTAGCTATTGGCATCTTGTACGTGCAATGGGAGTGGTAGCCATTGTCTGGTGGAGAATTTCAAACGGACCGTTCGAAGAGTGTCTGGAGACGGGGAACGCTAGAGATGATAAAATTAAGGCACAACTAAGGAGGGGAGAGGATGGGGGCACTTGAAAAAGTATTTATTTTTATGTGTATGGGCTTTTGCTTGCATATGTGTCTGTGTGTCACGTGTGTACAGTGCCTGATGAGGCCAGAAGAGGACATGGGATCCCTTGGAACTGGAGTTACAAGTGTCTATGTGCCACCATAAGGGTGCTGGGAATTGAACTTTGGTGCTATCCATGCTTTGACTTGTCAGTAGTTCTCTATCTGGGGGTGAATAGATATTTATTCACAGTTCCCCATGAATAGTCACACACACACACACACACACACACACACACACACACACACACACACACACACACACACGAGCATGCATGCTCAGGCATGTGGAGGCGATGGTAACAACCTCAGGGGGATGTTGGAGCTGTCTGCTCATTTTGAAGCAGGGTCCCTCAGTGGTTTGGAGATTGTTAACGAGACTGACTGGTCAAGGAGCCCAGGGGTCCTCCTGTGTCCACCTCCCCAAGCACTGGGATTCCAAATGTGCAACATTATATCCATTTAAAAAAATGGGTTCTGGGGATTGAACTCATGTCTTTGGGCTTGCACTGTGAAATATCATACCTGTTGGCATACTTTTTGTGAGACACCACACAAAACAGGCTGGAATTAAGATGCAAAGAATAAGGGGACCATGAGGTTTCTCCTGCAGGCCAAGAAAGCTTGGGGACCACAGTGACAAAGGATAGTAAGCCACCCTGTTTGTGGTGTGGGGTACTGATAAAAGACTTTCCCTGCCCCCGATGCCTGTGAGAGTCTGTGACCATGAGTACTGAGTACAAGGGAAGAAATATGGAAGAAATTTTTTTTTAAAAAAGATAAAAAAAATTACTCACCAAGACACAGCAGAACTCTCTCTACCCCTTGTCCCTGGGAGGATGAAACACATCTCCCTCCATACCGGTGGAGAGAAGTCCTTCCTTCCCAGGAGCAAAGGGCTTCTGCTCTGGAGAGAGATGACTGGGACCCCAGAGAGAGGGTCTGGCCTTTACATAGAACCAGCAGCATTCTGCTCGTGGTGAAGAGATGGAAGTCATTGTAACAGCAGTGGCTGCCTCCAGCCTTTGCTGAATGCAAACAGCCCCAGGAGCCGAGCTACAGTATTTTTCCCATAGCAGAATCAGCTTCTATGAGAAAGTCCGTGGAATGTTTGACATATTTCTTTAGCTGTCTTTGGGAAAAAGAAATTGGCTCAGTCTGGAATAGCGCTCAGATTTACTTTGATGAGAAACGGGATCCATTTACCACATCCTGTGCACTGATCCACTTCAGTTATCCTACACAAACTAAAGAAGTATGGAAAGATAATTCGAGGCCAGTTGGTGGTTCTTTAAGCAGGTTTATGGTCTAGAAACTCTTTCGGGTGATTATAGATGAATCCCAGCACTGAGCACATATGGAATTTCATCTCTGGTACCCACCACCCAGCAGCATCACGTAGAGGAAAAGTGTGGCCAACCTGCATAGGAATACAGAGAGAACTGCACGTGTAGGTGTGTTTTACTTACTGAAGAATGGAGGCGGGGGGCTACGTCACATGCTCCTCTCAATTGAAAAACTTTTCTAGTCCACACAATGATGTGTGGCAAAGAATTTTCTACATTCCCTTGTTCTGATGGGGAAGACTGAAAGCTTCACATCCAAAGGCCCAAGTTTTGGGGAGATTCTGTTACTAATCAGGTAGTCCTGGGTTAACTTATTTGTAAAATAAGCTACATTTTTGTTTGTAAGTTATATTCCTTATTTGTGAAATAGGGGCCATAAAAAATGGTAGTAGTCAATGTCAGGTGGTGGCGGTGCATGCCTTTAATCACAGAACTCCAGAAGCAGAGGCAGGTGGATCTCTGAGTTCGAGGCCAGCCTGGTCTACAGAGTGAGTTCCAGGACAGCCAGGGATACACAAAGAGAAACCCTGTCTTGAAAAACCAAACAACAACAACAAATGGTAACTACCAATGGGCTTGTTATCATGGGGGAGTGAAAACTCATCTCAGGATAGGTCGAGTAGTGTAGTGTAGATCACATAAGCTGTTGCTGTTGTTTACAGACTCTCCCCAGGGTGTGGCATTCCATTTCTGCCCAGAAAATTACCCAGAGGACAAAATCACTGTAAACCCAATGAAGAAACATTCCAAGTCTTTCTAGGAATCAGAACCCAGTGTCTTAGGCAGTTTAAAAATACCCTGGGAACAATCTGCTCCCCCCAAGAGGGTGCCCACCGGAAGGCAGAGCTGGTTGGGCCAGGCCCATGAATCAGAGAACTTAAAACAATAACCTGGTTTTGTGTAAATTGAAGGAAATAGAATCATAATGAGTAATTGGTAACTAAAAAAAAATTAGCAGTGACCCCAAATACTCCCCCATTTCCTGAAGTTACAATAATCTACTCATAAGGTCTTACAGGCTTCATTCTTACCTCCTACCTCTGTTCTCGCCAGGCTCCCTTCTAATCTGGCATGCTTTGGACAAAACACAGCTGGTTTCCCATCCCTTTCAGTGGTCTTCCCTAATCCTAGTCAAAATTGAGGGGGCTGGGGATGTAACTCATTTGGTAAAACAGTTGCCTAACAAGTAAGAAGCCCTGGGTTTGATCCTCATCACTGCATAAAAACCTTCCATGGAAGCACTTGCAAGTCTATGATCCCAGCGCTCTCTCGAGCTGCAAGCAGCAGGACCAAAGTCATCCTCAGCTCCATAGCAAGTGTGAGGCTAGCCTGAACTGCATAAGACTCTGTATGCAAAACCAAACAGGGGCTGGAGTGATGGCTCACCTGAGGAGCCACTGGCCGCTCTGGCAGGGGACTTGGGGTTGATACAGGAGACCCAGTGCCCTCTTCTGGCTTCCACGGGCTCTGTAAAAATCTGGTGCACAGGCAAAATACCCATACACATAAGAGTTCAAACCAAACCGAACCTGTACACCCACCCAGCCCTTCGGCCGATCCCTCTTCTTTGCTCTCTTTTTCTCCTGGACCGGCACCTTCTAACACACCACATACTCAGTTTACCTGGTTTTCTGTTTCCCTGCAACTATGGGGATTAAATGTTGCTACTGTGTCCCAGGTGCTTGGAGCCAAGCCTGGTTTCTGGCAGTGTTCCCTGTTTGGGGGGATGACTATCAGTGAATTCACGTACTCAGTTCACAGGCTGGGCTGGCTGGGCTCCAGCAAAGGTCTCTCCAGCACAGCCCTTGCTGGGCATTTGAATCTGAGGAGGTATTTCACACAATTCTTTCAACCAGAGAGCGAGTGTATCACGGGCTTTGTTCGCTAAGCTGGCATCATCAGATTACCTGCATAGTGTAATGTCAGAGGGAGCGTAATGGAGCTCTTGGTAGACCTGTAATCTGAACTGAAGACAGTTGATTTTATACTTTATAATGCGAAAGTACTA
The DNA here is from genome assembly GCF_049852395.1 of Peromyscus maniculatus bairdii. Classification (NCBI taxonomy): domain Eukaryota; kingdom Metazoa; phylum Chordata; class Mammalia; order Rodentia; family Cricetidae; genus Peromyscus; species Peromyscus maniculatus. The sequence continues at coordinate 57,789,641 of NC_134872.1, read as the reverse complement.
GGTTGCTTGAAATTTTTACTTCCTTTTTATCTCCCCCCGAGGAAGTTTTATATGGCATTACTAGTTTATATTTTATGATGAAAATATTTTGATAAAAGCTTTACTTTTCCCCTAAAACATTTTATTTTATTAATGGGTTTATGGGTTATCTTTTCTTCCCATTTTTCTACATTTTCTTCAATAATCAGATATTACTTAAAATAAAAAACTTTCTACTGATCTAAGAAATCTACGCGGCTCCTTGAAAGGAAAAATTTAAAATTTTGTCCTCATATTCTTATCTCATGGGGTGGAGTCGGGAGACAATTGCTTGGGCAACAGACAATCCCAGTGAAATGTGAGAAGGAAGGATCCGACACTAGTCTCAAAAACCTGAGTGGATTGGACTTTGCAGTCCAGGCTGACAATGGACAATGGGTCTTTGGGCCTCTGTGGTATGCGCAATGCTTTCTTTGACATCCAAGAAGATGGTGCGGCGGGGGGTGGGGGGGGGTGGGGGGTGGGGTGGGGTGGGGGGGGGGTGACTTCAGCCGAAAAAGCAATAGCACAGCCATGACCACTTGTGAGCTGTTCAGGACCCGAAGTCCCAGTGAGATCATGGAAAGCTGCACGCTGTAAAAGTCTTGCTGCAGATCTTTGGAGCTGGCGTTTCTGGTTAGCCGGGCCCCGAGGTTTTCTGAAGGGAAAAATATTTGAACATTACAGTGAGTTGTGTGTCTTGGGAACACCACCACCGTTCCCATACCCTCTTGAGCAGTGGTCCTCACTCAGCCTGGGCATTGCGACCCCCTGGGGGTCGAAGGACCCGTTTACAGGGGTCACCTAAGAACACTGGAAAACACAGCTGTTCACATTACAATTCATAACTAGCAAAATGACAGCTGTGAAGTCGCAATGAAAATAATTTGATGGTTGGGGGTCACCACAACATGAGGAAGTGTTTTAAAGAGACCCAGCATTAAGAAGGCTGAGAACCCCTGCTCTATAGCAATGGAAGCCCTTTGCGCTTATTTGCCTCATAGCTACTCAGCCGCTCAAATGGCTTCGGAGGGGATTTGGTCAGGCCTCCTGGAGTCAAAGGCACCATGAACACATCTTCCTGTAAGAATCATGATCTAGTAGAAACCTCTACCTTAGATATGCTAGCAAGATTATTCTATTTTTTTTTTAAAGTTACCAAATCAGAAACACGTACTCTGGTAGAAAACCCACATCTCCTTCTGCAAAGGGCCGGGCATTATGTTCTTGGAAATTCTACATTGCTTTGTGTAATTCATATTTTTTTATATTTCAAAAAATGTAGGCCATCGATTCAAAATGTCAAAATCTTTAATACAATTGTGAATGTAGCTAGGAATGTTTATGTAATTACATTGAAATCCGCATAGCAATCAACTCCGTGGCTCTTCAAAGGGTAGTTTGTTCAGCCCACAAGTAGAGAAATTAGCCGTAGACTTATTTTTAAAGGCTTTTATGTCTTCCCACTTTTAGATGGATGGAGTGTCCCTACCTTTTCCCCCTGGCAGTTCCAAGCGAAATACAACCCAGCTTTAGAAGGAGTTTGGGGTCCAAGCAGCCCTTGTCAAGGGGTCAAGGAAGGTAGTTTTCTTTATATTGTTAACACGACAAAAATTCATGTACAAAAACTGTTTAATGATTATTCATGTAAGTCGATTTATCGAGACAGAAAATAATCCCACATTTTCTTTACCAAGCAATCGAGCAAAACACGGTAGTACAAGTAGCGGCAAAACCTTGGTTACAAGAGCTGAGAAATCATCGATTAAGACAACATCGCCCTCTGGAGGATCCAGGTGGAACTACAGAGCAGTAACCAAAGACAAACGCGGAGAGCAACAGAAACACAATAACCGGCCCTCGTGTCGCGGCTCTGACCCCTGTTTCAAGCTTCCGGTCGATGACTTGCACATTGCTATTGAGAGACTTAAAAACTGAAATTGTAACCCTGACATCTTTAAGAACTTTAAAATTAGTTCATTAGAATTCGGTGTGGTGTGGGCGCACGCAGCCTGTATTCCCGGCTCCTTGGCCACCTGAGATGGGAGAATCAGGAGTCCCAGGCCAGCCTGGGAAACACAGAAAGACCCATCTCAAACAAAACAAAACACTCCAAACCAGAAACAACTTTCACCAGCAAATAAAAGTCAGGATTCTGAAACGAGAAACAGGCACCCCCAAATGCATCCCGTCGGCCCCTCTTCTTGAACTAAGTAGGGCCTTGAATAAATCTACAAGAATTTTATTCATGAGAAAATGTAGATGACTGACAGCTTAATTTTATCAGAGGCATTTGCATGTTAATGGGTTGGAAGTCTTAATTAAAAGAGAGGTGGCAACAACCAGAATGTCTAGTATTGCAGAGCCAGATAATGATCTCCCTTATACTATTTTTCTTTCACATTATGCTGATTTGGGGGGCGGGGTTAGTAACCCCAATGTAAGTCAAGAGGCATCCATCCTCCTTTTTACAATTCCTACTTGTTACTTTTAAATTCAGCAGGTCTTTTCCGCACTGATAGACTCTTTTTAATGACTGTCCCAAAAGGAGTCAAAAGACTTAAAACCACCTATATTTAATTATTCTAACTAGATACCGGTATTTTCAAGGAAGATCACAGTCCCCCATCTCAATGCCTCCCAATGTATCTATTATACATACACTGTTCCCTGGCCTGGTCAAATGGAGTAGGTCAATGGAGGAATTCTTGATTAGCATGTTGGAGGTCTTGGGGTCAAGTCCCAACTCCACAGAAATCACTTCTTTCTTTCTTTTTCTTATCCATTTCCAAATCACTAGTTGGCAATATTTGTATAATTAAGCTAAAAATTTAATGCCACTATCTCAGTTTTTACAGGTATGGTGTCATGGAGCCGCCAGTGACAGGTGGTGCACCTGCAGGTGCACAGAAGAGCCTTAGGTCTCTATTCACAAGGCTCATGACACGTGGTGGTGCCCACTTCTAACCCTGCCACTCAGGAGGCAGAAGCAGGTTGAACTCTAGAGTTCAAGGCCAGCCTGGTCTATATAATGATTTACAGGCCCAGCCAGGGCTATTGAGTGAGATCTTATCTCAAAAAGGAGAGAGAGAGAGAGAGAGAGAGAGAGAGAGAGAGAGAGAGAGAGAGAGAGAGAGAGAGAGAAGGAGGAGGAGGAGGAGGAGGAGGAGGAGGAGGAGGAGGAGGAGGAGGAGGAGGAGGAGGAGGAGGAAAGAAAGAAAGGACAAAACCTCCATTCACCAACACCACTGCAGTTACAGTCAAGAGCACCTTCCCCTCTCCTTCCCTCTCACTTTTCCCACCAACTTTTAAAAGAATACCATCTTTGAATCCATAACAAAGAGAACTTCTAACACGTTCTGGTCGCCATTTTAAACAGACCCTTTACTTGTAGCATTTACACGACCCCTACCCCTGCCATCTTTTGGTCAGTTCAAACCATTTCAATTTTGATAGCATTCCTTGTCATGAACTTGGCCTACACAACAGGGAGCCAGTGCAGACACTCAGCACAGAAGTTCAGCTCTTTGACCATGAACAAGAAACCCAGCTAGCAAAACAATACAGCAGACACATGCTTTCTTGCTTTGAAGGCAGTAGGAAAGTTTCAGTTGACCCTGCCCCCCCAAATATAGAAGAATAGTTATTTGACAAGTTAACAACTCTTGCTTTCTGGGGTTCTTCTTTTTTCTTGTCCCAGTAACCCAAAACATGAAATTGCATGTGTGCATATATTAAATAAAAGTTTAGACATTTCCATGTATAAGGCACAAAACTCACAAATCTCTCACAGAAAGATTAAAGAAAAAACACAAAGATTTAAAGACTAGCAAGTGACGTAATAGTGGAGGAGGTTCATCACACTCGAGTTGAAACAGACCACTTCCCTTTTTAATACGCAGGGACCTTATACTGATAGGAAACACAGCCTGTGAAAAGAGGGTATCTCAGCTCTTCCTTGGCCACAGCCTCCTTCACGGGATTAATGCAGACGTCAGTCCTCAGAGAGAGCTGTGTGGCCAGAACACATCAGCTGCAAGCACCACCCACCCTGCAGCAGCTGCTCACAGCAATATTGCAAACAGTGCCTTTAGCCATCAGGTGCCTCAATCTTACTCAAAGGACCTTCAGGGGCCAACCACAGTGAGCACACATTCACCTGTCCTAGGACCTGTTTTAAGGTTTCTTCTTGAATCAGGGGCAGAACTGCCTGTTTCAGGACTCTGGATTTGGGGTAGCTCTGTTGGTCCATCATGGGACAGCATCTAACAGAAATTTGAACCTTAGATGCTCGGTTCCTCTTCAAAGAATCAGATCCCTCGAGCAACTTTAGAGCTAAGCTTTTAAAAGAATCCGTTCAAACCTTCAGATACTGTCCTGGCCTGCAAGACAATCCTAAATAGCTTGCAGTTAATACTGCAGTCCACACATAGAAACTAAAAGGTCCCCATGGGGAACACACAGACGAGGGTATCCATGTTTTCGGGCTGGGTCTCCTAGTAGAGCTTGGCACTGTTGCATTTCCTGATGTTTCTGTATTACATGAGAATCGGCTTCCTGAAGGTTCATATGGCTCCAAGCGTTTCCTGGAAGTGTTAACAGCTTTGGAAGTCTGTATATTGCCATGCAGCCTAGGGATGGGAACAGTACTTCAGGCAAATCGGCCAGCTAGTTGGGTATCCTGAGAAAGGGGCCATTGCTGCAGTGAATGAGACCAGAGATCAGATACATTGAATAGTCCATTCTGTCAAAGGGTTTTGATGAATCTTCTTGAAAATTCCGACATTTCCACCCTAGGCAAGCTGAAATAAGATGGAGTCCACAGGTCAATTTACTCAGTTACCAAGACCAGCAGCATAGGGTGGCTGCGCTGTTTGTTATTGTGAGGAACATCCAGAGTTTACTTGGCAGTCCAGTTTGATGATCTGTCCAGTTCAGGACTCAGCTTTGGAAGCCACATCCAGAATTCTGCTGAGTGTTCATGAGTGGGGGTGGTTTTCCTTAGTTTGGGATCTCATGAATCTTAGCCAGGATCCCTTCCCATGCAAGGCTATAACCCAGATAGAAAATGAATATTCCCCTTTAAAACTCTTAAATGCCTGCCGTGCATTTGAAACTTTATAACCATACCATGCCCTTGAAAATATAGAATTATCCTTTTTTTTAGATAAGTTATCATGTATTAAAGGCTAGCTAGCCTTGGACCCACTACGCATCTGAGGATGATCTAGAACTTCTGATCTTCCTGCCTCTGCCTCCTTGAATGCTGCTACTGGTTTGTATGGTACTGGGGATCGAACCCTGGGCTTCCTGCATGCTATGTTAAGCACTCTCTACCAACTGAGTTTCATCCCCAGCCTGTAATACATATTAATTTAAAAATCAAGCCTTAAAAACAAAAAGTCAGTTTCTGTTATTGTGTCAAGTTTTCTCCAAATCACAGTAGCACATCTCTACACCTTTCCCCCTTGGCAGACATCAGGAATCTTTCTTGATCAGTCTGGCCTTGACTCTGTGCCTCAGGAGGGAGGCGGTGGCCGCGCTGCAGGCAGCTAAAAAGAAAAAGGAGAGGCAGGCAGTGTAGACGGACAGGGGACCGTGGCGCTGGAGGAAGATCTCATGCCGTCCCTGGTAGTCTAGAAGAATGGCCTCCAGCTGGGAGAGCGTGCAGATGGAAAGGAAGGCGTGGAAGATCTGATGTCCATGGCCCACAATGTCACAGGAACCGGGGAAGTACTTCTCGGGTACTGGGCAGGAGAAGAAGTAGGCGCTAACTAGAAAGAAGAGGATCTGAAGGGTGTGGTACCAGGCCGCCTGCTCCTGGCAACCAGCCAGATGACAGAGCGCCACCCGGTGGGCCACAGGGCTGATGTCTAGGATGAAGGCCAGCCCCGCCGGCACCACTTGACAGATCTTCCGCATAACTGGATAAGGCCTTCGGTAGCGATACTTGGCGTAGCAACAGCCCGCACAGGAGAGCCAGCCACAGAAAGCAGCCGCGGGCAGGAAGAAAAGCCAGAACCGCTCGTACCAGGCCTGGTCCGAGCTATAGAAAAAGTGAGCCAGCGCGCTGCCGTACTGGTAGACGCTGACCCCAACGTAGTCCACAAAGTAAAAGGTGTAATGCGACAGCTCTGACTTGGACTGCAGCAGGTGAGCCAAGAGGCTGCAGGTGAGGTAAGTGATGGAGGACAGGATAAAGAGGAGCAGGGGTAGGGTGTGGGGAGAGGCCCACTGCAATGCCCCAGCCTCCGCAAAGGCCCAGAATCGCAACAGGACCGCTAGGGCCGCCAGCAAGTGGGTCCAGACGTTGACCACCTCGTTGTGCTTCTGAAAGAGGCTGAAGAAGTAGTAGCGCCACTCGTGCCCCGTGGGGCGGTAGCCGGCGTGGATGTAAGGCTCCCTGAAGAGCTGGGGCACGTCAGTTTCTGGGACCGTGCACGGCATCTTGGGAAGCCCTTCTTCCAGAATCTTGGGCAGACGGCGCAGCTGCTGCCCGCTCACAGACAGGGTGCTCAGGCGTTCCAGGATGGCAGTCGTCATGGCAGCGGTGGTCCAGGCTCCCCAGGACGCAGCAGGACCAACCTGAAGGGAAGAGAGGAAAGCTGAGAGACAAACACAGCCAAGGTGGCCAAGGAGCTATTCATAACGGAGCATGGCTTGCTCAGCAACCGGGGAAGTTAGGAGGTCCAGATGGATTCTCTGGGCCTTGCTTTCTTTCTCTGTGCTGTAGGGTTGCAGCATCCTCCCTCGCCATGACAACATTCTGACTCCTCGGTTACTATTCACCACAGCGTGAGGAAGACGCATCTCTTGTATAATGGTCGTGTTAGCGCAGCGTAAGTTAGTGATAAGTAAGATTTAATGATGCCTGGAAGGTAAAGGTAGTCTTAAAGATCACTAAATTCCCTAGATATCACCAAAACGTAATCATCAGATGCCCTTGGATTATTAAATGGTTGGTGATATAAGAATACATTTCAGCTGGGCGTGGTGGCACGTGCCTGTAATCCCAGTACTCTGAAGGCTGAGGCCAGAAGCTGTCAGCAGGAGGCCAGTCTGCACTCCTTAGTGAGTTCAAGACCACCCGGTGCTATTAATAAATAAATAGATGCTTATTGATAAATAAATAGATAAAAATAAATAAATAAGGCGTCATTTCTTTAACACTCAGCCAATCTTGAATTATTCACTGATCTTACTGGAAACTTTAAAATCTAATATAAACAATTGGCTGAAACTCAGTAAAGGCAGATTATATTTGTCAGTGAGATTTGGAAAGAGCAGTGCACGCTGTGGGATATCTTAGCAGTGTGAGGCCACCATTGCTTGAAAAACAGGCATGTTGGGTGTGCTGGACAACCCCTCTGCAAAAGCTTTCTCCTGTTCTAGACCAGGTACAGCAGTATGCGGCCAAGAGGGTCAGTCTCAGAAGCCCAGGCACACAGATCCCTCTGCTGGCTGACGGTGGAAACACAGCCCAGCTTTTTCTTTTTGTTTTTAGATGAATGTATTCTGCTGAGCATTTTTTTTTCTTTTTAAAACCAAAACGAAACACTTATTTTATTTTTTATTCATGTGCGCGTGCTCATATGTGTTTGTGTGTGCGTGTACACACGAATGTGTGTATGGTGTGTACATGTGTGTGTGTGTGTGTGTGTGTGTGTGTGGTATGTGTGCAAATGTGTTGGTGTGTATGTGTGTGTGTATGTACACATGTGTGTGTGTACGGTGTGTGTGTGTGTGTGTATGTGTGTATGCACTTGGGTGCCATGGCACATGTATAGAAGTCAGGATAACTTGCGCAGCTAGTTCCCTCTTCTTCCGTCACATGGGGTCCAGGGATCAACTCCATGTTGTTAGGTTTGTACCGAGGCGTCTTCACCGGCTAACCCACCTCAACAGCCCCTCTAGTGACCATTTTCTTAGTTCCACACTCTCTCATGTTGACCAACTTTGTGATCCTTCATTTTTCTTTTTTTAACCTTTAATGCCTATGCCAACTCTTCATTCAACAGAGGAATTAAAAAATCGTGGCCTAAATATAGCTGAAGTCTAATTGCAGAGGTGGTTCTATTTTTCTTCAGATGCTGCTCAAGAAAGCAAGTGGCTTGGGATGCGCCTCTCCCGGGTAACAACACCTGTGTGCGACGGATTTCAGGCCCCTGGAGTACTTTATACTTAGGATTTCGAGGTAGTGCTCAGACAGATGCACACAAAGATCACTTCATAAAATTGATAATCTTCATGCACACTCACTGAGTAAATTATGTTTTAATACACAAGCACTTTCTGTGTCTTTTATTTTTCTAAGCTTTTTTTTTTTCCTGAAGAAAGTTAAATTCTTGTTTTATCTAAATGGCCCTCTTCCTCCAAAGGTCTTCAACCAAAGGGGACCTGAGAAGGGCTGCTAAGGAAATAATAGTCTCTCAACTCCACCTCCCCCCCCCCCTTTGATTTTTCGAGACAGGGTTTCTCTGTGTAGCCTCGGCTGTCCTGGAAATCACTCTGTAGCCCAGGCTGGCCTCGAACTCACAGAGATCCGCCTGCCTCTGTCTCTCAAGAGTTGAGATTAAAGGCGTGCGCCACCACTGCCCAGCTTGCACCACTACTGCCCAGATAACGTCACATTTCTTCTTTTTTCTTTATTTTTTTGATTGCTTTTTAATTTTATTTTTTATGTGCATTGCTGTTTTTGCCTGCATGTATATCTATGTGTGGGTGTCGGGTCCCCTGGAACTGGAGTTACACATGGTTGTGAGCCGCCATGTGGGCGCTGGGAATTGAACCCGGGTCCTCTGGAAAGCAGCCAGTGCTCTTAACCCCTGAGCCATCTCTCCAGCCCAATTTAACATTTCTTAATGTTGAAAGAAAAGTATCTAATCAGGTGAAAAATGTCAGGAATGAAAAGAATAAAAATGTGAGAAGTCTGGTGGTGGTGCTGCACACTTTTAGTCCCAGCACTCGGGAGGCAGAGGCAGGCAGATTTCTGTGAGTTCGAGACCAGCCTGGTGTACAGAGCAAGTTCCAGGACAGTCAGGGCTGCAGAGAGAAACCCTGACTCAAAAACAAACAAACAGGGGGGTGAGTTGGGAGTGGGAGACTGGGGGGCGGGAGGAGAGAAGAGGGGGATCTTTGATTGGTGTGTAAAATGAATGGAAAATTTTTCTTAATAAAAACAAATAAATAAAAGGAAAGGGAAAAAAAAGTGAAGGAAGTTTAGGAAAACCTAGAGCCAAGCCCGAGTTTTGCTGCTTCCTGAACGGCCAGCTAGAACTTCCCAGGTCTCAGTGTCTTCATCTAGAAAACAAGGGTAATAATTTCACTGGTTGCATCCCTTGTTGTGATGTCTAAGTTGCCTGGTTTGGGATGGTACTCAGAACATGCTAGGTCGTTCTGGGATAGACTCTATGCTAGGTACTAAATACTAGGTACTAAGTAGTAGGTACTAAGTATTCGGTAGTAAGGCTACAATAACCCAAAAGGTAGTCTACTCACCTTTTGTAGAGATTAATGTCTGTAGTGTTAGTGGGTAGAAAGATATGTAGTGGGGTTACGACAGAAAAGCGCAGTCCATGCTCCAGCTGAGGCGGGCAATGACCTACTGGGTCTCTGCAAACCAGGGTGGGTGGATTGCGAGCCAGGCTACTTCAAGTTTTTCTATCAGGACTGGAGGGATTCCTGAAAAGCAAACAGGTGAAACAAAACATAAGACTTCAGGCAGAGAACAAATTCTTTACTTTTAGAATTTATTTTATTTTATGGGTGTGCATGTGTTCTGTGTATTGTATTTAATGTGTGGCCTGCACGTGTGTATGTGCACCACACCCATGCCTGGTGCCAGTGGAGTTCAGAAGAGCGTGTGGCTCCCCTGGAACTGGAGTTATAGATGGGTGTGAGCCACCCTGTGTGTATTAGGAACTGTACCTGAGTCCTCTACAAGAGCATCCAATGAGATATTGCTTCAGCCCCTACTTCTATTTTTTTGAGACAGGGTTGTGGTCTGTAACCCAGGCTAGCCCTTGAACACATGAAACTCCTACTTTAGTCTCCCAAGTATGGGATTCCATCATGTCCTGCAATTCAAAGAACTTCTGTTTAGTTACAAACTTAGAAAACCCAGTCTCTGAGTGAAGACCATGTACGACAGTGGCACCAGAGACGCCTGGAGCTCTGGTCCCGAGCACTGCTGTTCACAAGTCATGTGCCTCTAGCCTGCACCCTATCTGTGAAATAGTTCATGAGAAGCTGTCTCATGTGCTGACATAAGATCTACAAGACACAAAGCCTGTGAGGCATTTTAACAAACTGTTTGCTTCTAATCCAAAAACTCATTTGCCATAACTATTTCCATAACTTATTAGAGACACAAGAGTGGTTTGTGAGCACCTTTGTTCTCCACTGGAGCACCTATCACACTGTACTGATCATTCACTTAGCCAGCACCAAAACAGTAGTGTCTCACCAGGAATAGGTTCTGATCGAAGGCTCAACATAGGAATTGAAGGTACCAAGAGAGAAACTGTAAGGATTACAGAATCAGTCAGAAAGAGAAACAGAAAAGGACAATATAGAAGAAAGCAATTGTCGAAATACCTTCGGTCATCCAGAAAAGGGAAGGAGGACTACTTGGTGTCTCCACTGCTGGGCCTGCGGAGATCAGTGCCTGGGCATCTGCACTAAGTTTAAAGGGCATCTATAGGAATGAGCCTGAGAGATGGGATGGCTTTTCAATATGCCCTGCTGCTGTAAGCAACATCTTTTATGGAGACACTCAGCTTTATGGAACTCAGCTGTTCACACAAGCTCCTGTTATCTCTCTCATAAAGCAGGGAAGAAAACAAGACGAGGAAGCTGGAAAGATGGCTAACATTCAAGAGCTTGCTGCTCTTCAGAGGGCCTGAGTTGGCCCCCAGTCCCGGCCTCAGGTAGCTCATAACTACCTGTAACACCAATCCTAGGGGATCTGGTGGCCTCTTGTGGCCTCTGTGGCCACCTGCACACATGCAGCACACAGACGTACACACATATTCATAAAATAAATCTTTAAAAAAAGAAATGAATTGGCTACCATTCCAGTTTATGGTTGGGAGAAACTGGGAGTGTGAAACTGTACAAAAAGACACTTCCCAGTAGACTTCCTCTGGATATCATCAATACAAGGACATTTCCATCATGTTGAGAGACCCATATCAATCATGGACAGTTCTGTACCAGAATTAAATAATGCACTACTGCACAAACCCATCCTTTTTATCACCCTATCCTTTGGGATAGGACATCTATTCAGTGGGTTCCTACGACCCTATGACAACAGAATTTCTAAAGACTAAAACTTTAGGGTTTGGTTAATGGATGGAATGGGGCCTAATTCAGTTCTGGGAACTAACGGTTGTCTTTCTGCTCTTGGAGAGAAGACGGAGTGTAATGCTGCTCTCTTGCTGGTCTCCAAACAGCTATGGCTGTTGAGACATACAGTTCCTCCAGCTTTCCTACCACTCATGCCCTTCTTGACTCTATGTTGAATTCCACTAAGATTGAGTACCTCTCCTTTGCTCTCACAGAAAACAAACTAGGAAGAGGTTTTGGAACTAAGAGGAGGAACAGGGTAAGATGGAAGGAATATTAACTAACTTCAAAGGAACTCACACACTTGCATACACATGTGCATGCACACATGCTGCAAGCCTCAATAGTATGAAGTAGGGTTTCAGCTGATTATGACAAGCTAATACCTGGAAGAAGCCAAGGGCCTTCCAGAGGTCAAGCTGAGGCTCAAGGAGTCTTGATGATATTGGCTTTTGATTGTTAGCCATTTCCTGCTATGAATTTCTCGCGGGCTATTGTAGCTTTTCCATCATGCATTGGGCACAATTTCCCCTCTACTCATGAAATATTTAGATAACCTTCTGTGCAGCAATACAGCCAGGATCCCTAATTTCAGGCCTTTCTGTCATTATCGTCGTTAGCAGCATCTGGCCAGGACCATCCCTGGATGGATGAAAGTATCTTACGAGATACCTCTGTACTCTCTAAGAACAGACTTAAGCATCCAGACTATCTGTTTGAGAAGACCTGGCGGATGTGCTGATTAAGCTTTACTTCCTCCTTTCCAAAGTCTTATCTCTCGTTTCAGATCCATCCTTAACAATTAACTCAGAACTAAACGGTTCGTACTTACAGGTGCATCTAGCTGTGGCAGAAGTTGCTTAGCCAAGTTGCCTAGCAATGGAGCACACTTCCCTCACTCTGCCAGAAACGGCGGGAGCAGAGATAGCTTGGAGAAATAAGAGCCAAAGGGATAAAAGGCAGTTTTATTTTCAGAGCAGGATGGAAAAGAAAAGAGAGAGTAAGCTGGGCGGTGGCGGCGGCCCACGCCTTTAATCCCAGCACTCGGGAGGCAGAGGCAGGCAGATCTCTGTGAGTTCGAGGCCAGCCTGGGCTACCAAGTGAGTTCCAGGAAAGGTGCAAAGCTACACAGAGAAACCCTGTCTTGAAAAACCAAAAAAAAAAAAAAAAAAAAAAAAGAAGAAAGAAAAGAGAGAGCAGAAGAACTAGATGGGTAAGAACTGCATTGGAAGAGAACTGGATTAGAGGACTATAAGAGAGAACTAGAAGGACAGATGGAAGATGAGGAGAGCCAGGTGGGGAAGAATGAGATGAGGAAGAACAAGATAAGAAAGAAGGAGATGGGGGAGGAGCTAAGATGGGAAAGAACTAGATGGATGAAAACCTAGATGGGGCGGAACTAAGATGAGAGAATTAAGATAGAACTTAGAGGGGACAGCAGATAAATGTAGAAAGAAATCAGGCGAGAAAGGAACTAGGCATGAGAGCAGAATAGAAGCCATGTAGAGAGAGAACTGACTCAGAAAAATAAAGTGAATGGAAAAAGAGTTCCGTGTATGTAGATTTACTAAAGTATCCCTCAGATTTATTTGCCACAAGCAGCATCTCTTCTGGGACTCTGGGGACAGCTATCGAGAGGCTGGACCCCAATAGTTTTCAGTAGATTCACACTCAAGCTTGTGCACACACAGCACACAGCAGAATCATCATTCTCTTTGCAAGTTAGATGTTTAAAATGTAACCACGCTAGTCTTCAAATCTCCTTCATAACCATGAGAGTGTTGTAGAACCTGAGACTGGATCCTGGTAATCTAGTAATAAAGCTGTCATTACCTCTAATCCAGAACATGATTCCTTATCTGGCTCATCAATTCTGGAATCCCAGGGACTGAGTCCTCTTTCTAAGGATGGGAAAGGCTTACATTTCCTTTGGGAGTTAAGGGGTATGACATTACAAACCTGTCATAAAGACAGGTTGCTATTTTCTGTTCTTTCCTTAGTAACTACCTCTTCACCTGATATGAATTCTCCCTTTGAGAGTAATCAACAATCATATTGGGCATGTAATGCTGTTTTGTTAAAAACCATTGACACTTCATTTGGGTCTACAAAGAAACTAATTGAAAGATGCCATCTTTACTTTGGGACAGTCCCCTGCCTGAGTCTCTACAAGCACATTAATCACTCAGAGTGTCTCCCAACCTAACCTGTTTCATCTTCTTTCACAGAGATAAGTCGTTGTCCTAAACCTGCAGTCACCTCAGAGTCCAGGACTGAAGAATTTCATGAAACTGATCACCCTCTCACCCCAAAGGAATTATCCATGACCTAACAGACCATCTTTATCACATCTAAAACTAGGTTGATCCCTTCAAGAAACAAGGACTTCTTCAGACCACCTCAAAGACCCAGACCTGAGACTAGAATCGACCAGATCACACCTGAACCAGGACTGCTTAATTACAAATACCTCTTGCCCTTCTGCCTCAGTCCTTCCTCGACTCACACCTAAAGCTCACGTCAGTGCCTTGAAGACCAACTTGGGAGTCACTAGACTCGTTTGCTCCTCTGCCCAGTGTTTTGAGCCAATCCACCAACTCTATTTTCACCACTACATGAGTCTTTACTTGGCATATTGGGACATTTCCTAACTCATTATTGATGCTGGAGCTGATACTTGAGCCCTTAAACTCTAGTTACACAATGATGGTGATGGGGTATAATTCTCTTATTAACACTAAATTCCTAAGACACTATCTTATGGCATCTTGACACCCTACCCCGATGGTCTTTATTTTCACCAATCCGGGGTGGACATAGAAGGAGGCTTCAAAGGGCCAAGTGTAAAGTCTGAGTCCATTTTTGGAGAAACTGAACATTGACATCTCAATATTGATACAGGCGCATGACTTTCAGCATTCCTCGTGGCTGCTCTGAGTAAAGACCCATCTCTCACTCCTGGTCCCTCCCTTTAGATATTCCTTTAGATGTGGTTAGTAGTCAACCAAGATACTATCTCAAGATGTTGTCCTTGCACAGGTTCACTCCACACCCCCTCTCCTGTTGGAGCTGCAAGCTCAACCCTCAAGAATCCTCTTCCAATAGATAAGCTCAAGCCAGTCACTTTGGTCAACGAGAACTTTCTTACAGCAACAAGTAAGTTGGGGTGTGGTGGCATTCGCCTTCAATCTCAGCACTCGGGAGGCAAGAGACTGGCAGATCTCTGAGTTCAAGGCCACCCTGGTCAACAGAGCTAGTTCCAGGACAACTAGGGCTACATAGAGAAGCCCTGTCTCCAAAAATAAACAACCAACAAACAAAAAAGCAAAATGATAATTATTTACTCTATCGCCTACTCCAGACTCCAAAGGCCACAGAAGAAGATTAAAACAAGATCACTTTCCTCAAAAAACTTACTCTAAAGAGATAATTCTCCAGCCCCAATCAGTAGTTAGCCCAAAATCAAGTGTAAAGTGAAACACAAACAAATCTCTATGGAACAGACTAACCTAGACCAACCATGAGGAAAATTGACTGGTATTGGGTCTAAAAGGCCCACAACACAAACCTAGGGGTGGTGTGGCTTCTTGGTGGGTTGACAGTAGAGGGACTATTTGGAAATGATAGGAAAGGGAATGAAATACAGTGACATCAGTAAGAGAAGAGGTTCAATATTATAGAAATAAAATGAAGATCCTGCCAGGAGGGATAGCACAGGCTTATAATCCCAGGCAGCACTTGGAAAGCAGGAGGATTGAGAGGTCAAGGGCAGACTAGGCTACATTCTGAGAAGTTGTCCCAAACCAAATCAAACAACAACAGAAGAAAAACCAAGAAGGAGGCAGTTCTCTCCCCTTGGCCAGTTCCAAAGTTCCCTGAGTATGACAGGTTCTCACAGTTACTCTCATCTCCAGCCCCATTCATCTCTCTTTCATGCTCTCAACATCCTCATCAACTGCGGTGGACCTAAAAAGCCGCTCTGCACATCTCCATCCAACTTCTCAGATTCTTCTCCCAGGCCCTTAACTTCAGCTACTGTCTCTACCAGAAGATTCCCAAATATCCCTGGCCTGACCATTCCTGATTTTGGGATTTCCATAACCAACCGCTCTAGAAGTGTCCAAGTGAATCTTGAATGGGCACTCAAAGTCAACATCTCAGGACCATGTTCAGTCTGGTCTTGTTCCTGCACCTACATCTCAGGAATCCAGGCCTGCTGGTTTTAGCCCATCATTTTCAGAACTCCAACAGTAACTTCTATTATAGCAACATCAGTCCCATGAGCATCCTTTCTTCTGCTAGTAAACCTCCCCTGTCTCACATCCCTAACCTTCAATATGGTCTCCAACCACTTCCTGGTGATAGTTAAAATGGAACTCTGTCTTCTCCTCCTCAAATGCCCACCTGTTTACAATACACACTTTATGCCTTGTCTTTCAAACTAGTCCTTTCTCCGCTGACTATCTACCTAGTTTACCTTCTACTCCCTGAACCCACACCCCCAGCAATGCCAATGGCCTGGGCCCGGATCACAGCACTGAATCTTCTTGAAGAGGACCCAGCACTCTCCATCTCCCATGCTTACAACCTTACTACGTTCTAGCCATTCAACCTCAGCTCACTCTGCAAGAAGAAGCCCTTTACTAGTGGTGACCTACATTATGGCTTTGCCTAGTTCTTGTATCCCGTCTTGCCTTTCTCTACTCACGTCTCTCCTGAACCATGGTTGTTGATCCACTCACCTCCTCATTAGTTACCAGTAGTTCAGGGCAGGGATTGTTTGTGGAAGAAGTTTCCATATTTAAAATCGAGTATATGGAAAACACTTAGTAATTATTTACTGAATAGATTGTAAAGGGGAAAAAAAGAACTGCTGGGTTGGTAGTCAGGAAGTCTGGCTGCCAGTGTTTGTTGTACTTAATTAACTACTTGCCCCTGCCCAAGACACTGAACTACTCAGTGTGACTGCCTAGTAACCGAGTAGGTAAGAGGAGGTGACTTCCTCTCTAGCCATATCTCAGGAAAATAATAAAAAATAGTAAAATGGGCAGAAGTGGATAGTACTTTGAAAAGATAAAATATGCATATTAAGGTTCTGGTAGTATCTGGAATAAAGAACCACCACTTGGTATGACAAGCACTTAGGAACTGCTTTTGCTGAAAAATCCTTGATGGTTTAGCACTTCACTTGGCCTACAAGGTAACTGTCCTGGCTGGTTTTATGTCAACTTGACACAAGCTAGAGTCATCAGAGAGGAAGGAGCCTCAATTGAGAAAAATGCCTCCATAAGAATCAGCTGTAAGGCATTTTCTCAATTAGTGATCTATGAGGGAGAGACCAATCCATTGTCGGTGGTGTCATCACTGGGCTGGTGGTCCTAGATTCTACAAGAAAGCAGTCTGAGTAAGCCATGGGAAGCAAGCCAGTAAGCAGCGCCCCTCCATGGCCTCTGCATCAGCTCCTGCCCCCAGGTTCCTGCCGTGCTTGAGTTCCTGTCTTGATTTCCTTTGACAATGAACAGCAATGCTGAAGTGTAAGCCTAATAAACGATTTCCTTCCCAACTTGCTTTTTGGTCATGGTGTTTCATTGCAGCAATAGAAACCCTAGCTGAGACAGTAACTAAATGCAGGATAACAGCCTCCAGCTTGCATCTATCTCCTTTAGGCACTTAATACCAGCTTTCACGTGTCCTGTTCTAGGCCGCTAAAATCTCCTTCAGGTGTCCAGTGATTGTCCTAGACCTGCAGTCTCCTTGGATTCCAAAATACAGCAGAATTTGGCAGACATATCACCCTAAGCAGGAAGGGTAATCTTATAGAAGTAGCTTGTCTCTTCTAGATACAAGCATTTCTTCAAACCACCCTATAGAACCAGCCAGAGGTCAACCAGATCAGTCCACCTAGATGGTTTAGTGGTGCATGGCTCATGTTCCCTGACTGATTCTTAGTGTAAAGCTACCGTGGTCATTCAGAAGACAGACTTGAAGTCACTGACCACTTTATCTGTGCTTCCCAGTGCGACCACATTGGTTAAATCTTCTTTATCTGCCTTTTCACCATCAACCAGCTCTTTAATAGTTGCACTGAAATGGATGACTGAACTTTATCTAGCAGAGCTGAGCTTTTTTGCCGAAACTCTCATAACATATCCGCACTCATATCACCCTGCCCATCACAGTTGCCTCTCTATGTCTGTGGGTAATTACAGATTAAGAATATCTTAATCATGCTTTACTGAGTATATAACAATTTCTCTTGTTGTTTTTAAACAGTGCAACATGATTTTACATAACACTTACATTGTATTAACCGTTATTAGTAACCTAGAGATGACTTGCAGTATACAGCAGAATGTGCAGGGGTCATATGCAAATACTGAGCTATTTTACATAAGGGACTTTAGCGTCAGCTGACTCCTCTGATTTAGAAATGGGAAATGGAGCCAATCCACTGAGGGCCAACATTTTGTACCTGGAAATGTATTTTATTATAATTTTTAATGTTAAAAAGGAACATACTTTTTTGTATGTTTCCCCAGAACCCTCCTCCCAATTCCTTTAAAGACTCTGTGTGTGTGTGTGTGTGTGTGTGTGTGTGTGTGTGTGTGTGTGTGTTACTGGAGAGTGAATCCATGGCCTTACGATTTGTAAAAATGCACCCTGCCACTGAGCTACATCTGCAGCCCCAAATTAATCAGATCAAGATTAGAGTGGGGTCGCAATGGAAGTTCTGCCAAACATGGGTGTGTATACCATGAATTCATTTAATAGTAAAAATAAAAGTGACGAAACTTTATATCACGACTGTGTCTTAGAAGGCTCCGTTCTGAAGGTTTTACACTGAGAAACTCTTTTCAGCTTTTTAGAAAAATGGAAAATTAAGGCAAAACAGAGATATAAAAGCAGGGTAAATCTAGCATTCACAGCAGTAATTTGACATTTTAGTCACAACTGTGCTTTTAGATGTTTTTAAAAGGATGTCACAGGCTAGGTGTGGTGGCACACACCTTTAATCTCAAGACTCCTGGAGGGTGAGGCAGACAGGTCTTTATAAACTTGAAGACAGCCTGGTCTAGATTGTGAGTTTCTAGCCAACCAGGGCTACATTATGAGACTCTGTCTCAAACAAGTAAACAAACAAAAAACAGAAATCACAGCATTGAATAAAGTAGTATTTTTTTAAAGAATAAATGTATCATTGTTGTTGTTTATATTTTATACAGGTGGGTCTTTTGCATGCATGCATGTCTATGTACCACATGTGTGTCTGAGTGCCCCTGGAGACCAGAAAGGGTGTTGGATCTCCTGGAACCAGAGTTAGAGATAGTTGTAAACTGTCATATGAGTGCTAGGAATTTGGAAGAGCAGCCAGTGCTGTTAGCCACTGAGCCATGTTTCTGACTCCTAAACTTTAAGGCTTGGTTTTGTTTATCTAGTTTAGACGGCTGAAAAATACCCAGAATACATTTACTTTTCAGTAAGGACAAAATGATGAGTTTCCAATTGGTGATCATTGTAATCCCCTGAAAACAGTTAAAATACGTGTCCCTGAGGAAAATCCAACTGGCTCTCTCCTACTGCAACTCACACTTCGCTTGTGTGATCCTGGAGATATGAACGATTTCTCCACACCTGCAAACATCAAACTCTCCCAGACTGAGATCATGATCCACAGAGATTTCTCAGTAGTGATTCTAGGGCCCGAGGGACCAGAAGAGGGCGTCAGATTATCCCGAAACAGGAGTGTACAGGTAATTGTGAGTGACCATGTGAGTACTGGAAATTGAACCCCAGGTCCTCTGGGAAAAAAACTGCAAGGTGTTCTTAAGAAGTAAGCCATCTCTCCAGACCCATTTTGGCTAGATTTGCAAAGCTAATACACTGAGACAATCCAACCTGAAGGTGCTGGTAGAAAATACATCCACATAAAAACATATGTATGAGAATGCCATAATGAAGCCTATTATTATGTATAATTAATACATGTTAATAACGAAAGCAAAGAACAACCACTGAAATATGCTACTCATATTCCATGCATTCCAAAAAGCCTCTCCCAGATCAACAAAGAGGACAATTGAATAGATGCTCCATATTTGGGAAACTCACATAGCGTGGTATGAAAGACATTTTAACTGGTAACCACCAAGACACCCTCCAAAGCAATGGTGTTCCTTCTCCCATTCCAAAGATCCCACAAAATCCTACCACAAACTTGGACATGCCGCTTCCGAGAGATGAACCTGGATGAGAAATGAGAAGTTCCAGCTGCTAGTTCGACTCCACTACTAACCATGAAAACTTGCGGCAAGTCATTCATCCTCACCGTGTTGTGGGGTCCCTGTCCCTAAAACAAGAGTATAGTCTGTAGGAGCTCAGCTACAGGGTGGTTTTAGAATTCACCTGGGCTACATTTGGCTCACACTGAAATCATCAACAAAGAGATTCTATGACATCATCCCATGCCATTATGTGCAGGACGCACAGATGGCAGGCAGGTGGCCCTGCTGGTTGTTGGGCAAAGAACAGAAGAGCAAATACTCTCAGTAGAGGTCAAAAGAAATGCTTCCAGAATCCCAGGGACACCCTTGCACATCACGGCATAACCACAGGGGTGGAGAAGAAACTGCAGCTAAAGGAACAGCCTGGACTCAATTAGAACCAGAGCCTTGCCTGGAGAAGCCTTGGAAACTGAGAGAGTGCAGGCTGCAGACTCAGAGGCTTCCAGAACCTCCAGCCACCCATCAAGCAAGAGACTGCTGGGCCCTCCCAGATCTTTGTAACTTCTGCCAAGAATCGTATCGTTGTTTATAATGTCATATTTTAAGGCTTAGCGTTGTTACCAACCAAATACTATTATTAGCAGAGGTAATTTTAGCTTGGATTCACCAACAGTCAATGCATGTTTCCCTTATATTCGGGAAAAACCCAAGGAATAGTTTCTTGACATCCCCAAATGGAAGACTAGACTGAATAAATTATAAATCTATACAATATTTATTACATCTCTTTTCTAGAAATATGCACACAGTAGAACTGTATGACCCCGTTTACCTCGGAGTGTGCCTGTACTTTGAACAGTGGCACAGACTCAAAGGGTACTGGCAAGTAAATCATTAAAATAAATCATTAAAATACAAACAAACAAACACCTACTCCTTGGATGGACATGCAAGGGAAGAAGTGGTCTAACTTCTTCCAAGACACCAAGGAGTCTTTTTAGCTTTGCGTTTGATTTCTGTCTGGAGGAACTGCCCTGAGCAGCCCTGTGCTCTGAGGCCTCACCTGGGGTGGGTGCTAAGGTTTGGTTGTGATTGTTTGCAGGTGCTGTTCAAAATTTTATTTTATTATTGTTATTGTTGTTGTTATTATTATTTGGAGATGAATTTGAGCTCTGTAACTTATACCTGGAATGTTAGAAAATTGGTAAATTGGTGCAGCTAGTGTTGACTGAGCTAATGGGATGGTTGGTCTTCTCTTCAAATACTTTTCATATTAAACGAAACAAAGCAAAGACATAAAAAGCACCGCCCCAACCCACACGCGCACATGAGCAAAAGAAGCTACACGGGTCTGATAGGCATGCTTGCCGTCTTCTAGGCTCAGTGGTCTCAGAGCCTGCCTATGTGACTCTATAGGTAATATGCGAGAGAGCAAATGAAAAGGAGGAACGTAGTTTGCCCCCCACCCCGCCCCCGGGAGAGGAGCACGGTGTAATTCCTCAGGGTGCCCTTTCTCCCCAAGGAAGCCCTCGAGCTAGAACTCCTGACCGCGCTTGCCCTTACATGCTTTGCCACCACATGCCAGCTAGTGTCACTCGAGCAGGCGCTGGCCTCAAAAAGCATCACTGTACACACAGAACGCATCTACCCCGGGCAGCCGGCAGTATCCGCAGTATCCTTATCACCAGGAGGGAGAAATTCGGGGGAGCTGGGAACAATTCGGGAGAACACACTGAAGAGTCTGCGACCGATCAGCTAGCTACTCAGTTGGCTGGGTGAGGAGGCTCATCTGTTCTTTGTAGACTTCTTGTTTGGGTCCGGGCAGGCTCTGCTGTCTGAAACACCTGCTAATTAAAGGCTGGGGACAAGGAGTCTCCATAGACGTCCCTCTCGAGCATAGCTGTTGGCTTCGCTTGGGTGTGGTTTGGCTCCGATCCTGCTGCCTCTCAGCCGGTTCCAGCTCCTGGCAGGCAGGCAGCTTCCACGGATCTGCAAGACTGCTGGGACTGGGGCCAGCCCAGGTGAACTGCTCATCTCCACTGACAGGGGTCCCTCTCGGAAATGCCCTTGCTTTCTTCCCGTGGAGTCGTGGAGTCGGAACACCACACAGACGCCTCTCTTCCCTAGCCACCCCACGGTTTGCATCAACCCTTCTGCAGTTGATGGGGTGCGCTCTTCACGGGGTCCCCGGTTCTGACCTTTTTATTGGCTATAAATTCAAGCACATCATTTGATTATCAGTTTCTCCTTAGATAAGTAGGCTTTAGTTCAATTCCGAATCATCAGGAAGCCTCTTCCGGTCATTTT
Organism: Peromyscus maniculatus bairdii; assembly: GCF_049852395.1. Taxonomy (NCBI): domain Eukaryota; kingdom Metazoa; phylum Chordata; class Mammalia; order Rodentia; family Cricetidae; genus Peromyscus; species Peromyscus maniculatus. The sequence continues at coordinate 57,767,745 of NC_134872.1, read as the reverse complement.
GACTGGTCTCCCTCCTGAAATGCTGGTTTCCCTGTTTCACATGCCGTGACCTGAAGCACAGGTTATTTCACTACTGTAGTACAGAGAACTTTGTCCCTATAGCCCAAGATCTTTCGAGACTGTAACAACTCGGACTTTTCCCTCCTTTCTCCTGTCTGTAAACTGGCAGGGTAAAGGGACTCCAGGATGCATCAGTAGATAACAACTATTCAGAGACAAAATGAAATAAGGCATCCTTCGCCTGCTTCTAAAGGTACAGTCGACGCAGGGGGCACACGCCTATAATGCCAGCACTTGGGAAGCTGAGCGGGAAGACTGCTGCTGTGAGTTCAAGACCAGCCTGGCCTGTCATAGTGAATTAGAGAGTAGCCTGTGCTACACAGCAAGATGGGGGAGGGGACAACTGAAAATAACGGTGGCTGGCAAGATGGCTTGGTGGGTAAAGGCACTTGCTGCCAAGTCTGATGACCTAAGTTCAGTTCCCGGGACCCACGCGGTGAAAGGGCCCAAACCAGCTGTCAGGAGTTGTCCCTTCACTGTCACGTGTGCTCTGTGACACAGTCCCGCTTACATCCACGCAAAAACAGTGGAACTTTAGGTAACGAAATTGCGGTGCATTTGGCAAAAGGAAAACAGTGTTTGTATTGGACACTGGAATCTGTGTGTCGCTCATCTGCATGGTAGATATATCCAGAACAACATTCAAATTGCCGACTGGATTTCAAACCACCAGCTCGCTTCTAGTCTTTCATCTCTTATTACTGGTAATTTCATGTCCCAAGAATGCCTAATAAAGATGCAGGGAGTGGAGAGCTAGACAGAAGAAAAAAAAAAAAAAAAGCCAACGACACTGGAGAAGAGTCAGAGACCTAATTTCTTATTCTTGGTGCATAAAGAAAGCCAGAACAGCCTGTCCTGGTTCCCTGAGCAAAGCCAGACACTGCCAATGTCACTGGACCCCACGGTGCCTGGCAAAAGCTGTGTCCTGCTTAACCTCAGGCCCAGAACCTCCCTGTGATGTCTAGAGCTGCCCCGGGCGGAACTGACTCCATCTGCCCCGACCTTAGGCATTTCAGGTTCCCGTACCATAATACCGCAAACCAAGGGGTTTTTACAACAGCCAACCTGCTGTGGAGGTTTGAAGGCCAAGAACAAGGCCCTAGCAAGCCCACTGCCTGTGCAGACTTGCTCTGACTCGCAGACAGCCCTCTTCTAGCTGGACCCCCGGAAGGCACAAGGACCACCAGGCTTCCAGTGTATCTTAAGGTCATTGAAGCCGTTCACCTCCTAACACCCGCCCACTGGGATGAGGATTTGAACATATGGATTGGGGGGGGGGGCACATTCCCTCTACAACACCATCTTAGCATCACACTGTAACTTGAGGGGTGTTTTTCTTTACTTGGGATTGTGAGCATCACTGAGATGCATAAGAGAGTTGCTCAAACGTTTAAATTTTTAATTAATTAATTAACCAAATTTACTATGGTATTGGAGATTGAGCCTAAGGCTCAATCTTGATAGGCAAGCACCCTATCACACACACACACACACACACACACACACACACACACACATACACACACACACACACACACACACACACACACACACACACCCCTTCCTCTTAGTTCATGGCACTTGACTGTGAGAATAATTGAGACACAGAGCACTTAAGCTTTAAAGCAAACCGGCAATAGCGCACAGACAAACCCCATGCTTTCAACTCTCCCGTCCCAAGAGGCCAACAACTGACTGGGTGGCAATAAAAGAAAAACCATCACCCACAAAAGAACAGGAAGATCTAGAGGGCAAGAGGGTGGCCTCTGAGCTGATTCTGGGTGAAGAATCCTGGGAGTTACCCAGAAGCACTACCTAGACCTTCACCTCCCAGGTTATTCTATGAGAGCCCTCTTAAAGGTACCTCTGAAGTCAGTCTTCCATCTCCCGTAACCATTAGTAGTAGTCCATAGAGATGTCTTCCATAACTATTAGTAGTAGTCCATAGTGGCATTTTCCAAAACCATTAGTAGTAACCCATAGTGGTGTTTTCCATAACCCTTAGTAGTAATTCATAATCAATAGTTATTTGAAATTGTTATAAGTCATTAGTTATTCAACAGAGGGGCTTCCAGTTGAAAAATCAGCCCGCTCAGTTCAGATCCCTAAGAACTGCCACACGGGGACAGCTCTCCTCTCCGGTATACTAATCACCCACTGGCTGCCCTGCACTGTCTGCAGAGGTCTGATGACTTCTCACTCAGAGTTACCTCAGCTCTGAGATACTAGGTTATAATCCCTTCTGATTACAGGGGTCCCAACTTCTACTTGTGTCTGAGTCTGTACAACTTGGGTTCCTTATAGCCTCCTGTCCTCTTTCTTCTCTTAGTCCAACCGCATGATTTGAGCCTGTGGCACCCCAACACAAATGTGACCCAGGGCCAGCCATTTCACTTCATCCCTAGCCAGCACATCCCTGCCTCCATTCCTCCTCCATTACCCTTGGCTTAGTCTGCCTGCCCGCTCACCCCCAATTACACATACTTTTCCTTTTTTCTTCTCATCTGGTGTGCTGTGGGAAGCCCTAACATGTTGTGAGACCATTATGGCTTCAGCCTTCTTAACCATCACTTCTGTCCATCACACCTAGCTGTCCTCACCACCACCACCACCACCACCACAAGCAAACTTCCCCTGGCATACCTAATTTTGTTATTGGCATGGCGAATTTCTTATAGACCCTTGAAGTCTAGACTGACATCTCTCTCCAGGTTTGGTGGTGCAGGTCTATAATCCCAGCTACTCAGGAGGCAGAGGCAGAAGAGAGGAAGTTCAAAGCTGACTATGCCAGGTGTGGACTCAAGGGCAGCCTGTGTACCCCAGTGAGATCCTATCTCAAAAAAAAAAAGACATCAAGGTCTATATAGAGCTCGTGGCAGGGCTGTGTAAAAAAGAAAGAACCAGTCTCCTCTCTTTGCCTCCCAATTCCCTTAAAAGCTCCCAGTCACTAAAACTTAAAAATGTTCAGCATACACAAAAACCTGTCCTTTCTGACGAGATAAAGCATGTTCTGGGTAGAATAGCTGTAGAGAAAACATGTTTGTTTCACTTCTACAGACGCATATCTTGCCCCAACGACACCAGCGGTGGCTGTTTCCTAACTGTTCTTGGCCTCAGTTATCTTATTTGGTTGGCCAAAATTCAACTCAAAAAAACAATCTACTCCAAAGCCTCTGGTAACTCTCATTTGCCAACTGAAGCTCACATTCCTGAGCCTGGCAGTCAGAGCATTCCATGACCTGGCCCTGGTCCTCATCTGTGGGAATCATGTTCTCTTGAAGGCATGCAGGACAAAGGAGAACAAAACACCAGAGATCTATCTATCTATCTATCTATCTATCTATCTATCTATCTATCTGTCTGTCTGTCTGTCTGTCTGTCTGTCTGTCTGTCTGTCTGTCTGTCTGTCTGTCATCTATCTATCTATCATCTATCTATCTATCATCTATCTATCTATCTATCAATCATCTATCTATCATCTATCTATCTATCATCTATCTATCTATCTATCTATCTATCTATCTATCTATCTATCTATCTATCATTTCTATCTCTGTATCTGTCTGTGTCTGTCTGTCTCTCTTTCTCGTGTGTGTGTGTGTGTGTGTGTGTGTGTGGTTTATGTGTTTGACACAAGGTCTCCATCACATCCCAGGATAGCCTGGAACTCACTAAGTAGCCCAAGTCGTGCTTGAACTTTGAACTCATGGCTGTCCTCCTGCTGCAGCATGCTGGCCTCCATGGGACATGGGATATCCTTTGCTGTTCCTTATGCACTGTAACTTTCTCTTGGTTGAACTTCTGATTCTCCTGTCTCTAGATCCCATGTACTGTGATTCTAGGTATGGGCCACTTATGTCCATATTCTTCACTTTAAAATCATTAAATAATTTAAGTGTACAGAAATGTAGACAGTAAACAGGAGTTTGCCAAATCTTCGTATGTTGTACTTATTTCGGATTTTAAATAAATGCACATGGTGTGTGCAACTTTCTATTGGTTGATCTCCCTGTCTGTATGATAGACACAGTTGAAACCTTTTTTTTCTCCCCAGCAACAGTTACTATGTACTGAATTAGGCTGTTGACCCCACCACTCTTTTCAATTGAAGACATTATGAAATTATGAATAGGCATCAACATGGAATATTATAAAAACATCATGAAATTACATACCCACAAATAATATAGCCTTTGTACATTTTTAACCTTTATGCTATTTTCAACATTTTATAGCCTACTTTCTGTCATTTAATATGCTATTTTATTTTTTCCCACATTAATCATTTTGTAATCTCTGATTTATTTCCCCATATGACCATTTCTCATTGGCTAAATATACCACAATTCCTTTGATTCTATTTATTCCTCTTGTGAATAAATAGATTGTTTCTAGGTATTCATTTTGACAAACAAACCTGAGTGCTCATGTCTTTTTGAGTAGCTGCTCAAAGGGGGCTTCCTTTGTGGCGTCTTCACCCAAGCTGATCTCTTTACCTGGAATGACTCTCTCTGTCTATGAATTTCATCATCTCTGCAGGTACTCTCAGCTCACCGTGTTCTCCAAAGCACTAAGTCACAGCAACACCTTCCTCCATCCATCCTCAGCAAACAAGCAAACCATCTGCATTTCTGTTAGTCAGATGGAGCATTCAAACACAATCTTGTCCTGTACCGACCTGGAAGTTTCTCTTACGTCCCCATCAAGCCATACTTCCTTAGAGATAAATATTGTGTTGCATGGGATTCCATTGCTTTTCCTCTCTAGTGAGAACACTGAGTAGACATCAATGAGTGTCTGTAGAATTCACTAGGGCCTTTCTCTTTTTGCTACAAGTACTGCTTCCCCACTTAATGATACAGAATCATTAGAGTCAGGAGCTGCTGCGTTTCCACGTGTTGTCATTTGAACCTGGAGGTAAGAAGCTTGGCTCTGTCACCAACACTGTTTGCTGCTAGAAACCAGAGTCACTCAGAGTCTCTGGGCTCCATTACCGGGAGTAGGTGACTGTACACAGCTGGATGTGCAAAGAGATGAAGAAATACCCCTTTTCTTTTCTTTTATTTTTTTTTTTTTTTTTTTTTTTGGTTTTTCGAGACAGGGTTTCTCTGTGTAGCTTTGCGCCTTTCCTGGAGCTCACTTGGTAGCCCAGGCTGGCCTCGAACTCACAGAGATCCGCCTGGCTCTGCCTCCCGAGTGCTGGGATTAAAGGCGTGCGCAATGGTTTGAAAGGAAACGCTCCCCAAAGGGAGTGGCACTTTTAGGAGGTGTGGCTTTGTTGGAGGAGGTGTGGCCTTGTTAGAGGAAGTTGTGTCACTGTGGGGGTAGGGTTTGAGATCTCCTTTGCTCAAACTACACTCAGTGTGGTAGACAGTTCACTTTCTGTTGCCTGTGTATCAAGATCTAGAACTCTCAGCTCCTTCTCTAGTACCATGTCTGCCTGTGTTCTACCATGTCCCACCATGATGATAATGGACTAAACCTCTGAAACTGTAAGCCACCCTAATTAGTTAAACGTTTTTTGCCGCGGTCATGGTGTCTCTTCTCGGCAACAGAAACCCTAACTAAGACAAGAAAGCTGATGGAAAAGCACATACCAAGAATGTTATCAGAATTTTATCTGAGGATAGGGGTGTTGGTCAGTGTAAAGCATGCCCTTGGTGTGCACAAGGTCTCAGGTTTGATCCCCTGTATAAGAAGGGGGAGGCTAGAAGGACAGGAAGGAAGGGAGGAAAGAAGGAAGGACAAGAATGAAGGTAGAGGGAGGAAGTGAGGGAAAAAGTAAGGAAGGAAGGGAGTAAGAAAGAAGGAAGGAAGGGAGGTAGAGGAAGGAAAAGAGGAAGAAAAGAAAGAAGGAAAGTATGGACAGAAGGAAGGAAGGGAGGAAGGAAGGGAAGGAGGGAAGGAGGGAGGGAGGGAGGAAGGAAGGAAGGAAGGAAGGAAGGAAGGAAGGAAGGAAGGAAGGAAGGAAGGAAGGAAGGAAAGAAGGAAGGAAGGAGAGAGAGAGAGAGGAAGAGAGGGAAGAATTTTGTTCATAAATTAAAGGAAATCACACATTAGGCAGATTGGTTACCAAACACTGGAGCAGAAGGCCATTTTCAAGGTTGGTGGTATGTTTGCTTGTTTGTTTTTCAGGCAATCCGTAATGATTGCTGCCGTGTAGAAAGGACCCAGCAGAAGAAGCTGTTCCTACCCCCACCCCAGCCCTGCAGTGTAGTCTCAGAACCCTTGACTAGGGGACAGGACTGTGGGAGGGGCAGAGTCACTGGCCACCCATATGTGCTAATCGCCCTCTCATGTTCAGTAGTGTGTGTGTGTGTGTGTGTGTGTGTGTGTGTGTGTATGCACGTGCGCACGCGCGTGCTGGGGCATCCTCCTGATTGCAGAGCAGAGATTCATGCTCAGCATCCACTTTTCCTATTACATCTAGAAAAATGGCATAACAAAATGACACGTGGGAATCAGTTCAGACTCCAAACTACCAATTTCTTCCACATTTTATCATTAGGTGCGAAGTATTGGCTTAAACGATGATAAGTTGATACCTGTTTATTCTGGCCTCCTCAGTTCATAGTAAGACATGTCCAGGTCACAGACTTTTCTAGGCGGCTCACCATTCCATGCCATATGATCTATTCGGTAAAGAGTAACTGAAATAAGCATATCTGAGCTCCTTCCTTACTTGGGAGTTGACAAGAAGGTCAGCTGGAGCTTTGCAAATCCCAGGCTTATAAGGGGCTTAAAATTCATACTGGAAATGAATGTTTTCTCAGCTCCCAGGAAGCCAAGACTCCTCAGGCTAAATAACAACCTGCAAAGCTAAGATTTAAGAAAACAAGAGAAAAGAAAATCACACCTCTGGTTTTTGCTCCTAGGCTACAGTTTGACTTAAGAAAGGGTCACGTATAAGAACAAGCACCTATCATGACCGTAACCTAACCTTCGGTCTCAGGTGACTGTCTCATTAAAGCCAGGGCAGGTGCCACCTGAGCGTCTGGATTGTCTTTCTAATCAGGTTGAAATAAATCCACCCCCAGCTTCAACATCAGCTGCCTACCTGTGACACTGTTGGATCACTGTCTGGGCTTTGCCGCGGCACCCATGGGTCCTGGAAGATTTAGACATAGATTACTACGGCTGCCAGGAGATAAACAAGTCCTTCCTGGCTGTGCTCAAAACTCCCGTTCTCAAGGTGCTACGCAGCAGCCACCCTCTGGATTTCAAGCTGTCTGACGCTCCACCTGGCACCCTGCTCCACTCCTTTGTTTCAGCTCGGATTTGTTTCTTGTAGCTTCATGTATTACTTTCTTTCAACTACACAAAATGTATCACCTTAACCTCTTCTCTCCCCCACCTTCAATTACACAAAATGTATCACCCTAACCCCACCTCCCCCACCCCCACCCCTCTCTCTCCTTCCGTACAGTCTCATTATTTCGTCCAGACTGGCCTCAAACTTGTCATCCTCCTGCACAAGCTAATAAGCCGTAGGCCCACAGCTGTGCACCAATGTTTTCAGCATCCCACCTTCTCCCTTCTTGGGGTGCAGTTAAGCACATTCATGTTGCATAAACCCATCTGCACAACTCTTTCTCGCCTGCAAGACGAAACCCCAATATCCATTGAACAATTCCCCGTTCCCCCTTCTCCCTGGGCCCTGGCACTCATTTTTGGTCTTATGGGTTATTCCTGGAACGGCATTCTCATGGAATCATAATCTTTTCGTAGCTGGCATGTCACTTGGCACAGCGTTCCCTAGTTTTGCCCATGTTTGTAGTATGTTTCGACAGTTTTCTTCTTGGAGGGTCAACATTTCAATGTGTGCACACATCACCCTTTGTCTGTCTTCTGCTCATCTGTCAGTAGACAGTCCCACCTTTGGGTTACTGTGAGCCATGTACACACGGATGTGGTATACACATACCTCCTCAGTACCCTGCTCTCTGTCCTTTATTGTTTTTTTAAAGAATTTTATTTATTTATTATGTATACAGTGATCTGGCTACATGTATGCCTGCATGACATAAGAGGGCACCAGATCTCATTACAGATGGTTGTGAGCCACCATGTGATTGCTGGGAATTGAACTCAGGACCTCTGGAAGAGCAGCCAGTGCTCTTAACCTCTGAGAGATCTCTCCAGTGCCCTCTCTATCCTTTAAAACATACACAACCTGAAGTGGGATTTCTGGATCATAGTAATTTCATTTTTAATATTTTGAGAAGCCACCAATAAATACCATCCTCAATGCAGCTGCAACTTTTTTTGTCCCACCAGAATATTCCAATTTCTGCATAGCCTCAATATGTTTATTTTCTGTTTTTCTTTTTTTTAAAAAAGTTATTTTATGTGTATCAGTTCATCCCCACCCCCGTATGCAATGCCTGTGCAGGTCAGAACAGAGCATGAGATTCCCTGGATACCAGAGTTACAAATGATTGTGAGTGGCCATGTAGGCTCTAGTAATTGAACCTGAAGAGTAGCCCTGAGCACTCAGATTGACCACTGAGCAATCTCTCCAGCCCTATTTTCTATTTTTCTTAAATAGCAGCCATCTGAATGGATGTGAGGTATATTATTTTTTGTTTGTTATGTTTATTGTCTGTTCTTCCCAGTCTCTCTGCCTGCCCAGACTACAGGTTCCATCAGCAAAGCGATCCATGTCCACTGTTCTGTCCACTGTTCCATCCTTGCCTAGAACAGTACTGAGTATACAGTAAGTGCTCAGTGACTAGTCACTGTACGAATGAGTACAGAAAAGATGGGCCTGGTAGAGCAAGCCTGTAATCCAGCTTGTTCAGGAGTCTGAGGCAGGAGGATTGCAAGCTCCATTGTGAGCTCAAGTCTAACTGCACAACTTAGCAAACTATGCCTCAAAATAAAAAGCAAGAAATTGGCTGGAGGGATACTCATCAGTATCGCCTGAGACTGGCATACACAAGGCCTCCATTCAGTCCCAGCACAAAAATCAAACCAAACTAAGAATGAGCCAAATGGGAAAGAGAAAGACATGCAAAAGTGGGCTATTCTTTTTCTGGTTTGTATGCCTGATCTCATTATTGCTTTTCTCATGGCATACTTAGGTTTATGTTTATCTATTACCTTTATTGATGACATTTAGGACTTTGGAAAGAAATTCTCTCTTTAATATACTTGATGAATTTTGAATATATTCCATTATCCTAGTCGTTATAATTCATGAATCCAAAGCTCATGGAATTTGGAGTTGTGGGGACCTCACAAGAAGCTTGCAGGAAAACCAAAGAGAGTCCGTGATACTTAGAACACTTAGCTATCATCCACTGCTGCCCACTTGGTATCTCTGCTGATAACCAAAGATATTTCAAACTGAACATTCCCCAAAGACAGTCAAGCTTCCCTAACCTACTTCTGTCCCATGTTCCTTATTAATTAATTTACTTATTTATTTAGAGACGGAGTCTCAAGTAACTGAGGGCGCCTCAAAATTCCCGCACAGCTGTGAAGGTCTTGAACTTCTGATCCGTCTACCTCCACCTCCCACAGGCACACACTATCACATCTAGTTTTTCTGTACTCCTGCCAGAAACAGGGGATGCCTTTCCCCCTCTTCCTCACTCGGCACCTTTCTCTATCCACCTGCAAATAAATTTTCCTTACGACTCACGTACCTTAAATACTCAGTCTACGCTAGGCACTGTTTTAGGTCCATTGCGTACATGACCGCTTTCTTCCTTTTAACTATATGGACTAGAGTCTACTAATTTTTAGCTGTGATCCAGATAAGAGAACAAGTTAAGTCCCTTATCCAAAGTCACTCAGGGAGGAGGGAGCAGAGCCAGGAATTATCTGGCTTCGGAGCTTGCCTAGGTTTCCATGCTGTTCGGATAGACATGCTTTCGGTTTCAACCTTCTTTACTGGAAATCACTACAAATGTCTAAGACTACTTCCTTCAATTGATACGAGAATGGGATTCTAACAATTCAGACCTGTCTACATCCTCCATCTCTATGCAAACCTTGGCTAATGCAGGTGTCCATAGCCAGGGGCAGACGGAATCTACAGTCTTTGCTGGGATGTTGGGCTGAAACAGAAGTCCTAGCAGCACTTGATTATCGTGCATTTTGATGTTTTTGTTTTTGTTTTTTGTTGTTGTTGTTGTTGTTCAAGTAGGATATGTCAGTAAAATTTGAATTAAAGGCTGTACTAAACCAAATATGCTGTAGTAGACACCTTCATTAATATCGAGGCACATCTATTACAAACACCAAATTTTCTTCTTTGGAGGATGTATTGATCTTGGAAGCAAAGGAGGCTGGGAGGCAGACAGCCCAAGCCCAGCTCCTGTCACATTAAATGAAGCATGTGCTTAAAAATGCTCCACAGCCCTGCTGGCTCCAGCAGTCCCATCTCGAAACTGAGAAGGATAATAAAGGCTCACAAGTTGGGGGTTTCTGATATCTGCAGATATCAAGATCACCGCAGGGCTAGCAAGTATCACTTCTTGGTTTCAAGCTTATTCTGTATATAATAACCCCATTACACCCGTTGGCCATCAGAGGAACATTCAGACGTGATACCTTTTAGTCAACTGTCCTGGCTCGTGACTGTAATCCTAGCCCCCATCAGGCTGAGGCAGGAGGACAGACAGCAAGTTTAAAGCCAGCCTGAGCTCCGTAGTGCGATCCTGTCTCAAGCAAAGCAAAGCAAAACACAGCTAAACAAAGATCCAGTTTAAATCTAAAAGGGCACACTATCCAGGCCCCAAGTTCCCTTTAGCAAACAAAGGAAACAGCACCGACCCAAGCTGTTTGGCAAGTGCGAACCGGGGCTAGGGACAGACCAGCACTCAGTGTTACCGGGAGATTCAAGGTCAACACTTGCGGCTTCATTTCCATCACCAGGCGGGCGGGCGGGCGGCGCTGCCTTTCACAAAGGCTTGTCCTATATTCTGAAGAGTTGTATTAATTCCCCAGCTCACCATTTCAGCCTCATGCAGAGTCCAGTTACTTTCAACACTCCCAAATGGTGTTTGGCCTTTTGCCTTCTTCCTTTAGATGACATCCAAAGAGACACCGAAAATAAAGAAAAAAAAAAAAAACACAGCTAGCTTGAAGTGATTTCAGCTAAAGACTTTTAGCTAAGCATTACTACACAGAAATTACCCTTAGTGGAGCAGGGAGTGTCCTCTAAATCCTACCTGGTTTTAAAAACATCCCTTAAAATATTTGGCCAAAGGAGTGTTGTCTGACCTAGATGGGTTTTTGCCTTCTCCCTTCTCCATCCCCAGTACACAGTTGACACTTTTCAAATGACAAGGGATCTCTGTGGGTCCTCGCAGCCACAGCAGAGGATCCTCAAAGTGGCTGAGTTTGACTCTGCCTTGGGAAAAAAAAAAGCCAACAAAAGCAAACCACAGCAGCAAAAGCAAATCTCCAGCATCCAGAAGACAGCCTGGCACGCTCTGTCCAGTCTTCCTAGGAACAGCCAGGCCTCGTGAGGCAGGGCCTGCAAGCTCCCGCCTACATAGCTTATCAGCCGGAAATGCTTTCCAGTGAGCAGACATACCTACACCGTTTCTATTGCCCAATGGGTGGCATGAACCAGGCACACAGCAAACAGCTTCTGTCAAGGAAGTCTAGGATTCTTTCTTTTCTTTTCTCCCCGCCTCCCGACTTTGGTGTTTTGGAGACAGGGTTTCTCTGTGTAGCCTTGACTGTCCTGGAACTCAGAGATCTGTCTGCCTCTCCCTCCTCCAGAGTGACGGGATCAAAGGTGGGTGCCACCACGGCCCAGCTAAATCCCGTTTTCTTAACACTTTACAGTTTCTTCAAAAGCGAAGAGAACTGTGCCAGCCCTGAAGGAGTTAGCAGTAACTGGGCACTAGATTTTTTTGTTTTCTCTTCTCATGAGACCCCAGTGGATCTAAATCCAGCCAGGTATAATGGCTCCAAAAGATTAGGGACTCTATCAGGACAGGCTGTGGGTTGGGGTTCCTGTTACCTCCCCTGAACTCTGTAGCAAGTATTCTCGTTCTCCTCCTAAAAGAGGAGCTTTATTAAGGCGGGTGAGGCAGCACATGACTTCAGTTCCAGCCCTCAGGAAGCTGAAGCAGGATGGCCACGGGTTAAAGGTCAATCTAGGTTAAGTAATGAGAACCTCTGTCAAGAACAACCAGACAAGCAAACCAAACATCAAAATACAAGAAGAGAGACTATACTTGGTCTTACTGATTCTTCAGCCAATCTACAGCCTCCTTGAAGGACCTACTGTGTGCAGAAAGGGAGAACTCAACCCCAAAACTGTCCAGGAAAAGTTAGCATTTAAAATATTCTCTTCAGGCAGAAGCGGTGGCACAGGCCTTTGATCCCAGCACTTGGGAGGGAGAGGCAGGCAGATCTCTGAGTTCTTGAAGCTAGTCTGGTCTATAAGAGTGAGTTCTAGGACAGCCAGGGCTACACAGAGAAATTCTGCCTTGAAAAACCAAGTGGGGAGAAAACCTTCTCTTAACTGGATCTGAGGGTGCATGCCTTTAATCCCAGCACTCCCTGTGAGTTTGAGGACAGCCTGGTCTACACAGTGAGGTCCAGGACAGCCAGGACTACATAGAGAAGCCCTGTCTCAACAAACAAACAATCAAACAAACAAACAAATAAAAATGGAAGTCCCTCTTGTCATCTGTCTTGCAGAGGTGTCTTGGCATCCTTGAGTGGTCTCATTCCCCCATCCTTTGCGCACACTCTCAGAATCACTTCCCAAATGTTAGGGAAGGAACCCACAAAACCACAGGCCAAGGATGGGGTAGCAAGTGGCACTCGGGTTTCCCTGTTCTTGCCATCCGCTATTGCTTGGTAAGTGCTTCCTGGAGTGTCATACTGAGGGATGCCCCAGGCCTGGACTGCACCTGGGAAGGAAGGTATTGTGACTGAAATGTCTGCCATAGGCTCTTACGGAAGGCCAACCTGGGGGGGGGGGGGGGGCATGGCATGGAGCCATGATGTCACGTCTGAGCCCAATGCAGAGCCATGATGTCATGCCTGAGCCTACTCTACTGGCGGAGAGCCAAGTGACTTTTTCTCCGCTGTTTTGCCCATGAGACTCTTTCTTTAAATGTAGAAATCACATCAATAATGAAAAATTACTTAAAAGTATTTGCCACAACAAATGTTTGAAGGAAATACATTTTAGAGCTGGGGAAGACATTATAGTGGATACAGTTCTTGCCGAGAAGGTGAGAGGATCCTGTGAGGGGGAGGGTATGGGGGTGGGTAACTGGCCATCTAGTCTAGCCAATCAGTGAGGTTCTGGGTTTGATGAGAGACTCTGTCTAAAAATCTAAAGTGGTAAATGATAGAGGAAGACATCTGATTTCAAAGTCTGTCCTCTCTGCACATGCACACAGGGAACACTCACCCTCACATACATATGCACACCCACATACACCACACACAGAGAGAAGAAAGAAATAAAAAAGACCATACATGTTTCCTAGAAAAGACCTTGACTGAGGAATTAGCTGGCATATTTCACGAGGGACATGGGTGGAACTTGTTCTCAGCCTCAAGAGCACCCTGACAAAGTACACCCTATGGTGCTCCACCGTGAGAGGAATAAGAAGGCACGGGAAGCCCTCCAGCAGTTATACAGCCTCCGTGAAGGGACTGGGCAGGTAAGAGGGCCAGAGAAGAAACCCAGATTCAAGACTAGGCAAATGCCAGTGATCTCAATGACAAAAGGAAGCAGAAAGTCAATGCTTTCATGGGGAGAATGGAGACTCTAGCTTCTTGGATTTGAGGCAGCCAAGTGCCTCGACCAATGGATAGATAGGATTTGCTTGCTTTCTGCTCTGGCCGTAACCATGTGATGGGCCAAGCGGATGCAATGTAAGGGAAGAATCATGGTGTTTGTTTGTAGGTTTCGCCACTCTCTAGGTCTTTTTGGCATCCGGTTTGAATGCTTAGGAGGGGCCTGCTAGGTCAGGTCTCTGGAGGGGTAGAATTCGCCTCCCTGGATCTTCTTTGTTTTCTCAGCCAACTGGCTCCCAGGTGGGGAGAGATTTCTGGCAGTAGACGCAGCACGCAGCAGGCAGGAGACCTCAGAAAGGGCCGGGCGGTGGGGGCAGCGTGTGACACTGGAGACAAACACAATTAGCTGTGCCCCACACAAACTGAAAAGATGCAGTGGGAAGACTGACTCCCTCTGCCAAGAGAGAGAAGCAAAGGGAAACTCGTCTGAAAAGAAACTGAAAAGAAACCTTTTCGTTCCCTTGGTAGCGGCGGCCAAAGGCAGTCACATTTCCTGTGACGTCCCTTCTCAGTGTGGGTTTCTTCAACACTTCAGACTACCACAATAAGAGTTGGACTGCTTCATCAATGCTCCTTACTGAATAGAATCCATTAATATTACAAGCTGGTCCTTGCTTGACTAGAGATGATACCGGAGCCTCTCAAAGCCGTTCTGTCCCTGTGTGCCAGTTCTCAGCAATGGCTGGGTGACTGAGTTCGTGGAAACCAACATGGAGATTTGTCTTTATGGAATTCAGTCACAGCCCCGAGAGTCTGCTCTTCTGAAGATCCAAACCTTTACTGTGAGGATTAGCTACAGGAGTGGGGTCTGGAGGTAACTATATAGTATTTGGTAAGCAGGACAGGCTCTGGAGTTAGGCAGCATGTGCGTGGTCACTCCACCATTTACTTATGAACCGGGTGACCTGAGCAAGTCTATAAGGCTGCAGTCTCATTGTGTGTGAGACACAGATTATCATGGCATTCCATGGAGAGAGCTGTTGTGAAGGTGAAAGATTTATAACAACAAGTCTTTATCTTTTAAGTCACATTTTAGAAGATTGACAAATGATATTCGGGGTGTACTTCAAAATAATCTGGAGGTAAGATACATAAAAAACAAACCAACAAAAAATCTTGTCAAGCCAGGTGTGGTGTCATACGCCTTTCATCCCAGCACTCAGGAGGCAGAGGCAGGTGGATTTCTGTGAGTTCAGGGCCAACTTGATATACAATAGTGAGTTTCAGGACAGCCAGAGATATGTAGAGAGATCCTGTCTTAAAAAACAAACAACAGCCAGGCAGTGATGGTGCATGCCTTCAATCCCAGCACTTGGGAGGGAGAGGCAGGTGGATCTCTGTGAGTTCGAGGCTAGCTTGGTCTATAGAGTGAGTCCCAGGACAGGCTCCAAAGCTACACAGAAAAACCCTGTCTTGAAAAAAATGAAAAAAACAAAAACAAAAAACAAAAAAAACCAAACAAACAAAAAACAAAACAACAACAAAAAAAACAACAGCAACCAAGAAGTGGAAAAAAAAAAAAAAAAAGAAACTTGACTATAGTTATTCAAATTGGGTGAGGACCTGGGGAGAGGGTTGCTACCATTCTGTCCCAAAATATTTACAGCACAAATTTAAGAAAGAGAATAGAATGCATTAAAACTCTTCAAACACAGCATACATGTACTCAATACATATAATCTGTTAGAGATCAGGGAGAATCTCAAAGGCATTTTTCACACTCACAGAGTCACCAGGAGTTGAGCCTGCCTCTGGACACCAGCACAAAGGGACATGAGTGGGTGCACTGCAAACCTCACTGTCACTCGAAGCCACCCATGACTGCCCAAGCTTTCCGTTGGGAAGTTTGCTAAATTAGCTGAATTCATTATTGACACACACAGTCACAAAGAGCTGCAGATTTGCAGTATCTTAAACAGTTATCATCACCCCAACCCAAAGCCAAGCTCTTTTAAACTTCATGGACTCATGCAGCAATTCGATACACAGATTTGGGGGGTTACAGGCATATGAAACAATGGAATAAAAAAACGTTCACTGAAGACACCCTCTGAACCCTACCCTGTGCTGTGGACGGACTCAGGAAACCACTTACACTGATTCAGTCGCCACCAGAAACTCTGAACTGTTAGAATTTCTTCAATAAGATGCTGAGCTGAACAGGAAGCCTGACCCTGAAGTAATTCTAGGTTGGATACTCAGGGGCCCTTAACTTAAAATTAAATCAGCGTTTTCAAACTCCATGTCCCATCATCATGAAGGAATTCACGGTACCAGCCTTGTTACAGACCAACTTTGCTCATTTGTAAACTGAGATGGCAGCTCTCTCCTCCCGTTGCCACAGAGATTAGAGAAAATACAAAGAAAGTATATCACACAGAGCTGGAACATAGCAGTTACTCAGTACATGTTTCTGCATTCTGCATTCATATAGAAATGGTTGTATTGTTATCTCCTTTGGAATTCAGTTAATCATTAAAGCCAGCGGTTCTCTAGGCATAAGACACATCACACAATTACAGACACTTCAGTGTTTTCTTTTTTTTTTTTTTTTTTTTTTTTTGAGACAGGGTTTCTCTGTGTAGCTTTGCGCCTTTTCCTGGAATTCACTTGGTAGCCCAGGCTGGCCTCGAACTCACAGAGATCCGCCTGGCTCTGCCTCCCGAGTGCTGGGATTAAAGGCGTGCGCCACCACCGCCCGGCACTTCAGTGTTTTCTATTTCACGTGGCAAGATTTTTATACGGCTGTAATCTTCTACAGAGAGTTGATATGTGGATGACTATATTATTGTCATCGGGGCCTATTTGTCCTCTTTTATATGATCCCTACTTCTGTAAATGTATTGTGACAGTGTATTTCTTATACCAAAAGAAAAATCATAAGTTAAAAAAAGTACAGAGAAAAAAAACATGGCCCAATTCAAGCCTAGGAATCACTGTTGTTACTATTATAAAGTGCTGGCCAAAAGGCACGGGTGTGTGTGTGTGTGTGTGTGTGTGTGTGTGTGTGTGTGTGTGTGTAAGAGAGAGAGAAAGAGAGAGGGAGAGAGAGGGAAGGAAAAAAGGAGAGAGATGGAGAAAGAGGGAGAGAGATGTATTATGTTTCTTAAATTATTTTATCCCTTACTGTGCCTAGTTTACTGCTGGGGATTATTCAGTGGTCAAAATCCCTGCAGATGAACTAAAATTTCTTGCCTGAACCCCATCTTTGCTGCCTGATGCCATTTATACCCCAACAACATAGATTTTCTTTTTCTTCTGTTACCTCTGTGTCAAAGTGACTCTCTGACTTCAAAGATCTAAAACTATTCACATCCCAGATGAAACAGAAAGTCACCAGTAAGGCTGAACCTGGTGGCAGAGGCTGTGATTCTAGCTATTCGGGAGGTTGAAAGCTGGGGGGAAGGAGGAGAGTTATAACGAAATGGGGAGGAAGGAGAGGAGGAGGTCAGGAGTCCTGTGAATTGGGGGTGTTGCAACCTGAGAAACAGCAGTAACGTTTCCTGAATCAACCCGAGCCTCTTGTGCAGAGACCTGATGAATCAAACCTCCCTGAAATGTCACCCGCCTGCATGGCATTTCATGCACTGGAGTTATTTCAGTATTAGTCCATGCAGAAAACGAATTCCCCTTCACTGGCAACTCAAGAGAATAAATACTGTTAATGCCAGATTCTTGCTTAAGTGCAGGACTAGGAAAGCTGAGGTGGGATTTTTGCGCTGAACTCATTTTGCAGAACATAAATTTTGTTATGTGGATATCCTTGCCTTCCGTTGCTGATTTCATGTTATCCTCTGCTTATAGTTCCCTCAATTTTCTTCTTGAACAAGTCTAAGAAGAAAATGAGCAGAAAGCTTTCCCCAGTAAAAGGTTTCATTTCACACAAAGCCATTGTCTGTGGGCTGAGTATGTCTATTTCCCTTCCATCTGCAATTGGTTTGAGTAAGCACAGTCTTCCTTCTGTTTCCAGATGACAGCCCTAGTGGATAGTGTCTTGGTCTAAAAAGAGCAGGTGCCACGGATGCGGCCAACACACACTTTCAAGACATTGATGAAAAGCTGCAAATGCTCTCTTATTTGTGGATACAGAATCCATCTTCTTGCTCCTTCTCCTTTGAATCTTTGACAACATTAGCTGAGAAGGACAAATGTCACCGCCTCTGCTGCTGGCTATGTCTCAAGATGCACAGAGAAGCTCCTTAAATCAGTAACCCTCGCACTGGTCTCCTTAATCTTCCTAAGGGCCTGGGAGGCAGGGGTTGATTCAAGTCAGGAATGGGGTCAGTCTAGAGGGGGAGGTATACCTTGGTCACTTAGGTTAGCTCTTCTTAAAATCTGGGTTATTGTTACAACTGTTGTATATTAAAATTTATCACAATTATTAATTTATTCATTCAATGATTATTGCTCTGATATGGTATTTAATCCTCTTCACATAGAAAAACGGGGTTAGTCTGTGATAGTTAAATTTTTATTGTCAACTTGACCAGACTTCAGGATCTCCTATGAGAGAGATACATGTCTCTGTGAATGCCTATGAGAGTGTTTCCACTCTCTCTGCTTCCTGACTGCAGATGTGATGTGACCAGCAGCCTTATGGTCGTGATGGACCATAGCCTCAAACTGCGAACCTAAATCAACTCTTTCTTCCTTTTCAACTTTCCTAATTGTGTGGGAGCTGAAGGGAAGGTGCTTGTTTGTGTGTGCACGTGTGTATGGGTGCCTACACCTGTGCGTGAGCTTGCAGAAACCCAGGAGTCAACATGTAGTTGACTCCATTGTACTCTTTGAGACAGGCCCTTTCACAGAACCTGGAGCTCAGCTTTAGCTAGACTGGCTGGTTAGCAAGCCCTCAGCGATCTGTGAGTCTCTACCCCTACCCCAGCATTGGAGTTACAGAGACACACAGCTCTGTCTGGCTTTTACATGGATTCTGGGGATCCGAGCTCCTCAGGTCCCCATGTTTATGCAGCAAGCACTTGAGACCCCAGCCACCTCCCTGTCCCTCCTCCTTCCTTAGGCTGCTCTGACAGGTGTTTATCACACCATTGAGAGTAGTACCTAATGGATCCTGTTAAGCATGTAGATGTCCAGGAAGCTTATGAAGCTCCCCTAGGCATGAGGAAAGAAATATCTTCCTCCTTTACCCCCAAAGGCTTATCAACTTGATGGTCCAACTTGCTTAACTTGTCACAGAGAGCAGTTTCTTCACCTTTGGGGAAGAGTCATTTTGAATATAACATGAGATAACATGAAGGTTTTTGTTTTGTTTGGGTTTTTTGAGACAGGAATTCTTTGTGTAGCCTTGACTGTCCTGGAACTCACTCTGTAGCCCTGGCTAGCCTCGAAGTCACAGAGATCCACCTGCCTCTGCCTCCTGAGTACTGGGATTAAAGGCGTGTGCCACCACTGCCCGGTGATAACATGAAGTTTAATTCATCCATTCTAAACTTCTGAGTAGGTAAATAGCTAGTGCCCTCCTGTTTCCTGGTAGTCTTAGTTCTGTGCACAAACCATGAAATATGAAAGCCAAAAAAGAAACTATTTGGGGCAGGGAGGAAGAGGGGAGTGGGGGGGGGAGAGAGGACAGGGGGCACCAAGAGTTTTCTCCCCCTGACTCTGAGGACAGTGTGGTCTCTAAGTTATATCTAAACTGTAGCCTCCAGAGATGCACAGATGCCATTTCTCTTCATCATTCCATCCACAATGTTTATTGTAGACCCTGGTGCTTGGCAGGCCCAAATATGATGGATGAATGAGTAGATGAATATGGTTCCTAGACCACTGGGAAGTCCATCAACAATCTCAGGGCAGGGCCAGCAAATGGCTCAGCCTGTAAACATGAGAATCTGATGACCAGAGTTTAATCCCTGGAATCCATAGAACAAGCCAGATGTGGTGGCCTGCATCTGTAACCTGAGCCGTCCTAGAGTGAGACGGTGAGCAGAAACAGGAGAAGTGCTTGGAAACTCATGGGCCAGCTAGCCTAGAGTACAGGACATAGCTACCGTAACAAGAGAGATGCCCCAACGAGGTGAGGGTGAGAGCTGACTTCCCCATGCATACATGGCGCTCACACACCTGCACTTACACACTTACACAGCAAGCCGGCCTGGTCTGCAGGGTGAGTTCCAGGACAGCCAGGGCTACACAGAGAAACACTGCCTCAGGGGGAAAAAAGGTACAAATATGTGGCAGGCAGTCCTGCCATTTATTATTATTATTATTATTATTATTATTATTATTATTATTATCATTTTGCCATTTTCTCATTATCATTTTGACAAATTTATTATGATCGCCATACTTAAGTTGTAAAAAAAAATTAGAAGTCAGTGAGAGGGCTCAGAGAGTAAAAGTGCTTTCCAGAAAACCCTCTCCACCACACAGGACGACCAGAGTTTAAAACCCTAGACAGACACAATGGAAGGAGAACCAACTCCCAAAAATCATTATCTGACTGCCATACATGTGTCATGGCATGCATGTACCCCCTAAGTTAATGGTGCAGTGGCATGCATGTACCCCCTAAGTAAATGGTGCAATGGCATGCGTGCACCCCCTAAGTAAATGGTGCAATGGCATGCGTGCACCCCCTAAGTAAATGGTGCAGTGGCATGCATGTACCCCCTAAGTTAATGGTGCAGTGGCATGCATGCACCCCCTAAGTAAATGGTGCAATGACATGCATGTACCCCCTAAGTTAATGGTGCAGTGGCATGCATGCACCCCCAGAAATGTCAAACAAGGTGAAGGTATCAGAACTAGTTAAGTTTGTAAGGCTCTGAAGGAATGTTTCCCTGACTGCAAGCTTGCCTACACCTGTCACTAAAACAAGTTTTTATTTGTAGCCCCCCTCCCTCTCCCTCTCCCTCTCCCACCCACTCCCTGGGTGTGTGTATGTGGTCATGTGGGTATGTGTGTATATGCATGTTAGTGTACATGTGAAGGCCAGAGTTCACACCAAGTATCTTTCCTTATTTCTTGAGACAGGATCTCTCCATCAGAACTGAGAGCTCAGTGACTGGCTAAGCTGGCTAGCCAATGAGCTCCAGAGATCCACACAGCTCCATGATTCTCCCTCCCTCACCCTCCAGCCTCAGTCCTGGGCTAACTAACAGATGCCGCTGCCCTCATCTTTTTACATGGGTTCTGGGGAGCAACACAAGTCTTCCTTACTTCCCAGCGGGTACCCCAGCAGCAGATCTATCATCTCCCTAGCCTTGTATTTTCTATTTTGTTTTCCTCTTTTTTCTTCTTTTTTGATGTGTCTGTTTTTGTTGTTTTTTTGAGGCAAGATCTCATTGGGTGGCCCAGCATAACAATCTTCTGGCTTCAGCTTTCCAAGGGTTGAGATCATAGGCATGAGCCACCACAACTCAACCTCCCCCCCCCCTTTTTTTTATTATGCAGGTTATTAATCTAAGAAGGTAGTGACCCTTGACTTGCAGAATCATCTGAGAAGCAGTTTAAATATTGGATACCCAGGCCCTACTCTGAGTTCCTCAAAAGGTGGTTTGCGGTGGGGCTCGGGCACCCCAGGCAAGTCTATTGTGTGGCAGGAACAGAGCCACAGGCCCAGCGGTTTCTAGCTTTCAGCTAAGAAACCACTCTTATTTACATCCTCCTCTACAAAGCTCTGTGCCTGCCCTGGAATGCGCCCTACTCCCACGCCGGGGGAGATGTGCTAGTTAGTTACTCACTCAAGTGACGCCAAATTGAATAGAAGAAAACAGCAACAAATAGAAATCAAAGCAGTGCTTTCCTGTCCTATACGGCAGACCAGGCCGCGCAAGGCCCAAAATAAATAGCTAACAGTAATTCGCTAAAAGTAAAGGGACTTCTACAAGAATTCCTTGCAAGGTCGAAGGGTCTGGGGAAAAACTAAGGTACACTGGTAGACCTTGCCTGCTCACATAGCAGAAGCCCAAACCCTGAAGGAGAAGAGGAGATGATGATGATGATGATGATGATGATGATGATGATGATGATGATGATCGCCAGGCCAGGTAAAGCTAGCTGGCAAAGGGAAGCCCTTCTCCTCATGCCATCTTTCAATTTCACAAGAGAAGTCTGGGGACTGTCCTTTATGACCTGCAGACTACACTCACCTGTCTGGCCAAGCTGACTGCAGGAGGAACCGCTCATCCGTGCCTGCCCTACTTTTGGGCACATGAGTGGATCAAGAAACATGGATTCTTACTGTACACAGGTTAAAGGTCCAACTCCATGTCTCTTGAAGAACAGTCCAAGGATTTTTTACTCAGATCTACTGATAAGTCATACTTAAAGTGATGGTTTATTGGTTCCTGCTGTGTCCTATGTGTTTCATATAGACGATTTCATTTAGTTCTATATTATCTCTTGATCATCTGCAATGTATCTACATTATCTGAATATCTGTGTAGATAGTCACATCAAGTGACACTCACCCAGGATGGTGCAGTGGATACCTACCCGGTGATACTTGAATGCTAGTGCAGGCTTATTCTGACACCGGATCTGGGGGTTCTGGTATTATTGACATTTTAGACTGACGTTTAGACAGTTTTATGTTGGGATGGACTGTCCTATGCTCTGTAGGATGCCTAGTAGAATCTCTGGCCTCCCTTCACCACAGTCCAGCAAAAACCCTCCCTATAGTCCGAATAATCAAAATTGTTTATAGAATGGCCAAGTCTCCAGAGGCAGGCAAGGTCAACCTTCCTTCTTTTTAATGGCCGCCACTCTAGGTTGGGATGTGCTATATACTGTTTTCCTGGTATAAGTTCACAGGCCATTTCTCAGAAGAGGAACTGCCAGAACAAAACAACAAAACCCACAGCATCCCACAATTCTCCAGAGGAGCATGATATTTTAATAATGCAACCCCATTCTACAGTTATGTATCATTACGTGACTCAGTAAGTTTTTTTAGACAGGGTCTCCCTGTGTAGCACAGGGTGATCTAGACTTCAAAATTCTCCTGTCTCTATCTCCTGAGTGTTAGGATTATTGGTGCTCACCACTGTGCCTGGCTCCTGGGTGCTTTTGTATCATCTCCCTTCATGGCAGCTAAGCCTGTAGTGAGAGCTAATCCTCAAAGAACTAAACCACCTCAAAGAAACGGAGGCAGGAGAACTGTGATGGCCTTTCTTGATTCTTAACTTGATTGGTTTTGGAATCACCTAGGAGACACACCTGGACATGTCCTTGCTTGCCCACAGAGGTTTAACCGAGGAAAGAAGATCCACCCTGACTATGGGGTCATGACATCCCATACACTGGGGTTCCAGACTGAATAAAAAGGAAAATAGGAGAAAGTGAACTAAGCAAGCAACAGCATTCATCTCCCTCGGCTTCCTCACCACAGAGCTCGTGGCTCTCGCCACCATACTAACTACCATGGGGAACTGTTCTCTCAAACTGTGAGCCAAATAAAACCTTCCTTAATTTGCTTTTATTAGTTATTTTGCCTCAGCCATGAGAGAAGTAGCCGATACAGGAACACTCTGTGAAAGTCATATTAATCCTTGGCACCGCAAGTAATTAACGGAAGGCGCTTGCTAGCACATAGTTCCAAGACAGTATATAGCACAAATGTGAGCTCTAGAGAGGCCAAGTCCACATCTAATGGCTCTCTACATTACTGGCCTCCAATTTAAGAGCTCTCGTAAAACACTATTTCATGAACTATGACGTTTTGTAGCAACTCTGATCATTTGATTAAAACTATTGTGTAATAATCTTCCTGGTTTATATCTGAATAGTAAAATCCACAGAAAAACTTAATGTCAATATTTACAAAACAGCTGAGAATTGAATGACGAGCCGCTCTTCCTTGTCCTTAAAAAAAAAAAAAAAAAAAAGCAGGGTGAACTAAAATTTTAATAAAACGGAATGTTCATCAAAATCAGCCCTCTCAGGGCTGGGGACATAGCTCAGTTGGTCGAACCCTTGCACAGCATTCATAAGGACCCAGTCACAATCCCCAGTGCCACAGACACCAGGCACAGTGGTAGCAGGTACCTGGAACCCCAGTACTCATAATGGAAAAGGGAGGATCAGAACTTCAGTCACTTCTAACTAGACAGTGAGTGCTTGGCTAGTCATATCAAAATCTGTCATGTGAACAGTATTTCACTAGAAGGAAGGGAGGGAGGGAGAAAGAAGGGAAGGGGGGAAGGAAAGGAAAAGGAAGGGCATTTTTTATTGGCTGGGGCAGGAGGAAAGGGCCACAGGGGAAACTTTTGAATTACTTTTTCCTTTACATTTTCACTACCATGTCAAGCTGTAATATACAAGCATAAAAGGAATGTTCACATTAAAAACATCTAAATTAAAAGTAAAGTAACTGTGGTGGCTTTTAAAGCCACGATTTAAAATTGAATAACAAAAAACAAAAATCTAAGATGTTAGAAAGATAAAAATAAAACTTTCTCATTCATGTATGAAGTTACAAAGCTTAGCTAAAAGACTGTCATTGGTTAGACAATTATAAATTTCACATGAAGTCAAAAGAATTTTAAATCTACTAGTAAACGATTTGACTATTAAAAATTGCCAGACTCCACTCAGTACTTATCCAGTTATGCACAAGTCACAATTAATCTTCCTCCCAAACCCATGGGGTCCACATCTATTATTAGTCCCATTTTAAAACAGATGTCACTTGAAATGGAAATTAGTATCCATATGGCAGGAACTGAGGTTCAGAGGGGTGACACAACACGTCATCCGAGACCACACCTAGACCAGAGTCAAGTCACCGTGCTGGGGACTTTCTTGCTACGTAACCTGAAAAGAAAATGGAGGATTTAGGGAAATCCAAGAAGAAAGAGGGCCTACGTTCTGGTTCTGTCGGCTTCTTGCACTGTGTGCCCTAGAATCCTCATGCTAAATGCATTTTCAGAAGTTAATCTCTTCCACTTGCCTGTGTATAAAGTTAAAAATCCAACTCAAAACTCAAGAACTGGGCATAGGTATATGTAAGCATGGCTTCCTGGGTACCTTTTGTTTGTGTGTGTGCGTGTGTGTGTGTGTGTGTGTGTGTGTGTGTGTGTGTGTGAGAGAGAGAGAGAGAGAGAGAGAGAGAGAGAGAGAGAGAGAGAGAACTAGTCTCTTATTTTGCTGCTTGTAAAAATCTGCAGCAATACAAACTGCCCAGCAAAGAATATCAAGGTGAAATTTATTCTCACACGACCTAATACATTGTAAGGTATACTAATTAAGTGATATTTCTAAGTTATTTTTCCAATATATACTAGAGCATAAACACCCAAATGAAGGTGGTACTTCTATTAATTCATATCTTAAATTTGTTTTTAGATGGTCTCACTATGTATTTGGCTTGAACTTGCTATACCGATCAGGCTGCCCCCAAACTGACAGAGCCCCACCTGCTTCTGCTTCCCTGGTGACGAGATTAAAGGCATGTGCCACTACACCGGGCTGATTTGGACCTAAAATGTCTCCCAGTGGCTTCTGTCTAGAAGGTTTGAACTGTAGTATTGGCAAGTGGTGGAGGAAAGGATAATGTGTGTGTATGGAGTGTGCCCTGGTCTTCTTCTCCGTCTCTGATTACCTGCACCATGAGCTGAGAGCTTGGCTAGGCTGTGCACTCCCGGCCCCGCATCTCTGCCCTTCCAACAAACCCAAATGAACTAGGCCCAGCAGACAGCAACCTCTCAACCTTTCCCGGGGCATTCCTTCTTGCTTCTAAGTTGATTATCTCAGGTGGTCCGCTGCTGTCATTCATCTGACACAACCGTGAGTCGTGTCGTGGTAGGCTTTCTGGAAGCCCCCCTTTGAGCTGCTAAGCCTGCGAGCGAATCGTCACTATTTTCGTATTTCGTTTTACAGCCCCAGTTTTCCAGAAGCCCAGGTTGGCCTCATTCTGCCTTTGACTCTGCCGACCACGGCAGGTTTGCAGGCGCTGGGGCAATCAGCAAATGCGCTGCAGGATGCTCCAAAGCAGGCGCTCCGGGACTATTCTCAGAAATGACAGCATCACTCGATTTAGTACCCAGCTTGCCAAGGGAACACTGTTGAAGGGGAGAAATATTCATTTGAATGTACAAATACAGACATGTTTATTTTAATACTTGGATAAAGAATTGAGAGTATCAGCTGGCTTTATATTGAAGTGAATAAATATACTGCTGCAATAACGATATTTCGGATTTTGGGTGCAAGGGTGAGGCCATCCAATAAGCTCTATGTATGTGCTTTGCGCAACAAAGCAAGTCCTGATATGATGTTTTGAAATGAAAGCACGCTTTTCCTGTTAGTTTGCATAGTTATTGAAGATTTCCCTTTCTTGAAGGAAAAAAAGAAACTTGAAACAAACAAAAATAAAATTAAAAAGCACACCATCACCCCCAACAAAACAAAAACCCAGACTGGGATAGCTGTGGTGGAGCCTGCCTTTAATCCAAGCACTAGGGAGGCAGAGGCAGGTAGATTTCTGTAAGTTCAAAGCCAGCCTGATCTACATAGTGAATTCCAGGCCAGCCAGGGATACACGGATGACCCTGTCTCAAAACAAACAAACAAAAAAAAAATCTGACCCACTAAATGTTAGTTCCCCAAATAGCACTTAGAGATTGGGGCTTCAGCTTAGGGTGGAGTACTTACTTATCATGTGCTAGGCCCCATGCTTAATTTCCAGCACTGCAAATAAAATATTTCTTGTAATGCACACATTTGTAATTCCAATAGTTGGCAAATAGAGACAGAAGGATTAGCTATATTTGAGGCCAACCTGGGCTCCATGAGACCTTGTCCTCCCAAAAAAGTTAAAAACAAATAACCAACTAACCAAACAAACAAACAAAAACAGCCCTTGGATTTCTTAGGGAGCAGGCATCTCAATGTGTGCCAGAGGATGGCCCTGTACTCACAGCCTAGAAGGAAAGATATTCTTTCCCAAACACAAATGCCTTCCAGTGGCAAACAAATCACAGGGTCGCTATGAATCAGTTGTTATTCCTAAATAAACTACCCACCACAAATAATCAGCAATGTAAGGTAGGTTGACAAGATGCTCAACATTACTTTAAATGAAATGACTTGCACACCCAAGATAAACAAAGGAAAACAGACAATGCCTAGGTCATGTTTTCAGATATGCCTTAGACACGTATCCTCTGAGATGCCAGGGATGGAGCAGTTCAGAACATAGGAAGAGACCACCAATAACTTCAACAGGGCAGTTGTAGATAGTGCCTTCCACAAGGGTAACTTCTTAACCACAGGAAAAGAAACCCGTGCCAATACAAACACCGACTACACAACAGTAAAACACTGAAGTTCGCCTGTGGGATGCAATGTGCTTGCCCACCCCCTCGCCCTCCATATTTTCTCAGAAGCTGCCTCTGGTGGATTATTACTCTACACACACCTACATTACATGACACACACCTACATTACATGACATACACCTACATTACATGAGTTCTGCCCAAAGCACACAAGGTTGATAACCCTTATGTATTTGAAATCTCACTCTGTGACTATTCCTTTTGCCCAAGTCTCTTCTTATCACATGCTCAAGCAAAGCATTTCTAACCCAGGTCAGAAATATGAGGTGTCACTTAAGCAAGACAAAGTGCTCCCCAGGACCAGGGGTCTCTCTTTTATCACTGGGTACCTACAACTGCTCAGGAAGTTGAGACATTTGGCTGCCTCCAGGTCCTGGCAACTAACTGGTCATCCTTCCATTAGGTTCCCAATATTCCTGGGCTCGCTGAGCGCTGGGTCCCCATTTGTCTTGTCTAGGGCTTCCCAATCTGCCGTCAAGGGGATACCCTCTTGAGATGTCCGCGACTACCTCCCGTGAAAAGAGGACATTCCCAGCACTGCCCCGCTGGCCACCTCTGCCCTTTCGTGCTCTCTGGTCCCTCAGTTCACCATAGCCCCTAAATCAGCAGCCCATGGTTTTCAGCACTACTGAGCTCCGTGTAGCATCTCCTCGGAGTACCCTGCTCCATTCTCCTCAAGGAGGAGCTCACGCCTCGCTCACCTTACTCTTTCCGGGGTTCCCCTCCCTCGGGAACCCCCTTCCTCCCCGTTCTTCCTCTACTAGGCATTCCCCTCCCGGGGTTCCGTTCCTCTCTGCCCTGTGGAGGGCGCCCCAAGAATGCGCACAGGACTCCCCTCCTCTGGATTCTGTCTCTCCTGCTCTCCGGGCTCATACACCCACAATTCACGATCGTGACATCTACCCCAAACCCCAGCTCCCTCAGGCTCCCATCCCCAATCTCCTCACTAGCCAGTCCGGATTCCCAAGCCCCAGCCCTTCAGGGGTCTGCAGCTTCCCAACTCCATGGTCTGGACTGTCTGTCCTGCATTCTAAAAACCAGTATTGGAACTCCAACATCGGGTCCCAGCCCCGGCCCCTGGGGTCGGGGCACCTGTCAATGCGGTTCTACATCTTCTCTGCAGAGTCTTCGGGTCAGGCGCTCCCCCAAGGTCTCCATCCTGACATCCCCGCCTCCTGAGCTCTAGCAGAGGCTCCCCAGCATCACAGTGGAGACCTGCACCCTGCCCTGTCCCCAGCCGCCGTGACGGGACTCACCAACATCAGGCGCGGCCGAGCTCCGGCAGTCCAGCTCCGGCAGCCCAGCCCAGCCCCGCCAGCCACACTCCCGCCTCGGGATCCGGGAGAGCTCCCTCCGAGCGGCCGCGACCGCGGAGGGCTCTGCACCCGAGAGCACCGAGGAGGAGGGGACAACCCGGGCGGCGACGCCCAGCTCCGCCCCTTCCCGGCCCAGGGGAGGGCTGCATAGCCGGGTGCACACCCCGCTGCCACAGCCACCGCAGCCGAGGAAGTTGACTGACGCCGCTTCCTTCCACCCACCTTCAGACCCTCGCGCCCCCCTTTCACTGCAACTCCCCCGGGGGCTTGAGGCAGCAAGGGATGCGGCATGCACTCTGTGTTCTCCCTCAAAACCGTTTTCTAAGTCCCTCGGGAAGGGGAATAACAAACTTCATCTGCCATTTCAGGAGCTGATCCCAACCCTGGCCTTCTTTTCTCTCATTGCCCTGTGGTGAGTGTTTGCGGTAATGCCCAAGAAATCACACAGTGCACCCCAGGAAGGCCCTGCAGACACACTTTCACACCCCCGTGCAAGACTCATACTTCTGCTGTGATTGCATCACACAGGTCACTCGGCTGTGCCAGGCAGACCCGTGTGACCTCCATCCAGTAAGTCCTGCCCACAGTGGCCGGAGTTGTTCTTCACCCACAATGCACTCTGTATTTATCGTGGTTTTTTTTTTTTTTTTTTTTTTTTTTTCCTAATCCATTTAGGAAGCAGGACCATCAGTTAACAAATCGAATTGGCTTTGCTGCTCAAAGCTGTCTGCATTATCAGGAAGAAAGGGGGTGGGAGAGTCAGATCCCGGGAAGGTGGTCTGTATCGGTTTTCCTGTAAGAGGTCCATCTTCGCTGCTGTTCCGAGACAGCTCCACCGGTTTGTGGACTACTGAGCTTGGGCTCTTTTCCTTTAAACCCACCCTGTCGCAGCGAAGCATCTAACAATATTTTACCCATTCCCAACATTAAAAAAAAAAAAAAATCTGTTATTTGGTGAATCTTTAGCAAAACATTCAGAAGCAAAGCGAACCGTTTATACAGTGGGATTATTTCCATTCCGTAAATGAAGATGTTTGGATTCCGGGCTGTTGTGCGGAAGGTTGAAACAGATTCAGACCCCGCAAGAGTCCAGGGGCCTGGCTCAGTTTCGCTGCTTTCCCCCACAGGACAGTGGCCCAGCAGGCAAAGGCATGGGTGCCAAAGCTCCGGGGAGGGCCCTGTGCAGCTTTGTTACCTTCATTTCTGCCTCACCCCAGAGATGTCCAGGCTGCTCCTGCATCCTGGAAAGCCACGGCCTCCCACATTACCAGGCGTTCATTATAGCCAGGGTACTCAGCTGTACAGCAATGCTAAGGGGAAGGGACCACACACACACACACACACACACACACACACACACACACACACACACACACTTTCTACTCAGCTCTAATCTAGAATCAAAATTTTTAAAAGTTTCCAAATCTGAGGGTCTACCCACAGGTTCAGTTGAGCTAATGTGAGCTGGTGCAAGAGCGGAAAAAAGCCCGCGATGTGTATCTTGGTCTGTTCTTGCAATACCCTCCACCTCTGGGAGTGCTGCTTTATCTCAAATGTAAAGTCTCACAAGGATGCTAATTCCTATGACCCACAGCATCTTAAACCGTGGGTTGCAGTCCTGTGCTAGGGAGGGCTGCGAAACCCCGGACAGCAGTGGAAGTTTCTGCTTATGCAACAGCGGGAAGATGCTTCAAAATCAAATGCCGAAGAAAGCCGAGGTCTCGCTGGTGGCCTGGGCCTCTGGTGTGTGCCGCTTCACAGCAGCCTCAGTTCTTTACGCACATGTGCACGCTGCACAGTGCACACCATCACCACATGCAACCCCGACCAGTATTGCCTAAAATGCCTCTGCTCAGAGTCTTACATTAAGAATTGTAGCGTTTTTTTTTGTTTGTTCGTTTGTTTTTTTACCGTACACAAGGTTTTCTGGTCTTCCCAAACACTGATAGTTCAATTACTGAAAACAAAGACTTTCAGATTTCTCTGCTGTCATTCCTTAGCGTCAGATTAGCATGACTGTGGATTAGAGATGTGTTAGAGGACTTAATTTCAGCAACTGTGCCTTGCATGGCTGACTTAAATTTCACTTAAGGTCTGTTAAATGAACTTTGGTTAAAGGTTAGGACAGAATTTCCAACAATTTCTGAGATGTCCTTAAATATACTTCTACCACTTGGTGTTCTGTGTTCATGGGAAGATGTGTTCCCAGCAAATAATCATAAAATCAACACATGGATCAACGCTGAAAAAGACTGAAGATGTTCTACATCTCCGAGTCTCAAATATTCAGCCAGCTTAACTCACTGTATAAAGAGACAAGCACATCCGTCTCATTAGTATGCAAAGTTTCTTTTGTCTTTAATAAACGGTAAAATCATATGTATACTATAGAAAATAAAAAATCTTTGGATCCTCTGCTACAGGGACATTCAGGATGCTCTTTGGTATATGGAAAGTCACAGCCCAGTCTGTGTCTCTGCGTGTAGTATTTCCACCAGGCAAGAACATTCTCATTTGAGATTTTTCTAAGATCTGGAAGTGTGTGCGATCTCCACTGGCGGTGTTCAGAAGACCAAACTGCTAAACCAGTCTGCATTCTATCAGACACCATTTTTCTTTCAGATTGTTCTTAAAAACCACAGTAGGAGCGACATGACAAAAGAGTCAATTTGCAAGTGTAGGAACTATTTGTCCCCAAAGTCTGACAAAATCATTTGACCTGTAAACAAACCAAACTGGCACTGTTTTCAATAAAACTTCTACTTTGTGCTCCAAGAACATGTGAGGGCATCATCTATCAGCCTTCGTACATTCACATGAGTTAGGACGATGCTGACCCTACTGTGACGCAAGATAAACACTGACTTGTAGTTCTGGTACATACACTGGTGTATTCTAGACTAGACTAGGATATAGACTAGCATAAAGAATTATCACAAGAGCCACTTGTGTGACACTGTACACAACCCAGAGAATTGTTTAAAACCCTTGCCACCATTGTTTGCTTATCTCAGAAGAGGACTGAGGGCCGTTCAGTCTTCATTGTCTTGGTGAAGAAAAGGAGAGGCACTTGGCATTATTGGTTGAAAGTGTGAGCTTGCTGTCAGCCTATCGTGAGTCTGAGACTCATTAGGGCTCCTTGGAGTCTGTCTAAGCCCTCTGTGAGTCAGAGCCTTTATGTGCAGCATGGAAACAATCATCTTACCCACTTGATGTAATTATTTCTAGAACGAAATGAAAGACACACAGCACGCACTTAGCATTGTGCCTCACACATAATGAGGGCTTGAAGGAAGTGGATAAAAAGCAAGGGGTTGAATGAAAAGGTCCTTCATATTTTCTGCTGGAAGAAAAGATGTATTATTTCAGTGGACCTTGTGGGAGGAACTCAGGGAAACTTGAACATTAACATTAAAAAAACAAAACCTGAAATCATACCAACTTATTCTTGACACTCTGTCATCAGGGTATCTTCATCCCGGTTTTTCGGTTTGGATCCCTTGCAGCTAGACAAACGGGGAAAGCAACCATGAATCTAAATTCAATTGCTGCACATACAGAATAAAACTGAAATGAAAACAAAAACTGTGGGCTGGCCAGGCAGTGGTGGCACATGCCTTTGATCCCAGCACTTGGGAAGCAGAGCAGGCAGATCTCCGAGTTCCAGGTCAGCTTGGTCTGCAGAGTAAGTTTCAGAGCAGCTAAGGCTACATAAAGAAACGTTTTCTCAAAAAGCCAAAACCAACCAAACAAACAAACAAACAAAAACAGCCCACTGTGGGTAAATCAGGCTAAGATTAAATAAGAATAATGATTTTCTTGTATCTTGTGTCCATTTTATCTCATTTCACAGTGGCATGGTCAAGGCTCATTTTAATCTGGAGTTGGGTCACTCTTTTTCTTCTCAAAAAAAGGGTTTGTTTTTATTTTGTGTATATGTATGTGCTTGCATGTATGTACATGTACCACATGTATGCTGGTGCCTGAGGAGATCAGAACAGGGTGACGTATCTCCTGGATCTGCAGTTACAGGCAGCTGTGAGCTAAACAGATGTGGATTCAGGGAAGCTGTGTCTTCTTCGAGAACAGAAAGTCTCTTAGCTGCTGAGCCATCTCTCCAGACCCTCTTTTCAGTTAATAAATAATTAACAATTGTGATCCAGGCATGTGGAATGCGGGTGTAATCCCAAGGCTCTGGATGCTGTGGCAGAAAGTATCAGTCCATCCTGTTCACAATGAGGTCCAGCCTCA
This sequence comes from Peromyscus maniculatus bairdii, assembly GCF_049852395.1. Classification (NCBI taxonomy): domain Eukaryota; kingdom Metazoa; phylum Chordata; class Mammalia; order Rodentia; family Cricetidae; genus Peromyscus; species Peromyscus maniculatus. Next base: position 57,735,032 of record NC_134872.1, on the reverse strand, counting down.
AAGCATCCAGAGCTGGTGGTGCAGCTCAGTGGTAGCATGCTGGCCTAGTATGAGCTCAGGCGCAGGTTCTGTGCCCAGCACCGAAAAAGAAAAACAAACACCAGCAACAGAACATTTCCAAGAACAAGTCAATTCTTGTAGACCACAGACACAAGTAGACATTGCTTCTGGGCCCTCCAGATCCCTGGGCTCATCTGGAGTTGGGAAGCCTTGGGTCTGATCATAGCTAGTTCCTGGTGCGAGTATATCAGGAAGCAAAATGACCAGTAAGGAACTTCTTCATATCACTAATAAAATAAAATTCCTAAATCATAACATTTCTGTGGGTACTAATTTTAACACTTGTTCCTAAACAAATCCTAAATTTAGAAAATGTGCAATGTAATTGGATCACAGTAATGTAATTACAAAGAAAAGCATAGATTAGAGACAGAGTGCTTCTTCCTTATTGGTCTATAGGAAACTAAAAAACCTTACAGTCACCTAGGAGTGTGGCACACTTAATCCCAGCACTTGGGAGGCAGAGGCAGGAGGATCTCTGTGAGTTCAAGGCTAGCCTGGTCTGCAGAGTGAGTTCCAGGACAGCCAGGGCTACACAGAGAAACCCTGTTTCTAAAAACAAACAAACAAACAAACAAACAAACAAACAAACAAACAAAAGCCTTATGTACCCCATCCTGGCAATTTCTTTTTGCTGTTGGCTTTGCCCCCAGCTCTTAGTCATTGCCTGGGGAGGAAGTGGGCAATGCCTTAGCCCTTGGACAATGAGAAGCCTTTAATGAGATTGATGCCAAAAGGTGGCAGAAGGAAACTTTATTTTTCACACTACCCAACGCCAATTCAATCCAGGTTACGTTCTCAGATATTTTGCAGGGCGGTTTCTCAGATCTGGCACTAGAGGAGACAAACCACATGATTTCACCGGAGTAGAAAACTGAGACGTGGTTCTCTGGACTTTGTCACGCAGCACCTCTGCCTCCGTTAGTGTGTTAACAACTGTGGGAAAGCACCCAATTTCCTATAGCTTACATCGTTCAGCCATCCATCACTTAAGTGCAGTAGATAGACGAAGGCGCTGACCACCCTCTGCCCCTCTGCTGAATGCTGCAGGTCAGAATCTTCTCAAAGGACAGTGTGTTCTGTCCATGACTCCTGAGTTGCAAGCTATCTCTATGAAAAATGGCCGTTTTGGACAAGTTCAGCAACAATTGCATTATTCATACTTGATTCTGGCCAGGCTTCAGAGTTTTAATCATCTAAATAGAAAAAAAAATCGATTCAACAATGACCAGTTTGATTCAGCACATGTTTGCTGAGTCTGTTTTAGCTGCAGAGGGGAGAGCCGGTAGCAAGCCAGCAGCTAGAAATGGCCTCTCCATGTGGCCATCTGGAAGGCCTCTCAGAATAGATGCTATCCAGGCTGTACTCTAGTCCATACCTCAGAACAGGAGCAGATGAATTAGAATCTTTGGGGGTGGGGTCATATTTGTATGTTCCAGGGACATTGGTTAAGCTGTGGTCTTGGTCAAAGATGACATTCAATTAAGTGAGACATAACATTGAAGTGACCTTTCTTGTGGCTCTTACATATCACTGAATGTTTCTCCTTTTACTTCTTTGGCTTCTCCACTGGGCTCTAAGCTTCTGTAGACCAAGGTCTGTATACGTGGTCCTTACTGTCTTATCTGTATGAGACAGTACATAGCATGTGCTCAAAATATCATTTGTTGAAAGGATAAATCATACGATGCTGATGCTTAGCACACCAGGAATCCACTCGGTTCAGGGGTTCATGATCAAGATGATGGATGATCAAGAAATGGACTAAGAGAAGACTATATGCCCCAGGGGGAAGAAACAATGGAATTCAGAAAAGGCAATTAAGGAGAAATATGGGTCCCCATTTGTCCTAGTTAAGTTTGCTTTTTCTGTTGTTACGATAAAAAAAAAATGGCCAATACCAACTTGAGAAAGACAGGGTTTATTTGGTTTACAGATTATAGTTAATCAGGAAGGAAGCTAGGGCAAGAGCTCAAGGCAGGAACCCCGAGGCAGGAACCTGGAGCAGAGACCATGGAGGAGTGCTTGTTTCTGGGTTTGCTTCCTCTAGCTTGCTCAGCTCCCTTCCTTTTGTAAAAACAACCCAGGACCACCTGCCGAGGGATGGCACCAGCTATGGTGGGCTGAGCCCTTCTCTGTCAATTACCAATGAAGAAAATACCTCACAGACATGGCTGCAGGCCAATCTGATGGAGGAAGTTCTCCAGTTGTGATTCCCTCTTCCCAGGTGACCTGAACGTGTGTCAGTTTGACAAAAAACTAACCATAACACTATCTGAGGTGGGGAGTGAAGGTGTGTGGGGGTGGAGAGAATGAAAAACAGTGAGCAGGAGTGAATCTGAGTCCTCAGCAGGATGCACTACAGTAACTGACTAGTCAAAAAATTTAAAGTGTCGCATTGAGCTTGAAGAACTTGGCATGTTTCTTCGGGGGAGGGGTGGTGGCACACAGCTTTGATCCCAGCACTTGGGAGGCAGAGGCAAGTGGATCTCCTTAGTTTGAGACCAGCCTGGTTTACAGAGTGAGTTCAAGGACAGCCAGGGCTACACATAGAAATCTTGTCTCAAAAAATGAAAAACAGTAACAAAACACTGGAATGTTCTTGATAGTTTAAACATAATAAAACTTTCCATTTTCATTCTCCCTCCTAAATAAGTTTGTGTATCAGCTTTGTCATTACCTTGGGATCCTCCAGCCCTGAAGATAGCTGGGGAGGACTTTAGTCGTCACGATGAATGTACAGTTTCAATTTTATGGCATCTTTCGCCTCAATGTACCTGACAATGTTCCACGACCCACCCGAGAGCCTGGGGATTTTGATCAGTCTCAGAATCTCGGCGATAGCAATGGGAAGTACTAGTAGGAAAGTCTCAGGGAAAGTGGTCCCGGCAGCAAGATGGGATGACTGAGGACCTCCTTAACTGGAGTCAGTGCGTGAGGTGGGATGCTCTAGGCTTTAAAAATCACATAGACCACACAACACAGAGAAATGTGCAGTCGATCCTTCTATGGTACGTTGGTTGGTTTGTTTTTGTCAACTTGACACAAGCTAGAGTCATCTGAGAAGAGAGAACCACAAGGGAGAAAATGCTTGCTGAGATTGATCAGTAGGCAAGCTTGCAGGCTTGATTATTGATATGGAAGGGCCCAGCCCACTGTGGGCAGTGCCATCCCTGGGCAGGTGGTCCTGAGCTGCGTAAGTAAGCAGACCAAGTGAACCAGGAGGAGCAAGCCAAGGAGCATCTTTCCCCATGGTCTCTACTTCAGTTCCTTCATCCGTGTTCCTGCCTTGAGTTCTTGTCTTGACTTCACCTAATGATGGACAGCGGCTGTGAGCTGAAATAAACCCTTCCGAGAAGGGTTGTGTTCAGTGTTTCACCACAGCAGCAAAAAAAGTAGCTAATACTTATGGGTTAGCAAAGGCAGCGAGAGTGATACAAGCTTTAAGTGTGAAGTGTGTGTGTGTGTGTGTGTGTGTGTGTGTGTGTGTGTGTGCCTTGCAAAAAGGAACAATGAAGAAAAGAAGAGAGGAAGAGGGAAAGAAAGCTGGATGCTTATAATGGCATTTCCAGAACTCAATTTCCCTTTTTGTAATTATAAATATTTTTGAAACCCTCCTTAATAAATATATAAGTGAATGACTGATGCTCATTGATGTGAGCCTAAGTATAGTTCCAATGCTCTATAATTAGTCATACATTATATTATAGTACAAAACTACAATGAGCTAACTACAGGTAATGGTGGTGGTGATGCAGAGTGCTTTGTGAGCACCCTGTGCTTACGAGCTCCTAACAGTGACAAGTAAGAACCTTTATCTTCTCTTAAACTAGATGTTAGGAAAGACAACTTGCTAAAGGCAACCACAAACTGTCTGCCATGTCATCATCGGCCACATGGAGGGCGTGGGTGGCAAGAAGGTCAGACTTGGTGCTCAGACTTCCAGGAACGTGAGGGTCTTGGAGGCGACACAGTGTAACAGTCAAGAGTGTCCTTTCTGTTAGTCACTAATGGGCACAGCCAGGTCTAGCAGACATGAGCAGTCTCCTTTGTCCCCACACTCCTCCTTAATTGCACACTCACGATCTCTTGACCCCTCTGTTGAGTCAAGGCTGCAAGGGAATTGTGTGGCCTCCTGCAATTTTACTGAGATTCCAGGCAGCAAACTGCACAGGCTAGGGCCTGGCTGCGTCACAGATCCAATTATGCCTGCTTCAACCCTTGTTCCTGACAAAGGACAACAAATCCTTGAGTTCAGAAGGGAAACCCCTTATCAGGCTGCCCTGGGGACACTAAGTAAGATTTATTCTGGGGACTGAGAGACACAAGGTCAGTACTCGATATGTAACATTCTATTAGTAATTCTTTCACATATCCAGGAGATAGTCATTGAAAACCACCTTGGTGCTAGGAACATTTTCATAGGACCTCAGGCTCAAGAGATAAGCATAATGCAACCCAACCCTCCCATCTAGAGAAGACATAATTAGAGAGATTTTTCACGAGGCCACGTTACAAGCATCATTGGAAAGGAACACTGAATCTGAAGAAAACCATGGGCCATGGCACCTGGCTCTCTAAACGTCTAGCTTTTCAGCATTAGGAGGGTCGGCAAGGTGAGTCATGAAGGAGATAGCTAGTAAGGTGGGGAGGAGGTTTCTGTGGGAGGGAACAAGGACATGAAAAGGATAGAGTCATGGTGGCCAGGATGGCCAGTCGTGCCTTGCTCACCTTCTCAGTATGGGAGGAAGACATTGTGCCATCACAACCCAAGAGTTGATCACTTAGTTACACACACAAAGAGTAAACACAGTCCCTTACTTTGACCTCCGGGGGCTTGTAAACTCCTCAGTAGATGAGGTGTTCAAGAAAACCTTTTTTCTCTATCCCTTGCCTGCAGCCAGTTCCTATAACGACCCAATATTTAGAGTCAATGTCCAGAGCATTTTGTATCATCTTCTCCTTGAGCTCTCACTGTCTTCTCACAGCTTCCCCATTTCTTCGATGCATTTCAATTCATTCCTTGAACTTCCAGGTCGGCCAGCATCTCCTCTCTCATCACAACCTTAAATAGGTTGCCTGTTGTCTGGCCACTTTTGTTAAGAGACCGTGGGGCAAAGCCTGTACACTGACTTCAGGGAAAATATCTGAAACACATCATCAGGCCTTTCACGTGGTCTCCTCTCGATACCTGCTAACAAGATGTTCACAAATTATCATGACAGAAGAGTCTGAGCTGGCAAGATGGCTCAGTGGGTAAGGACACTTGCTGTCAAGCTTGGCCACGTGACTTTGATCTTCAGAATACATGTGGTGGAAGGAGAGAAAACCAACTTACCTGCACACATATGCTATGGCACACATGGGAGCCAAACATACACACACACACACACACACACACACACACACACACACACACACACACACCTAAATGTCATTTTTTTAATTAAAAAGAATATAGGTGTGTGCCCCATGGACTCACATGTTTGAATGTTGGGCACATAGGAAGTGGCACTAATAGGAGGTGTGGCCTTGTTGGAGGAGGTGTACCTTGGTAGGGGTGGGCTTTGAGGTCTCACATGTGCTCAAGCTACACCCAGTGTGAAACAGTCTCCTTCTGCTGCCTGCAGATCAAGATGTAGAACTCTCGACTCCTTCTCCAGCACCATGTCTGCCCAGGTGATGTCATACTTCTTGCCATGATAGTAATGGGCTAAATCTCTGAAACTTTAAGCCATCCCCCATTAAATTTTTTCCTTTATAAGAGTTGCTGTAGCTGGGGGGCGGTGGCACACACCTTTAAGTGCAGCATTTGTGAGGCAGAGCCAGGCAGATCTCTGTAAGTTCAAGGCCAGCCTGGTCTACAGAGCGAGATCCAGGACAGGCACCAAAACTACACAGAGAAAGAAACCCTCTCTAGGGGAAAAAAAAAAGAGTTGCTGTGGTTATGGTGTCTCTTCACAGCAATAATAGAACCCTAATTAAGACACTTAGGGAGCATTTTTAGCTTAGTGATATACAGACTGTGGGCTTTAGGGGTGATAGAGAAGAAAGGAAAATCTATCACATAAATGGAACCTAGACCACACAATGATTTTTCCATTGAGTTGGGGGGGGCGCAATCCCCCATTTGTCATTAAGCCCCATTTAGCTTCTGTTCTGAGGGGGAACATGTTATAGTCATGAGGTTCTGGGTGGCTCGATTTAAGAGATAAAAGTTGATAATAAGGGAACTCAATAGGAGGTGAGTATTTGATTACATTTGTTTATTTGTGAGTGAGTGAGTGTGTGTGTGTGTGTGTGTGTGTGTGTGTGTGTGTGTGTGTGTGTGTGCATTCAGGCCACAGTGTACCTGAGGAGGTCAGAGGACAACTTGCTGGAATCAGATCTCTCTTTCCACTTTGTAGGTCCTGCGGATAAAACAGGTTGTTGGGCTCCATAGCACTCGCTTTTTTACTGACTAAGCCATCTCACCCACCCAAAGTTTTGATTTTGAAGATTTTGTTAGCAGAAATACAGAAGGAAGATCTGAGACTAGCAAGGCTGGCAAAAGAAATGGAGACAAGACCAGTCAAGGAAGCAACTGTGGTTGTGAAGGTGAAAATTGATGAGAGCCTGGAGGATGGTGAGGATATGGTTTGGTCAACAGCCAACACTAGAGCCAAGAGGTATTTAGAAGAAAAATAAAATATCATCTGGTAATTAAGTAGACCAGATTCCCATACTATGTACTCCCAGAGTTGCTTGTATATCCCTTAGGTATACCTCATCCTACTGGGTAAGTTTTTGATTGACATCTCCTATACAATTTCATAAAGGTTGACACCACGTGCATCTTCTTTACCACTATGCCCTAGCCTACAGCTCAGTGTCTGATAGATACAGACAGCTTGGGAAGAGGTTAGCTCAATGGATAACAAATGAATGAATGAATGAACAAATGACATGAAGAATGACTGTCACACACTGGTGATTAGAGAAACCATCGATTAAAGGTGACATAAAGGGGAGGAGGCTGAATCCTTATTCATAGTTTTATATCCATCATGCTGCATGTTGGGTGTCTATGAGCTCTCCAGGAAAGATATTTTAGATCCAACTGGAGGCCAGGCAACAGTTTTATGCTGATATGATAAACGTGGAAGTTGTCAGTGGGCAGATGGCTGTTTATAACATGGAGTAGCTAAAAAAAAAAAAAAATACAGGGTGAAACAAAGGAGACAAGGGACAAACACGTCATTACTTTTAACCAGGAGATGGACAGTCTTTGAGCTTTGTTGTGGCCTTTGTTGTTGTTGAAATAGAATTCACATACCATAAAATCCCCGCTTTTAGCGGTGGTGGCGCACGCCTTTAGTCCCAGCACTCGGGAGGCAGAGCCAGGCGAATCTCTGTGAGTTCGAGGCCAGCCTGGGCTACCAAGTGAGTTCCAGGAAAAGCGCAAAGCTACACAGAGAAACCCTGTGTCTCAAAAAACCGAAAAAAAAAAAATCCCCCTTTTAATGTATAGAGTTCAGTAGTTAGGGGCATTATATTATCACAATGGTAAACAACCATCTCCATCCTCCACTGTAGAATATTTCCTTCACCCAGTCTCATAGTCTGTGGCAACCATGAACCATCCTCCTGTGTCTACAGATGGCATCTCAATCACTGTTCTAGGGCACTGAAGAGATACCATGGCCAAAGCAATTCTTATAAGAGAAAGCATTTAGTTGGGGGCTTGATTATAGTTGTAGAGGGTTAGTCCATTATCATTGTGGCAAGAAGCAGACAGGCATGGTGCTGGAGCAGTAGCTGAGAGTTTGACATCCTGAGTCAGAGGCAACAGTCAGAGAAAGAGGCAATGGGCCTGGGCTGGTCATTTGAAACCTCAAAGCTCACTCCCAGTGACACGCCTCCTCCAACAAGGCCACGTCTCCTAACAGTTCACCAACTAGGGGCCAAGAGTGCAAATATATGAGCCTATAGGGGGCATTTTCACTCAAACCACCACAGATGGTCAATTCTAAATGCTTTTTTAAATAAATAATAGTAAGAGTCTGGAATTTTCCCACAATGTGTTCAAGGCTCATCCAGTTGTGTGATGAATTGGTACTTCAACCAGAAAGCTGGTGTCCAATCTTCCCTGTGGTCTGACAGTCCTGAGTTCTTGGGATCACGTGATCTTCATGCTCTGCCTCTTGGGTACCTGGGAATGAATGACACATGTCACCACAGTGGGCTGATGTTTAATCTTCAGCAAATTACCTTATATTCTCATCGTTGGCTGACGAGACTCTTCCAGACTTCAGCTATATCCCTCCAAGTCCAAATGATGGGACCCTTCATCAATTCATAGAGTATGGAACACCCTTATGCTGAAAGGAGCCTCGGCTATAACTTAAGGTATCTCTGGTAAATCTGGCCCATGGTAGACTTTCTTCTCTTCCTTCTGGAGCCCTGGCTGTATGCAGTGCACATATGGTTTTGTCTGGTTCTACTCTGGGTGCAAAAAGTAGAAGCTATCCCAGGCTGTGTTTTTCTTCTACTATTTGCCACACTGAGCTGACTATTATGTGGAACTTTACCTACAACCAAACAGAACCCAGAATGGCAATACTCCCTATAAATTGCTAACCAGTTTCCAGGAATAGTACTTTTGTTCTTAAAATTTGTTTGAGCCAGGCAGTGGTGGCACATACCTTTAATTCCCATACTCAGGAGTCAGAGGCAGGCAGATCTCCAAGTTCCAGGCTAGCCTGGTCTACAAAGTGAGTTCTAGGACAGTGAGGGCTACTCAGAGAAACCCAGTTTCAAAAAATAAAAAAAAAGAATATGTTTGGATATTTTTTATTTTGAAACTTTATACTCAACTACTCTTGGTGTTCCTTTTGTGTTTTCTAAGAGGTGGTGCTGTTTTCCCCCATGGGAGACTCATGTCCAGCCAGAATGCTTTGGTCCAGCTGTGGGGCCAGTACACTGCCTGTGGCTGGTGTTGATTCTCAGTCACTGGTACCCTTCCTGATCAGTTACCAGATGTTCTCAGGGGTACTCCTTTGCTGCCATCCACACAGGATCTCAGCAGCATTCCCACGCCACCCCCTAGTATGACAGCACTACCTTTTCTAATTTAAGTTATCCTAGAACACCAGACCTAGGCTATCTTCTACCTTAGTGGAGATTTGGGGTTGGCTCCTCCTTATGCTCTGTTTCTAATAAATATCTTTTTAACTTTAGCCAACTCAAGTGAAGTCTCTCTCTCCTCTCTCTCTCTCTTGAGACAAGGTTTCTCTGTGTGGTACTCACTTTGTAGGCCAGGTTGGCCTTGAATTCATAGAGATCCATACCTGCCTCTGCCTCCCAAGTACTGGATTCCAGGTGAATTTCTGATACCACAAGACTTAAAAGCATTCAGAATTTCGTTTAAAAAAATGTTCAGTGAATGTATTGCTCAAGTATTCGTGTGTGTGTGTGTGTGTGTGTGTGTGTGTGTGTGTGTGTGTCCGTGTCTGTGTGTGTGAGTGTGTGTGTGTGTGTGTGTGTGTGTGTGTGTGTGTGTGTGTGTGTGTGTGTGTAGGCTGCGGGACAACCTTGAATGTTGTTTCTCAAGTGCCATATGCCTATTTTGTGGCCAGCTCTCTTGGTCTCACATTGTGGTGAAGCTCACCCATTAAGCTAGACTGGCTAGCCAGTGAGCCTCAGGAGTCTGTCTCCCCAGCTCTGAGATTACAAGTGGGTGCCAACACCCATCTTTTCTTTATGTAGTTTGTAGGGACTGAATTTGAGTCCTTGTGATTAAAAGTGAAATATTTAATCAATTGAGCTATCTCCTCAATATCCAAAATGTTTTGTTGTTGTTGTTGGTTTTGGTTGGTTGGTTGGTTGGTTGGTTGGTTTTTTCGAGACAGGGTTTCTCTGTGTAGCTTTGGAGCCTATCCTGGAACTTACTCTATAGATCAGGCTGGCCTAGAACTCACAGAGATACGCCTGCCTCTGCCTCCCAAGTGCTGGGATTAAAAGCGTATGCCACCACCGCCAAGTGGTTTTTGGTTTTTTTGAGACAGTCTGTGTAGCTCTGGCTGTCCTGGAACTCACTCTGTAGATCAGCCTGGCCTAGATCTCAGAGATCTGCCTACCACTGCCTCTCGAGTGGTAGAGTTAAAGGCGTGTGCCACCACTGCCTAGCACCAGAATGTTATTAATATGACATAAATATATTTTAAAAGTAGACTTCTAAAAGACATTTGAAATCACATCATTATTTGACAGGGAAGAATTTGAGGCTCAGAAGTTAAAGATTCTATGTGGTGCCACAAATGTTTTCGAGTGGAGACTGGGGCCTCATTTCCACCACAGAGGCCTTTCCTTCATCCACTTCATCACCTTCAAGGATTGTCTCCAGCTCACAAACCTGAACTGTGCAAACGTGGGAGATGCTCACGTTATTGAATCACAGAAGAAACGGGATTTGGTGCTTTTACTAATTGCACTAATTGTTTTGACTTGTAAGAGTATCTGTGTGTGGTTACACTGAATCAATCCTTGCTGAGTCGCTGGAAGCCTTTGACCGGCTGACAAGCAGAGATTGGAAGCACATTGTGGTATGGTGGTTTAATCCAGTAATTATGAAATAACAAAACGTTCAGCTTGCTCCGACCCACGGGGAGGGTTGTACACTCTGCTGAGCTTCTCTCAAGCTTTCAGGGCATCTTCACATAGCGACGACACCTTGTTATGACGTTTCCAGCTCTGTCTTCTCATTTAGTTACAGTTTCTGATGCCCCTTTCTTCATCCCTTCTCTTCCTCTAAACTTGGCAAAGAAAGCAGGGAAATGTAGACTGCCCTGATTGATTGAGACTGTCCTGTGTCAAAGGTTGGAAAATGGTTCTTTTATTGGCTGAGTCCCAACGAGGCTGCTGGTACCATATATCCATGCCTACTATCTAGGTCAATGCTTGAGCATTCCAGGGGAAGCAGGTCAATAATATGGAAGATGCTCTCCGTGCTTGCCCAGTCAGACTATCTCTCACCCAAGGACCAGTCTAAAAGTGCAAGCAAGATAAACTCCATCTCGCCAAGGCAAGGACTCTATTCTGACCTCACCTGAGTCATGATTTTTAATGTACTTGTGTCTACATCATTTAAATCTTATAAGTTTAAAATTATATATACAAAATACACCACTGACTTACTTCTTTGCTCTGAAATGTATGGCTACAGTTCATTAAATAGTCTTCATTTATAATTAATTTTAGCCAAATGACTGCTTTCTCTCAGAAGCTGTATACTTCTTGAAAAAAAAATGCAATTAATTTTTTGTTTACTTCCCAGAATGCTTCTGGGATAAGGGCATTTAAAAATCCATTAAAATCTTGTGCATAATGACTACATAATCATCCTTTAATTTAGCAAAACTCGATTAATGTCCTTATGGAGTACGTATCTGCCTGTCTCCTTTTCACTGAGGATCTTTCTCTCCTTTACCTAATTGTGATGACAATCTTGTCCCAGGCTGATGGGAAAGGAATAGACAGAGTCTCTTACCCCTTCTGCCCAGAGAGGATGAGATGTCACTGAGAACAGACCATTTGCTGTTTCCCCCACTGTGGCAGTATCCACTTTTCTTGGGATCATCCTTTCAGCAAAGACCATGTGAACCCAGCGTGCCATCTGCTTCCAGATCACATCTAGAAGATATCATCTGAGGTTGAAACAATGAACCAAGTTATAGCCCATGCAATTTAAGTAAAGGTCTGCTGACAGTAGCTTTGGAAATTTTTCCTTAACAAAAGAGACAATCACGGTCCCTTCTACTTTTAGACCCTCTGCCCTGAATGCAAATATTACTGGTAGAGTTAAAGCTGATGTTTGAACGAGATTCGAGATTCGCTTGGCCAATCAACCTTTGTTGTGGGATAATCCTTTTGTACACTGTGAAGATGTGTCTCTGCCAAGGCACCTTCTGATTGGTTTAGTAAAGAACTAAAGAGCCAATAGCTAAGCAGGAGGGCATAGGTGGGACTTCTAGGCAGAGATAGGAACTCTGAAAAGAAATTGGAGAGGCAGAGACTCACCAACCAGATATGGAGAAAGTAGGACACACAGTACTTAGGAGAGTTAATGAGCTACATAGCATAATGTAGATTAATAAAAATGGGTTAATTTAAATTATAAGAGCTAGTTGGCCAAGCTTTCATACTTAATAAGAAGTCTCTGTGTCATTATTTTGGCACTGACAGTCCAAAGAAAGCTCAGTTACAAACTTTTACCCCTAAGGGTAGAGAAGTTGAATCCCTTGAAACACATTGATACCCAATGTCATTGTCCCTCTGTATCAAGGAGGATTGGTCCAAGGATTCTCCCTATCTTGCTTAAATCACAGATACCAAAATTCAGGTATTTAACTTCCTTATATAAAATAGCATAATATCTGCACATATCCCATAGCATCCTGAATATATTATATCACATATCCAACCCCATATTAAAGCTATAAAATATTATTTGTTATGTTATATTGTTTGGGTGGCAATTATAAAATGGAAACCTGTACATATTTAGTTCAGTGATGGCTATACTTTGTTGTCAACTTGACACACTGGGGAAGAGGGAATCCCAGCTGAAGAATTGCCTCCATCAGATTAGTTTATGGGCATACTATGGGGCATTTTTGTGATTGCTAATTGATGGAAGAGGGCATAGATCATTGTGGATGGTACTACCTTTGGGCAAATGAGGTTGTATAAGGAAGCTAGCTGAACAGCAAATAAGCAGCATTTCTCCACAGTCTCTGCTCCAGTTCCTGCCCTTACATTCCTGCTTAACATCTTGCTCTGACTTCCATCAGTGAAGGACTATGACGTGGAAGTGTAAGCCAAATAAACCCTTTCTCTCCATCAAGTTGCTTGGGTCATGGTGTTTATTACAACAATGGAAAGCAAGCTACAGAACAACTATATTGTTTGGGTGGTAACTACAAAATGGAAATCCGTTCGTATTCAGTTGAGCCAGTCACCCTAGGTGTAACTAGACAGTACAGGAATAGTAAGCCAGACAAATAGTAAGTGCTGGAGGGAAAGAGGACATCTGAAGTGGCAAAAGGCTACAAAGGTTATGTCAATATGTCACTTCATGTATGTCTGGTGCTCAGTATGTAGCAGATTCAAATTCTTATTTTGAAACTCTCTGAGACTTGGGGTTTGGAGGTATTTTCTCAGTTTATGGTTGGTTGGATCTGTAGATGTTGAACACATGGATACAGAGGGTTAGACTCTATCTGAAACACATGAGTGTTCTAACAGGGCACAGGGGGAAGTGGTCAGCACACATGTAGTTAACATCTGCTCTATGGTGTAAACAGGGCAAGGCAATACGGCTGCATAAAAAGTTGCCTAAGTGTTTCTAGTATCATAGTTTCAGAAGGTCAGGAGTACGGACATATTTTAACTGACTTCTTGGCAAGACTATAATCAAGTTGGCCAATACTGTTTTCCATCTGGAGGCTTAGCAGGAACTGAGTCTGCTTCTAAGGTTGCAGAATTTATTTCCTTAAAGTTGTGGGACTGAGTCCTTGGCTTGTGACTGGTTATTGGCTGGAAGTTGCCTTCAATAGAGATTACCCATGGTCCTTTGCCAGGTGGTCTTCCTGGCATGGCTACTTATATTATCAAACATGCAGGAAAAGCCTCTAGTGCAGTGGTTCTCAGCCTTCCTCACCTGTGACCCTTTCATACAGTCCCTCATGTTGTTGTGACCCCCCAAATATAAAATTATTTTGTTGCTATGATATGAGATTCCCAAAGAGGTCATGACCCACAGGTTGAGGACCAGTGCTCCAGACTCTGTCTAGAGCAAATGTGCCAGCAAGATGCATCTTATTAAGATGATGTAATTATGGAAACTGCAGTCCACCATCTTTGCGGTCATTTACTGTATAGCTTCTTCATCTGCTTACGGAGAAGGATTATACAGAGACCTGAGAATGAGGAACTTAGACTCCTTGGGAGGGAGGGAGGTGCATCTAGCCAGGTGTGGGTCATATAGAAAGCTCAGAGAGAAGAAGAAGGAAAATGCTAAACTTTTCTGGGGAATAAAAAAAAAAAAACCAACAGCTCTTCGGTTCAAATAAAAATGGAAGACACCCTAGAAATAGAACTTCTGTGACTTGGCAACAACGGAGGATCATGCAGGGAAGGGAAGAAATGGAGATGAGTCAGCCTTTGAAGCCAGTGACTGGAAAGATGACAACCTTGCTCCCGGATCTGGGAACTTTGGCAGAGGGATGGAGGAGGGAGGGAGGTGGGATTTCTTCTGAGATCCGCGGTATCTACATGGAGTCACCTCCTTGGAGTTTAGAACAGAAGGCTGAGACACGGCTTTCTGTGTCGGGATGACGTCTACCTAGAAGCAGCGTGGATGGGAGTGGGTCCCCCATTTGTGAGCACAGCAGCAGGTGACCTCTACTACACGATCTTCTGTTTGCATGCCTTTCAGATTGCCACTGAAGCCCCTTGAACTGGCTTTAAGTCCTTTCCTGGTTCAACTCTTGCTTACCCTTGTAGTCTTGCAGAACCTCCCTAGTGCTCTGTCATAGCAGGGAGAAGAAGCCTCCCCAAGTTGCTGCAACTCCTGTTTCCCCCAATTCTTTACTCACCATTTTCCAACTGCAAGAAACGCGCTCCATCCCTCTTTTCATCTTTCCCTGGCTGTGTATCTTTGATTTCCATATAGAACACACACACACACACACACACACACACACACACACACACACACACACACACACCCTTCTTCAAATGTCCTCAGCGCTCCAAATGTCCTCTCTCTGCGTGCAGTTCAATAGTCCTGTGTTGCCCTTTCTCATTTTTCTCTTATTAAATCATCAGCTTTCCAAAGGCAGGCACTAGTCTGGGTCTACCTTACAGCTCCTGTTTAACATCGTCTTCAGCACACTGTAGACACTCAATAAACATCCTCTGCACGGACAAGCGAGTGCACATCTCTGCTTCAGTCAAAGCTTCTTTGCTAGGAAATGCCACACCACATACAGTTGGATGGAGGGACTCAAAGGATGTCACCAGATGCCCCGCTTTCTCTTCCTGCCCCTGGCTCCACTTCCTCCGTTTAGCTCCATGGATGAGCTGTGTGGACTCAGCATAGCAAGGTGGCCACAGGGACTTCTTTTATCTTAGCGCATACAGACAACAAGGCAATGCTTCCTTTACTCCCAGACATTGCAGCAGGGGGTTCATGGAGTTTTAGTGACACCTAGGAGTCCTGTGCTTGTTTCATAACCAATTACTATTTGTCTAGAAAAATGAAAGTCTGTGATTGGCCCGGCATGAGTCATATCTCAGCTCTACTCAGTAGAATCAACTGAGACTGGCGATGAAGAATGGAGTGGGTGGTGGCAAAGAGTAGCTTCTGCAAAGAGAAAATTCTAGATTTCCCATAGATGTTGGTGAGGGGATCCGGAGTGACACCAAAATAAATAAATAAATAAATAAATAAATAAATAAATAAATAAATAAATCAGATTTTCCAGTTTTTCTTTTCTTTTCTTTTTAAGACTGTATAACCCTGGCTGCCCTAGAACTTGCTCTGTAGACCAGGCTGGCCTCGAACTCACAGAGAGTGTAATTAAAGACATGCAACATCAGAACCAGCTAAAAGAGGATTTTTTCCCCTCCCCTTGGTTTTTCAAGACAGAGTTTCTCTGTGTAGCCCTGGCTGTTTTGAAACTTGCTCTATAGACTAGGTTGGTTTTGAACTCATGGAAAGCCACCTGCCTCTGTCTCTGGAGTGCTGGGATTCAAGGCATGTGCCACCATCACCCAGCCAGACTCAATACTTTAATTCATGCTTCGTGTCTATGGTGTTCGGCATAGGATAGATACAGAGTGAATGTATACACTCATTGAGTTGAACTGAATATAAACAATCTCTACATTTGAGCACAGGAGCTGGGGGGACACCTCCATGGGGAAAGCACTTACCACACAAATTATGGCCTGGAATTCACCAGTACCCATGTAAGAGTTGAATATGCCTGGACCACCTGTAATTCCAGTGCTGGAGGTAGAGACGGAATCCTGAAGTAGACTAGCTAGCCAAATTAGCCAAAGTGGTAAGCTCCAGGCTCAGACAGAGACTTTGCCTATCTAGGAAAAGGCAAGGTCAGCTGTGGGCCACCACAGCCCAGGGTGCATTGACAACTGTACACCAATACACATACAAACACAATACACACACACACACACACACACACACACACACACACACACACACACACACACACACCCCTGAGTACAACCTATGCAAAAGGCAGCTACAATATCAGTATAATTTGGTGGTTTGCAAGGGCATTGAGAGGGTTTTGTGGGAAGATGGAATAAGTCAATACAATGTGTGCACGTCATCTATTCTGCAGAATGCTGTGGCAAGCCAAATTGTTCCTATCATTTTCTATGGTAGGAATTTACATCCTCCTTCATCAAAACACCTGGGCTTGGCCTGCGACAATCAGGGTGAGGGTTTGTAATAGTAGGCCTGTCAGGGGAAATTATAGCTTGTGAGGTCAGAGGATTTATTAAGCCTTCCCTGGGCCTGCACCAAGAATGTTCCTCGGAGAAGACTGACTCAGCCAAGAAGACTCCATCAGGTGGCAGAGCTGGTCATACTGCTTCTTCTTACACACCCCTCTCTGCCCACCCCTGTATCCCCAATACCAGGTGAGTGACCAAAATATAGGCCTCCTAAGGGAGCCACCAGGCGAAGAAGACAGCTTGATCTTCAACTCAGGCTTTAAATACTCATATTTAATTTAGAAATACTTAATTTTAAAATACTCATTTAGAATGAGGTAATGGGGATATGGACAATTGCTGATCAGAATACTAATTGAAAGGATTAAATAATCTGCAGGGGGAAACAAACCCAAAAACAATCCACCTACTTCCCTTGGGAATATTTAGCCCGTCAGAGGGCTAAAGATAAAGTAAATGTTTGGGGTAAGGAACTCTTGCAGTGAATCTTCTTCGGCTCTCTGCAGGTACTATCGTCCATGTGTTCCTGTGGGGATGAATAAAAAGGGGAGGAGCTGAAGGGAATGGAGATTAATTCTACCTCTGTGGCAATGAGGGGCCCAGGGCAGGACTGAGCTAGGTAGGGAAAGAAATAGGCAGTTGGTTCCCAAATTTGTTGTTTTGGTTTATTGATTGGCACAGTTTGTCCGTTTTTCCTTCAAACATTCAGGGCTCCACAGGCAAGGAGAAGAGGGGAGTTTGTGATTGAAAGCAGACATCCCGAAGATTTTGATAAATGAATCTTTTACTTCATTTCAAGCCGTAAACGGTCTGTTCCCTTCAGCTCTCCTATGCATATACCCAGCTCCACCCCCGCCAGACAACCCTACCAGGTTTAAATCTGACAACTGTCCTTTGTGGCAAGAGAGAAAACGGCACCAGAAGTTTGTAGTTTCTCTTCATCTCCCCCTTCTTCCTGCTGGCCCTTGACCTCCACACCAACTCCCACAGCACAGCCCAATCATTAAGGCATTCAGGGAGGGATTTAAGGTGTGACCTCCCCCATGGCTTGTTTTCATCCTAACAATAGGCTTTGTAGTTTGCTTTCCCAAACATCCTCCCCTTTGGCTGGAATCCCCGTGAGGAAAGCCTTGGGGTCGTATCTCCCCCAAGGTGTTTTTAACCACTTATCAAACTCACCGAGTACTTTTTACTTGCTGGTCTCTGTGCTAAATGCCGAATTCACACTTCAGTGAAACACCACAGCCATTCTGTGAGATTAAAAAAAAACATTACATCTGCTTTCCAGAGAAGAATGCTTCCTGTGTGCAACTTGCCCAAGGTCACCAGCTGTTAACAACATGAAGAGGAAGGCCTGGGGTGGGCCCAATACAAATCCTGTCCATCCTGTGCCGTTCTCCTGTGCAGAAGGGAGCCGTAGTCTCAGGATGCCCATTTCCGGGGCATCTGTCTCCCTTTTACTACTTCACAGAACTCACACAATGAGCAGCTGGAGGGAGAGATACTTTTAATCAATTGAATTCTTACATTGGGATGAGACTGTCATGTTGCATGTCAGGTACACTAAAAAGCAACAGAACCATCTGATTTGTGCCTCCTAAATTACGTTGTCAGCATCCGATTCTTCAGTCAAGTCCAAGTGGAGTGGGAGAAGCCCCCAAGCCTCCTGGAATGCAGCTCTGCCTCTACAAAACCTTGGGTGCATCAAAGCTGCCTGTGACTTCCTGGCTACGTTTTTATTTCTCCATCGTGTCTGTCTTGGACTCTGCAGTGTTTCATGGCTGACCCTGGATTGAAAGCCCCCCTTGCCTGGGTTTCAACAGTCTCTCTTGGTTTTGCTGATGCTTAAGCTCCTTCCAAAGACTTTCGTTTCTCTAACTATACCGATCATGCGTCAAATGCTAAAAGTGGGTTTGCGCAGATAGAAATAATGCCAGGTATATCACCAACTTATGGGGAGAAAAAGAATAGACTCTAGATTGAATTCCTGGACAAAGCTCAGACCTAACTTGTCAATGGAGTAGCTGTTTTAACCGTAATTAAGAAGTACCTTCTGGTGAGGACACTCCTTCCAAACTACCAATCAAGACCTGAAATTGTGTTGCACACCAGCCCAGAGGTTTCATCTTGCCCTTATAGTCTTCTCTCTCCCCACTTATTCAACCCTGAAATGGGAGCCAAATGTGAGTGTCTAATTGCCAGAACCTAAGTCAGACCCTTGGCCATTGGGCTACAAGTCTACCCGAGCTTTTCAGTCTGTTACAGATACCCTAACAAAGAAAACGGAATCTACACTGAGCCGTACGGTTCCTGACCTTTTGATGTTCCTGACATTGCGTTCTGAGCCTTTCCCTTTGGTGATATTATCTCAGGACAACTCCTGGTTTCAAACAACACCTGGGCTGTTACCAACCAGATTCCCTGCCTGAGCTCTGGTCTTGAATGTCCAGCCGGCTTCTGTTGTCTCACTCACCAAGAGATCATGAAAGGAAGGATGGCCCAGGACACCCCAAGACCAAGTTCTCAGCACAAAGGAGATTCATCTGCTCCAGAAGGACAAAGGGCAGGGATGGGAGACAAAGACAGACGATAGAGAATAAATGAGAAAGGAAAAGGAACAAGGGATAGGGGGAAGGGGTATTTGCCCCTGGAGTCACAAAGGACTGTGTCTGGATAGAGAGGAGACAGACATAAGCCACAGGCAAATGGCAGTTTGTAAAGGGAAAAGAGGAAACCCCATGTTAGGGTGAGGTGGTTAGTTTAAATTGGACAGGTTAGTTAGGGTAGCCGCTTTGATTGCTGGACTTTAGTACTCTGATAGCTGGGCTAGGTGATGAGTTTCAGCAATGAGTCAGTGGCCAAATATGGCACTAGACCTTGGCGGCTAGCTTTAGGAATGTTATGTAACAAAGGGGAGAAAGGTAAAAGGCAAAACCTGTTGACACCATGTTTGCCATGCTTGGGCCTGGGTTTGCCAAGCTCAGGCCTGCTAGAGCCCTTCAGGTCATCCTCTCCTGCTCTGCTTTCTGTGTTGGTGGACTGCGCAGTACCTACCCAGTAATTCATATCTGACACTGGGAATTTTCCTTATCCTCATATGTATCATACAGATGGTTGTTCTATGTAGCTTCTATGTGTTTTCATGTTTTCCTGTGATTAGATGGGGTTATGTGACTGCTAGGTGCTGGCCAGTAGAGTGTACACATAATTACATGAATAAAGTCCTAGTGAAATTCATGAAAACACCCTATCTAGCCATCCATGCTCTCTCCTCATCTGTCAGCTACATGGAAAGAATGTAGGACTCCAGAAAAGAACAGAACCATAGATGCAAGCAGTCTGGATCCCAAATAACCTAGAGGAGCTTTGTAGCCTCCCTAACTGGTCAGCATTGTACTATGATACAGCAGTAGGTGCTTATGAGAGTGTCTCTCAGGTCTTCGAGGGACAGCAAACTCTACTACTGCATCAGCTGCGGCCCCCACTTCATCTATCTGTGTATCTGTTCCAAGGCTGTGCTTCCCCTGGACTCTTCCAACAATGAGTGGCTGAGTGCCGAGGGCTCTGATTCGACCTGTCCTTGTAACGCACAGGACTCTTCCGGGCCATGCCTTGACTCAGAATTGGTTTTCGGATGGTCCAGATGAACGTTGCTTGTCTGCTGACAGCCAGGATGCCTCCTCTTCATGTCTGCTTCCTTGACTCTCTTTGTCACAAATGTCAGACTCAACATCTTGAAAGCTCCTTTGCTGTGGCTTCCTTTTCTTTTTTGTTCATAGGATGACGAGATCCTTCAACAGATCTCTTGCATGCCTAATCTCATGTAGAAACGTTTCTCACAGGGCCTGAGCCAATACAGGTGGAGAAGCCAACCTCTGCTGTCCTATACAACGCAATGTGGGGTCATATTCTCTACAGTAAACACACTCCGAAGACTTCTAAAAATTACTCTTTTCCTCCTACACCTGTGTTGGTCTTGGCACTCTAAGTTCATCAGCCCGTCTTCCTGTGTCAACTGTCTGTATCTACTCTTGGCAAGCAACTTCACTGAGAACCCACCTCCATTCCCTCTTCACATGACCTTTGACCATCTAACCACCATCTTAACATTTTGTGCAGGACACTGAACACATGGTCCTGAAACATCTCATAACAATCTAGAGAGAAAATGACTGTATTTACTTTATATAAAGGGAGTTAAGATTCTCAGGGGTTAAATACCTGTCCCCAACATTACCTGTCTGGGAATAAAATTAAGATTTAAACTTGGATCTTTTTGTTACCCAAACTTGCAGGATGTGGGAGTGGAACAAGCAAGGAAGATTGACTTGCTATACACGCAGAATAAATGGTAATTTTACAACGTATAATAAAGCTTCTTTCCTGGGGCTGGAGAGATGATGGCGCAGCAGTTAAGAGCACTGTCTGATCTCACAGAGGACCCAGGTTTGATTCCCAGCATCCACATGATAGCTCAAAACCATGTGTAACTCCAGATCAAAGAAATCTGATGTCTTCTTCTGGCTTCGGAGGAATACATGTGCTGCACAGACATACATACAGGCAAAGTATACACACACACACACACACACACACACACACACACACACACACACACACACACAAAGCAATCTTCCATCTTTTAGTATCAGACTTCTGTAAAGATATGTTATTTTCAAAGTCCTGAGAATCAGATAAGGATGCTTCTTGGTGTGGGTGCCATGTGATAACTGGGTTCAAAGCAGAGGCACCAGGCCCTGATTTATTCATTCAGGTTACACAGGTTCCCCTGCTTGCCCTGCTAGGGTGCAGCTTGGCTCCACACCCCAGCACACCTACCTGTAGTCTAAGTTAGACCTGTCGGGAGTGCGTGGCAGGGTGAGAGGCTGATGACCCCTTATCAGCCGATTCACTCGCCAAGCCACTCCTAGGCTCTTATTTGTTTTGTAGGAGGTCTAGGTCATTCTTCAGACTGGGAAACTTCCTCACTACAAATTACTAAGTCACTAGACAAATGCGTGCGTGCGTGCGTGCGTGTGTGTGTGTGTGTGTGTGTGTGTGTGTGTGTGTGTAAGAGAGAGAGAGAGAAAGAGAGAGCAAATTTTAATGACTCTTTGTTCTTACTATTAAAATGCAATAAAAAATTTTAATTGTTTATAGTAGACATTATGGTATTTTGCCCAGCTTACGCGCCTCCTTTCAGACAGGGAAACATCCATGCCTCGCCTCAGTTACTGGAAAAGTTGATGGCCGATAGCTCCCAGCCAAGCTCTGCTTTCGGTGTTATCCTCCAACACACAGAAGCAGTTCATCCAAGGGACATCCATTGACTGGCCAAGAACGACGGCTACCTGCCTTCACTGTCCAGTCTGGGGATGACTCAAGAGACCCTAGCAGAGTGCGTGAGGCTCTGAGCGCACCGTAGTCCTGCTCTTTCTGCTCAACCCTGTTTCCTCACACCCCTCTAAGGAGGATCCTAAAACCACGCCCTTGCCAGTCAGCATCTCACACATTGGTCCACGTCACAGAGTGTGCTTCCTGGGAGACGCAGCTGGTGGCACTTGTGACAGGAGTGGTGCCAAAGCAGCCCTCGAAGGCAGGTCTTGGATTGATGACCTGACTTAGTGGGCGGGCTTGGGGTTGAGCAGCAGCACAATAAATAAACATAAACAGACACATGAAGAAGTAAAAATGAAGATGGGTGTCATCCACTGGCTGGAAATAAGAACCCATCTCAGGAGGTAGGTGGAGCAGAGCTCCGCACACAGCGGCAGTGTGATTAACACTCGTGGGGATGTCATATCTTTGGAAAGGAGCTCACTGGCTGGAGCATCGGAATCGGTATTTGAACAGTGGGAGCACATTAGTAATTATAAAGACAATGGAGTAGGATGGCTGTGCTGGGGGCAGAAGATGGGCTGGAGCAAGCCAAGCCGAGGCTGAAGGTGATTAATCAGTAATTAAGCCAGTGACATAGAAGCCTGAGGGATCCTTGGCAGATTACAACCAGGCTTTCATCTCCTGTGGCTGGAGGGCAGATGAAGATCAGGCTCGCGCTGAAGCATGAAAAGTAGCTTACCTCCCGAAGAAACAGAACTCCCAGAGTCGCAGGGAAGAAAAAGAATCTATCCTAAAAGAACTTCAGGATCTGGTCAGTACATTGGGGCTGGCTGAGACAGCTTCCACGGGATTAGATTTGAAGAGTCTGGGATCAAGGACGATGTAACATTGGCTCAAGGAACACTGGATGAGGAGGCAGTCTCCTGATGTGTAGAATTTAATGTCTTGGCATGGACCCTAGAACACACTGCTAGGGTGACTTTTAGACACATAGTACACATGACGTCACACTCTGCAATAAATGAATGTCAGAACTTCTGTATGCATTGCACGCATTGAAAAAACGGGATCGCGCGCTCACACCAAGTTACACACACGGGCTAGGGATGCAGCTCAGTGACACTGAGCTCATCTAATGTCCACAAAATCCTGGGCTCCATCCTCAGCACCACACTGAAAAGGGGTGGGGCATGCTTATGAGCCCGTTTTCTTCCATGGTGAGGCTCAGAGAACACTTTATTGACCAAAGTGGTAAAGAAGACTCTATCTGGAAAGATACTTCCTCTGGATTGGAATCAGGAAATAATTCTGTCTCTGTTTACCAGTCTTCGTTTCTTTCGCTGTCGCTGTGAGAAAATACCCTGGCAAAAAGCAACTTAAGGGAGAAAGGGCTAATTTCATCTCAGTTCAAGGTCATAGCCCATCGTGCAGGAAAGCTGAGGCAGCGGGAACTTGAAGCATCTGGTCACACCGCACCTGCAGTCAGAGAGCAGAGAACACAGGGCGCTGTTCAGTCCCTTCTCTCCATTTATCCAGGTCAGGGTCCCAGCCAAAGGATGGTGCCACCCACGGTGGGCAGGACTTGCAACCTCAATTAACACAATCAGAATAATCTTCCACAGATAAGCCCAGAGACCCATCTTGTAGGCGATGCTAGATTCTTGCCAGTTGACTGTTAATACTAACCATCACATTATGTTTCCAGTTTACAGATCCCCAGAAAGTACCACTACCCAATGGCTTAAGAATGCTTGATCCACGGAAGAGATACTTAAAAGATCTCATTGTAACAAAAGACACTTTAAACCGGCGGTGGCGGGGGACGCCTTTAATCCCAGCACTCAGGAGGCAGAGCCAGGCGGATTTCTGTGAGTTCGAGGCCAGCCTGGGCTACAGAGTGAGTTCCAAGAAAGGCGCAAAGCTACACAGAGAAACCCTGTCTTGAAAAACCAAAAAAAAAAAAAAAAAAAAAAAAGACACTTTAAAGAGAAGAAGATGTGTCAGTGAGCGCATGGCCATGGGGTCATGTGATCCTATCCCATTCAGCACCATATAAAAATGGCAATATTATAGCTTCTCCAGGAGCTCCTGAGACAGCAACCACATGGTATGCTGTCCCTAATGGGTAGAATGCAGAGTTCTGGGAGCAAAGGTTGAAGCAGCAGTGGCCTTGATTACCTGCCCTCTCAGGAACCCATGTGAAAAAATTTCACTTTCCATCCCTACGGCTCTGCAATTGCATGTTCACAAATCTTGGCTCCAAAAACTAAGATGCTCTGCCTGGTACACAGCAAGCATCCCCCTTCCATTTCAAGTTTCATTTGTTGCCCGGTCACCTTAGGTTTCCTGTGCCAAGAAGTCAGCAGCAGGCTTGGAAAGAAGTTGCTGGCCTGAAGGAGTAATTGACCCTAATCACCTGGTGGAACTAGGACTATTGCTACAGAGGGAGAAATATATTCAACCTCAGGCAATTTTCATGACATCCCTTGCAGCAGGCAGAGATCAGAAAGGAAAGAGTGGCCAAGAGCTGTACTCTCTAGGGCCTAGCAATCTGGGTCGTTTCATTTAGGACCATCGCCAGGCCTAACAGACATAGAAGCTAAAGCGGGGTAGGGTGGTATATACGTGGGAGGCTTCGGGGGCCTCGCCATCTTGGTGTGCATGCATTTATTTTTTTTTTTATTTTTTGAAATTTAACTATGTCATAAAGCACCATTTTCATATTTGATCATGTAGTTATCTGATTACATTTTAAAATCACATAATATTTTTAGTTGATATGGCATTTTTTGTTGTTGTAGGGACTGTCTTAGAAGGAATGACTATTTATTGAAGGAAACCATCTTCTCCAGTAAATCAACTCCTTGTATAAACCCTGTGCACCCGGATGAGCAAACAGAACGGTATGGACATCTTTAGGGACATCTTTGGGCTTCTGGCATTTGTTATCAAGCTGTTTTGAAAACCAAATCCTAACAATTTATATCAATAGATCAAGGTGCCCTCGACATGATCTTCTCTCAGGACTAGAAGTTATCGCTGTAGAAAATTCTGGTGGTTATGTAAGTGTAGACTATCGCCTTATGATTGTATTTTGTTTCATATTTCTTTCTGAAATTTTTGTTTGATTTTTTTGTTGATTCCTGAGAGTTTCATACAGTTATGCAATGAAATACGATCATATTTAGCCCCCATTTCCCACCTCCAACTCCCTCCATACCCCTCTCAACAAATCTCCCTCTCAACTTAATGTCTCAAAATTTGCATAAAACCACGAAATCCGGTTGGTGCTCCCCATTTGTGCATGGCCCATTCGCAGGATCATGGGAGTCCTACCAGTGGCCATACTCTATGAAAAAAGCATGATTCTCCTTCCCCCAGCAATGATCAACTGCCACTAGTTCTTCAGTAAAGGATTGTAAGACCTGCATGGCTTTGGGATTGACCTGACTGGGGAAACAAAGAATGAAGAAATGACAGACATAACGTACAGAAAAGGGATTGAGTGGGCTGTGGGCTGTGATGGAGAAGCACTAGAAGCCAGAAACTCAGCACATTTATTATACACAGTTGCATGAGGAGGCGGATGGAGGCGGGTTTATTATACACAGCTGATGGAGGGTGTGGGGTAGCTAGCCTCCGTGCAGAGGGTCTCTGTTAGCAGAGCAGTATCAGGATGCAGTCATCTAGGAGGAAACGGTGGTTGATTCTTTCTGCACGGACTGTCAGCCTCAGTACTTGGACTAGGGGAAGGCCTTTCCAGTCCTGTGAGCTTGAAACATGAGCATCCTTGACATTGCCAAGCCTGGGCCAACAACCCATTCACTCACGACGTTATCCACTACCCACAAGGGATAGGGCCTGGAGATCATGTGCCACATCTGTGACAGAATTTTATCTAGCTTGATCTCTGCAGGCCATGTGCAGGTAACCACAGCTGTTGTGAGTTTACAAGTGTGATAGCTGTGCCATGCACAGAAGACAGCATTTCACAATGTTCTTCTCTGTTCTCAGGCGTGTACACTCTCTGCCTCTGCTTCTGTTATATGCCCCAAACCTTGGTCGTGTTGACGGACAGCACTTGAGAAGAGATGTCCTGTTTAGAACTGAGCACTCAGTCTCTTATTCTCAGCATTTTTGACCAATTATGACTTTCTCCCTTGACTGCTTCCCCTGCAAAAACAACTAAATAAAAATAAAAAAAAAATAGGGCCTGGAGTGATGGCTCAGTGGTTCAGAGCACCAACTGCTCTACCAGAGGACCCGGGTTCAATTCCCAGCACCCACATGGCAGCTAACAACTGTCTGTAACTCTAAGATCTGACACCCTCACACAGATATACATGCATACATCATTGCACATAAAATAAAAATAAATAAATTGTTTTAAAAAATAAAATTATGCCGGGAGGTGGTGGCGCACGCCTTTAATCCAGCACTCGAGAGGCAGAGGCAGGTGGATCTTTGTGAGTTCGAGGCCAGCCTGGGCTACAGGGCGAGATCCAGGAAAGGCGCAAAGCTACACAGAGAAACCCTGTCTCGAAAAACCAAAAAATAAAATTAAATTAAATTTAAAAAAAAAAAAAAGCTTCTGTGACCAAGGATTAGTGCAGCCCAGGTCTATGAGTATAAACATAAATATTCAGCAGCCAATTAGATGACGATTTTGCAAAGTAATAATAGCGTGTTCTACCCTAGGGCCTATGTCTTCTCCAGCCATGTGCCTTTAACCAAGATTACAGACCCACCTGAGATTCGTTCCTGAGGATCAGCTTCAAATCCGATCAGAATGCGGTTAGTTACCCCATAACCACCATGCCATTATTGCACTGCTGGGTATATCTGGCCTGGCAGGTTTGTATTGCAGCATGCAGAATACAGCACCGGGTAAGACCACTGACAATTCAACCAAATCGTGGTTGCATTGTTTTTTTAATTTCTCTTTCAGGGTTTGAGAATTTCGTACATGTATATAACGTGTTTTGATAAAAGCTAGCCCCCATTTCCTCTCCTCTGATTCCCCCCATCTCTCCTATACCATGTTTCCCTTCAAATTTCATGTACTCTTGAAAAAAAAAAAGGTTCACTGAGTGTGTTTCGTGGTTCCTGTGTGTGCATGGATGTGAGATCATCTACTGGAGCAGGGGGAGCCTCCCTGGCTGGATCCCTGAAAAAAGAAGACTCTCTCTGACACTGTCAATTTGAGTCATCTGAGGGAATCTCACTGGGGGAATTGCCTCAGCCAGCTTGGCCTGTATCCATGTCTTTGGGGATAATTTCTTTATCGCTAATCAATATAGAAGAGCCCAGCCCACTCTGGACACCCCATTCTTAGGCAGAGATCCTATGCTATAAAGGAAAAGCAGCTATTTAGCATGGTGGTGCACGCCTTTAATCTCAGCATGTGGGAGGCAGAGGCAGGTGGATCTCTGTGAGTTTGAGGCCAGCCTGGTCTGCAGAGTGAGATTAGAACCAAAGCTACACAGAGACACCTTGTCAAAAGAAAGAAAGAGAGGGGGAGGGAGAGAGAGAGAGAGAGAGAGAGAGAGAGAGAGAGAGAGAGAGAGAGAGAGAAAGAAAGAAAGAAAGAAAGAAAGAAAGAAAGAAAGAAAGAAAGAAAGAAAGAAAGAAAGGTGTAGGGAGGGAGGGAGAGATGGAGGGAATAAGAAGGAAGGAAGAGGGAGGGAGGGAAGGAGAGAGAGGGAGAGAGAGAGAGAGAGAGAGAGAGAGAGAGAGAGAGAGAGAGAGAAAGAAAGAAAGAAAGAAAGAAAGAAAGAAAGAAAGAAAGAAAGAAAGAAAGAAAGAGGAAAGAAAGAAGGAAGGAAGGAGAGAGAGAGAGAGAGAGAGAGAGAGAGAGAGAGAGAGAGAAAGAAAGAAAGAAAGAAAGAAAGAAAGAAAGAAAGAAAGAAAGAAAGAAAGAAAGAAAGAAAGAGGAAAGAAAGAAGGAAGGAAGGAGAGAGAGAGAGAGAGAGAGAGAGAGAGAGAGAGAGAGAGAGAGAGAGAGAGAGAGAGAGAGAGAGCTGAGGAGAGGGCATAGAGGGAGCCAATAAGCAGCTTTGCTCTGTGGTTTCTGCTTCTGTCCCTGGTGAATCCCTGCTCTGACTTCCCTTAAGAATTCATTTTGCCCTGGAAGTATAAATCAAATGAACCCTTTCGTCTCCAAGTTGCTTTTGGCTGTGCTGTTTTTCAAAGTGACAGAAAGATAACTAGAACATTCTCCCTTCCCCAGAAGCCACCAATTGCCATTAGCTTTTGAGCTGGGGGTGGGACTTCATGACCCCTTTCTCATCCCTGCTGGGATTTTGGCTGACCTGATCTTATGCAGGACTCATCCACTACTTCTGGCTCTTATAATCTTTCTACCTCCTCTTCTGAGATGATCCTTGAGCCTTTCCAGGAGGGAGTATTATATATATGTTCCACTCAGAGTTGAGTACCTCACAGTAGCTTATTTACACCGACCAGTTGTGGGTCTTTGTATTAATCTATATGTACTGTAAAAAGAAACTTTTATGATGAGGGTGGAGAGATGTACTAATCAAGGGTATAAGTGTAAGAACTGAATGGGGAGTTTAATACTACATCCATTTAGCAGTATAATAGTATTAAGTCCTCCCCTAGGGTCCAGGGCCTAGGTAACCATGAGTTTCTGGCTTAGTAAATGGTATCAATCATGAGTTTTATCTTGTGGAGTGGTCTTTAAATACAATAAGAAGTGATTAGTCACTCTATAATATTTGTGCCACTATTACACCAGCGAGCATATCTTGCCAGGCCAGTTATTACTATAGTTCACAGGTTCACAGCTGGGTAAGACTATTGACAAATTTTCACCCCTATATGTACTGTAAAAAGAAACTTTTATGATGAGGGTGGAGAGATGTACTAATCAAGGGTATAAGTGTAAGAACTGAATGGGGAGTTTAATACTACATCCATTTAGCAGTATAATAGTATTAAGTCACTCAGCTACCTCTCCAGGACCATGTCTACCTGAATTCTGCCATGCTCCCCGCCACAATGGACTAAACCTTTGAACTATAGGCCAGTCCCAATTAAATGTTTTCCTTTATAAGAGTTGCCATGGTCACGATGTCTCTTTACAGCACTAGAACCCAAACTAAGACAGAATCCATCGGCTGGGACAGACATTGGGGGCTTCAAAGCTTTGAGACATCTCTAGTTCATTCTCTCTGCTTTGTAACTGGAGTTTAAGATTCGAGAGCTTAGCTCGCGGCTCCAGCCACTATGCCTGCCTGTTGCCGGGTCTGTCCACTTTGATGGTGATGGACTTTTATCCTTCTAGAACCACAAGCCCAAATAAACCCTTCCTTCTGTAAGTTGCCTCAGTCACGGCATTTTATCACAATACAAAAGCAACCGATACAATAGGTCAGGATTTATTTGATGCCTTTTTTCCAAAAAAAAAAAAAGTTGGAAGTGGCAATCCAATGGCAGATCCTGGCCAGAGCGATTCAAGTGTCCCTTATGACCTACAAAATGCTGTGTCACTCAGTACCTGAAATTCAACACCTTACCTCCTCCCTCCACCTGGGAGGAAATCTTCAGCTTTCTAGGTTGTCCAGGGCATGGTACTGGGTGACAGAATGGGTATGGGAAGCATCTATTTGGTTGGAAGTACTGATGACTGGTCTGAGGTGAGGAGACATTCTGAATCAAAAACATATTCTATCCCACAGTTTCCAAAACGAATGAAGTTAACATCAATATCTGTCTTAGCCACTGTTCTATTTCTGTGAAGAAACACCATGGCCAAGGCACTCTTAGAAAGCATTAAATTGGGAGCATGCTTACAGGTGCAGAGGTTTCCCCCATTATTATCACGGCAGGGAGCATGGGGGCTCACAGGCTCTGGAACAGTGGCTGAGAGCTGATCCATAGGCAGAGAGATGGGGGGGAGACAGAGACAGAGAGACAGAGAGAAGAGAGAGACAGACACAGAGAGACAGAGAGACAGAGAGAGACTGAGCCTGGCATGGGCTTTTGAAACCTTAAAGGCCATGCTCCTCGATACACACTTCCTCCAACAAGGCCACATCTAACCCTTTTAATCCTATCAGAGTTCCACTCCCTGGTAGTGACTAGTCATTCAAATATATGAATGGAGCCATTCTTATTCAAACTACCACAATATCTGGTGAGATTAGCAGACATTTTGTAGATAATAGTTGTTTTAACCTGCATCGTATTAGATTGTTGAGTTTTCTTTAATTTACCAACAAACAATATGAAGAAAGTAAGCTAAGTTCCGGGAATATAAAGGTGAAAGGTGACACTCAGTGCCTTTTCCACAGGGATGGTCATAATCTAATGATGAAGAGAGCCACTAACCAGATAACAACTAAAACATAATTAGAAGACCTGACCATAACCAATAATGGCTTGTAAATCATGTGTTTTAGAACTTTAGTGTTTGAAAATACCTTGTATTCAATTGAAGCAAAACTAAAAATCCATTAGCAGCTTAAAAATGAGAAAAGATGGGCTCAGCAGTCAAGGGCATCTGCTTTTGCAAGGGACCAGGGTTTAGTTTCCAGGACCCACACTGTAGCTTAAAAACCATCCCTAATTCTAATTCCAAGGGATCCAACACCCTCTTCTGGCTTCTTCTGGCACCAGGGATGCATGTATATACATACAGGCTAAACACTCATACAGAAAATAAAATAATAAATCTTTACCAAAATAGTTAGAGAAGAGGCAGCAAGGCATGGTAACTCATGTCTCTAATCCTAGCATTCTGGAAGCTGAGGCAGGAGGATTGTGAGTTTCAAGTCAGCCTAGAATACAGGCCAGGCTATATAGCAAGTCTTTTATTCAAATGGTGCACGTTTGTGATCTCAGCACCCAGGAGGCTGAAGAGGAGGATTATATCAAGTATTATTTAAAATGAATACATAATTCATATATATATATATATATACATATACATCTATATATACATATATATCTATATTATATATATAGTGAATCACAAATGCAAAACAAATGTCCCACTTAGGAAAATAGTAAAAATATAATATACCTAGGTAGGAAGTTAACACAAGATACATAATACTTTGCTAAAGAAAAGTTGAGAACACTAATAAGCAACAAAAAAAGATAATTTGCACAAAATTAATTTGGACAAATGGAAAGGCAAAGATATTCTTTGAGAGCATGATGATTCTGAGTAAATTAACCTATGTATTTAATTCAATCATTTCTTCCAAATATTACCAGAAAGTGAACCTAGAGCTTATGCAAAAAACTAAGTAAGAATGACCAGGAAAACGTTAAAGTAAACAACAAAGGCTTAGCTGTAGAATGTATTAAAATAGATTATAAGACTGTAGGGGGCTAGGGATGTAGCTCAGCTGGTAAATTGCTTGTTTTTTTAGCATGCATGAAGCCCTGTGTGCGAACCTTAGTTTCTTATAAACTGGCTGGCCATAGTGCTGTACACCTGTAATCCGAGCACTCAGGAGGTGGAGGCAGGAGGACCAAAGTTCTAAATCATCTGTACATGGTGAGTTTGAGGCCAACATGGGATACATGAGACCCTGTCTCATACAAAGGAGGTATGGGGAAAATGAGATATTGGTATGCCAAGGGGTGCTTTTATACCACCATCTCACAATGAAAAGGAAAATTAAAGGTTTTTTAATTGTCACTATTATTTATTTATTTATTTATTTATTTATTTATTTATTTATTTATTTATTTATTTATTTTGTGATACTGGAAATTGAATTTGTGGCCTTACATATCATAGACAAGAACTTTATCTCTGAGCATACCCCCATCCCTAAAGCTACAATTTTTAGCTCAATGCTATATATTAATGGCAGAGTAATGAATTAGTCATTCGATAAAGCATTCTAAGCTTGGACCCAAGTACATATGGATTTTTGCAAATAATAGCAGTAACAGAGGGATGCAGTCATCTAAATACAGTTAGGAGAGTGGTAAGCTGCCTACATCCTACCCAAGGCAAAGGCTCTGACCGTCTGCCACCAGCAATGTTGTTGGCCATGAACTCCTGCTTAGCCCCATCTGAGGAATGGCTGTCAGCCAAAGAGAGATGAGTCACCCCAAATTAACACTTAAGGCAGTTCACATCCAGTGACTAGCTGATGCCAGGGTACACCTGCCCGTGCCCTCTCCTACATTGAAGAAAAACTCTAAAGAGCTATTCTTGGTCCAGAGTTCACAGAACTGGGCAAAGCTTTGCTGCCAGTTCATCTCAGTCCACCTTTGCCAAGGTGTGGATTCTTCCTATGGTCACATCTCCATCTCAGAACCAGTCAGGAAACCTGACCTTGAAAGTACCTTCCTTCTTTTGTTGGGTCCCCTGTATTCTACTAGAACACATTTAAATTTGAAATGCTCTTTTAAAAAATTGAAACTCGCCAGGCAGGTGGTGGTGGTGCACATCTTAAATCCCAGCACTTGGGAGGTAGAGGCAGGAGGATTTCTGAGTTTGAGGCCAGCCTGGTTCAGGATGGCTAGGAGTACACAGAGAAAACCTGTCTCAAAAAAAAAAAGAAAAAGAAAGAAAGAGAGGAGAGAGAGAGAGAGAGAGAGAGAGAGAGAGAGAGAGAGAGAGAGAGAGAGAAGAGAAGAGAAGAGAAGAGAAGAGAAGAGAAGAGAAGAGAAGAGAAGAGAAGAGAAGAGAAGAGAAGAGAAGAGAAGAGAAGAGAAGAGAAGAGAAGAGAAGAAACAAATTGAAACACTTCAAATCCTACATCCACAAAGCTCTAATCCCCACTCTTCCCCTCCCTTCAGGTCTGACAACCACCATTTGACTTTCTGCCTATGGTTTTAATGATCTGGTGTGAGAGCCAAAGTTACCTTTTAAGTTTTAATGACTGCCTAAGAGATCCTTGAAACAAAAATTCCTCAGATCTGCAAGCCCCTTGCCCAAGGACAGATAGTTCCTGAAATGCTGGAGGCTGTTGTTTATGGGAGATAACAAGTCACATGTTTTTCATTCCCCTAAACAAGTTTGTTTGACCCATCTGTACCGGATGTGCTTGACCACATGTGAGTGGGAGGTTCACAGGCTGGAGGTGTGTCAGGATATGTGATTGCCCCTGATTGGACCTGATGGGAAATGCAATGAATTATGGGTTTTCCTTCTTAAGTCACTGTACACTGTGATTCTGGGCCTTTTCCCGGGAACCTGGGTATGGACCTGGCCAGAGCCCATTTACCTGGCCAGTATTTAATTAAAATTTGCTTCAAATTTGGCTTTAAACTGTGGTGGTGGTTTTATTCTCGGGCAATGAGATTAACACTAGGTGCCTCCTGGAAGAGTGACCACGAAGTATTTCTCTTATTGTGACTGGCACAAAATTCAAAATTTGAAATTTTATTATAGTGGACCAGAACTTCAAATGTAAACACTTAAACATTAAAACTACATTCAACTTTACTCATAATAAGAGAAAGGAAATTCAAGGCATACTGAAATGATATTTTTCATCTATTGGCTTAATTTTTTTTAAGTTTGGTTTTCAAAGAGCAGTGAGTGTTTGAGAAAGCGTCTGTATATTTCTACATCATAGAAGAAAAATATTGACCTTATCTATTTAAATTATAGACGCTGTAATTTTGTAATACAAAAAAGCATATGCCTTTGATCCCCAAAAATTCTATTCCCAGGAATTTATTTAGTAGATGCACTGTACTTTCAACACATTATAAGACTATTTATTGTAATCATAGTTCTTATAATGATAAAAATTTTGTAACAACCTGATAGTCTCTCAACAGAGAAATCTTCAAACCTTTTTAAAATGGAAAACTACTCTGTAGTGAGGAAATGCAGGTCAGAGGGTTTGTGGGGAGTTCTACCTTCTTTGGGTGGTGCTGAGTCTCTAGAAGTTTCAGGTAGTAGGTGAGTCAATTGGTGAAGTTAGAGATCTGAAAACTGGCTGGCGAGAGGCCATAGCTGGTGTTTGCCTTAAGACCTGAGTTTGAAGCCACGTGGTGAGGGGAGGGAACCGATTCTGGCAAGTTGTCCTCTGACTTCTGTATTTGTTTTATGGCACACATACTCCCCGCCCCTCAAATAATAAATAAATAAACAAACAAACAAATAAATAAATGCGATTATTTTAAAAGACATATAAATAGCCAAGAGTATGAATGAATGTTCAACATCAGTAATCATCAATGAGAAAACTGTAAGTTAAAATGACAATGAGTTAGCACCTGTCGATGAATCTCAAAACCATGGTGCTCAGTGACAGATGTCAGACACGTGACACCTCAGAGTCAATGAATCCCTTCACATGAGTTGCCTCGCTGGCCAAGCTACTGAGACGGGCACCAGGCTAGTGTCCCCTGTGCTGAAGGACGGGCGGATGGGGAGAGAACAGTGAGTGAGAGCTCTTGTAGAAGGGAGGTAGATATTTCTCAAAGCGGTTTCCAGCTGATGGCTGCACCATCTGACCCATTTACTAACTACTGAGCTGAACATTAATAGGTAATTATATGACATGCAAAAGGCCTCAAGAAACCTGTCTTCAAGCTAAGCATTGTGACACGTACCTAAAATCCCAGCACACCCGAGGTGGGGATAAGAGTATCCGAGTTCAAGGTCATCTTTGGCTAGACAGAGTTTGAGGCCAGCCTGGGATACCTATGACTGTCTCAATACCTAAATCAAAGAAACAGAAAAGTGATTTTATAAGTTATAGTGGGAGATGACGTCTACTCTTGTGGTTTAGAACCCTGGCTCAGTTTAGAAGAGGCTCAGTTGGTGGCCTCTTCCTCGTGTTCCCACTTGATGTCTATGCTTCTCAGCTAGAATCAGCTGGAGCAAAGACTGGTTAATCCAGAGAAAAGATCAGAGAAAAGGACAGGCCTTGTTAGGAACCTAGAACGATACAGACTCCTCCACTCCAGAAAGTAAAAGGGGAAATGATAGGGTTAGCACAGGGTGGCCTGAAGCATCTATGTAGTGGCAACTTACAGAGACCTAGCTCAATACTATCCCAGAAGGAGAAGTATAAACCCAGGCTGCATTCTAAGGGCACACCATAGAGCGTCTTAGGCCAGATGAACAACGAAGCAGGATCATGATTATTTCTTGGAGTTGGTAAAATTTGGAATCTGGATTGGTGCTTTTCCTAGTGGCCAGTAAGGGAGGTGGAGGGTGAGGCTGGGGCTAGTCATGAAGTGGCAGATAATGCCACCCTAGATAGTACATTCTCTACCAGATCTGTAAAGAGAGGGCAGGGCAGGAGATAGCTCTGAGATAGTGCCTAGTTCAATAATTTCATCATTCTTTGGCTGACTTTCAGCGGTGAGTCATGCTAAGAGTCTAAGACTTTATTCGGCCTTGGAACTGACAAGGATATAAATGGATGTGTGTGTGTGTGTGTGTGTGTGTAGAGAGAGAGAGAGAGAGAAAGAGAGAGAGAGAGAGAGAGAGAGAGAGAGAGAGAGAGAGAGAGAGAGAGAGAGAGAGAGAGAGATTCAAAGGAAAAGTAGGGAAAATGTTAAGGAAAATAAGGCAGTGGATAAATGCTAGGTGACTCTGGACTACAGTCCCAGGCTCCCTTACTACACACACACTCCTCCTTGTAGAAGTTGCTCAGCCTTTTAGAGCTTCATTTTCTTCATTGCTGAAAGGATAGTATGCAGGTTAGTTCTCTCCTTCCTTTCCCCCTTCCTCCTTCTCTCCCTCCCCTCCTTCCTTCCTTCCTTTCTTCCTTCCTCCCTCCTTCCTTCTCTCCCTCCCTCCACCTCTCTCTTTCTTTCTCTCTCTTTCTTTCTTTCTTCCTTCCTTCCTTCCTTCCTTCCTTCCTTCCTTCCTTCCTTTCTTTCTTTCTTTCTTTCTTTCTTTCTTTCTTTCTTTCTTTCTTTCTTTCTTTCTTTCTCTCAACTCGACATTGTGGAGGCCCACAAAGTTTTTTAGTGAGATCTGAGCTTGCTTTACTAAGCAGGGCTGCATTAGAGGATTGCTTCATCATGTGCATGGTTACTAGGTGATTGGAAGGGTCTACACTTGGCTGAGCTAGGGGAAGGTGTTTTTTGCTCCACCCCTTGGCATTCCTATAAATAGCCCTTTAGAAGAGATAGAAGGGGCCAGTGGATAATGATCCAGGCCCTCCCGAGGCTATCCTGTGTTACTCTTTCTCTCCCCCTCTATCCTTCTATCTAAATATTTCTCACTTCAATCTTCTCAAGAGAACCCTGGGGGGAAATGTGGGAGCTGGTCTCCTACATGACACAAGCCAGGATCATGGGGAGGAGGGAGACTTGATTTAGACATTGCCTCCATCAGGTCGGTTTGTTAGGCAAGTCTGTGGGGGCATTTTCTTGATTAGTGACTGATGTGGGAAGGTCCAGCCCACTGTGGGTGGTGCCACCCCGGGATAGCTGATCTTGGGCTGTGTAAGGAAGTAGCTGAGCTAGCCAGAGAGGAGCTAGTCAGTAAATGACATCCCTCCATGACCTCTGCTTCAGTTCCTGCCTCTAGGTTTCTCCTTAGAGTTTCTACTTTAGAGTTACAGAATTCGTTCTCTGACTTTCTATCATGGTGGACTGTGATCTGGATGTATAAGCCAAATAAATCTTCCTCAAATTGCTTTTGGTCATGGTGTTTTATCACAGCAAGATAGAGGTCCCCTGAAGTGGAGTTGAAGACAGTTTTAAGTTACCAGGTGGGTGCTGGGAAGCAAACTTGGGTTCTCTGCAAGAGCAGTAAGTTCTCTTGACCGTCCATGGTGTTTTATCACAGAGATATAGAGTGACGTCTACTCAGAATTCTGTGCAAACAGAAGACTATAAAGCATCTAAGTAGTTACAGCTCCCAGGCACCCCAGGCATGCTTCATAATTGTTAGGCATCGTTGCTGTGGGATGGTCTGTATGTCAAATTGCTCTGATTGGTCAATAAATAAAACACTGATTGGCCAGTGGCCAGGCAGGAAGTAGGTGGGACAAGGAAAGAGGAGAATTCTGGGAAGCAGAAGGCTGAGGCAGGGAGACACTGCCAGCTGCCGCCATGACAAGCCACATGTGAAGACACCGGTAAGCCACAAGCCACGTGGCAAGGTATAGATTTATGGGAATGGATTAATTTAAGCTATAGGAACAGTTAGCAAGAAGCCTGCCAGGGCCACACAGTTTGTAAGCAATATAAGTCTCTGTGTTTACTTGGTTGGGTCTGAGCGGCTGTGGGACTGGCGGGTGACAGAGATTTGTCCTGACTGTGGGCAAGGCAGAAAAACTCTAGCTACACATCTTATTACTCATATTGCCTCATGTTACATTAAAAGTGGTGCAGTTGGGCAACGGGGAAACATTAGTGGGGAATTTCCTCTTTTATAATGTAGTAGCAAATAAGGATCAGCCCAGACTTCCAGGTAATGTCACCATTCCTCACCAATGCTTTCATCAACTGGTCCCAAAGGGCATGACTTTAACTGAAAAACAGTCAAAATGATAGGGGAGAGGAAAGAAGGGTAGGGGCATATTTAATATTCTATACTGTAAAGACACATTTGTACTCCATATCGAAGTAGGGCAAGCCCATGTTATGGTAATTCAGCACTAACAAACGGTTAGTGATTAGTTTTGCTGAGTTATCCTCCTCTCTCACAGATGCCCTCAGGAGAATACGGTTGACAAGCAGGCACTAACTAGTCTCAGCATTTCAGAAGTGCTTAAGTGGCTAGAGAGACAGCTGGACGGTCAAGAGAACTTACTGCTCTTGCAGAGAACCCAGCTTTGGTTCCCAGCACCCACCTGGTAACTCACAACTGTCTTCAACTCCACTTCCGGGGAGTTTGCACCTGTTTGCACCTGCCAGCACCTCCACACATGAAGTGCACATCTATTCATACAGGCAAACACTCATTCACATAACACAACAATTTTAAACAACTTTAAAAAAAAAAAAGTAACCAAGTCTAGACATCCACAGAAGGTAAAAGAGTTCAAAGAATGAAAAAAAAAAAAAGACATCACAAGTTACAGAAATATGACTGACCATCTCGCCAGAGGGGCAAGATGACTGACTGCCTTTAATCCCCCCCCCAACCCCGCCCTCACCCCCATAAAGCATGCTGGCTGGGGATGAGATGTAAGGCAGCTTTTTCAAAACACACTAATCTGCTGCTTTCTCACCTCTCTGTAAAGCACAACTTAAGGATTCAGTTATTCCTCTGCCTTTGGCCTGTGTGTCGAAAGCGCCAGGAGTCCACTTACACACAAAGACTCACTGTTTCCCACCCTGGCTCTCACACTCCGAAGCCAGGCAGAGTGAAAGCATCCTGGTGCCCACAACAATCATCTGCAGCGAGGACAGAGGTGATCTTTCCTGTGTGTAAGGATGAATGAGTGTCGCCTCTTTGTGTTGCTGGGTTCTCAGTCAGAAGGCCAGGACTGGCTGCCTGCCTTGAGCCTTAAACACTGCCAATAACCCATTTTAATCCCTTAATATTCCTCAGAGCAGCTTCAGGGGTGGTGACAGTGTTGTGGGGAGGCCAATTTCTTGAAGCTTGAATATGCACAAATAAATTAGGTACCTATTCATCACTGGGCATGTTAATCTGTGTTTGTTATACAAAGCATAGTATATATGCATTATTTAAAATGTCCTGTGATTTCGACTTTGCTAAGATTTATGAGATGGGAGATGTGTTTGCACTTGAATTAAATTTGAAAGGGTGGTCATCATTTATCATGTAAACTTTGTTTAATCCTCAACGCCACTGTTTCCTGTTTTTATGGGCAAGTATGCTCTATCCCTCAAGGGCATACCAGGGGCACTAAATTGTGCCTTTGTCAGCCAGAACATTTTGTTCTCCGAGGTAGTTCTCCTTGCAAGGACAGAGCTAGAAATGCCACAGAAATGTCAGTTCTACAACTCGGAAACTAAGCCCAGCCTGAAAACCCTGGGAAAATTTTACGGTTTTCCCAACACTTTAAAGATAACTCCCCTTTGTACTTAGATTAGCCAGAGTCAGTCTGTTGTTGACACTAGAGAACCTGACTGATAGAAACTTCTAGTGTACCAGCTCTGTATGTAGGATGTGCAAGTGTTCACTCTTTCTGTTCATCCTGAGTTGAGTATCAAAATGTTAAATGGGCGATTAAATGTCTTTCCTGTGAATAATTACCACAGACACGTTAGCACATTTAAACATGAAGTTAGAACATTTGCTTTTTTTCCTTCATTATTCTGCTTTCTTTCAAAGAAATTTATAGATATTGAAGTAGATAAAAATAATTCCCTTGAGGTGATTGTAAAGTCCTTGGTCCTCTATCTGTCTTTTTTTATTTCTCTTGCCATGGACTAATCAAGGGCCTTGTATGTGCTGAGCAAATGCTCTACCACTGAGCTATGTGAACCTAGCTACAACAATTGGCTTTTAAGACAAATTTTCCTAATAGAAATATTATAGTACCAGCCTGGCAGTGGTGGCACATGTCCTTAATTCTAGCACTCAGGAGGCAGAGGCAGGAGGATCTCTCTGAGCTTGAGGCCAGCCTGGTCTACAGAGTAAGGTCCAGGAGAACCAGGACTACACAGAGAAACTGTCTCAAAAACAGAACAAAACAAAACCAAATAAAATAAAACAAACAAACAAACAAAAAACAAAAGAAAGAGAGAAAGAAATATAGTACCTCCAACATGATAGATATTGGAGTTTTGCCAAATGAAAGAGGTGTTCCTTCGGAAAACATACGAGATCTTGACTTAGGAAGGAAGACGATGTAAAATGTATGAACTTCTTACTTAAGCATATCATCATTGTCAAAGAGTTTGACATATGTCCCTATCAAGCTGCAAGAGACGGCGGGAAAGGCAATCTGCTCCAGAGACCGGTCTACCAGCTTGTCACTCTTCTTAGCCATGACCTCACTATTTTGTAAATTCTCCCATTTTGGTTGAACAATGGCAATTCCCAAAACTCAACTAATTTGGTCTCCAGAACTACAGCAACTAATTTTTCTAGACTCTTGCCTTCTCCTCCTACTCCTAGTAATGGCCAGTCAAAAAAGGCATTTCTCGGTCACCCCATATTCTTTCCCTCACTGATCCTTCATTACCCTTGGGCAGAAAAGGGAAGCTTTTCAACCCCTCCCCTTTTCCCCTTTTTTCTCCATAATTACCCCAGCCTGTAAGCTAACGGTTCCCAATCTTCCTAATGTTGCGAATCTTTACTACAGCACATCATGCTGTGGGGACCCCATGAAATTATTTATGTTGCTACTTTATGACTGTAATGTTGGTACTGTTGTGAACAGTAATGTAAATATCTGATATGCAGGATATCTGATATGTGGGCCCCTGTGAAAGGTTCATTCAATCCCAGAGGGGTCATGACCCACAGGTTGAGAACTGCTGCTGTAAGCAGATGCCGAGGTCTCTGGTCTTTTGAACTAGAGACCTCCCCTTCGCAGGATTTCCCCCCTAATTAAACTTGTGCTGCTATAGAGTCATTCCCTTAGTGGTCGGTGTTTTCTTTTCATCAGCCTTACACTGTTTCATGGATTAAGTGGAAAGTGGGTATGGGGGTCACTCTCACAAGGGATTTTTATACATAAAAAAATAGGAGCAATATGGCCATTCTTAACAAATCTGTTACATTTGTATTTCACGTTCCTCTTCAATTGAAGGTCACTTTGTGTTATCTAAATTATATTTTAATTATTTAGTGGGTGTAGGGGGCAGATGAGTAATGTCAGAAGTTGATTCTCTTCACCCACCATTGGGTCCCAGGGCTGGAACTCAGGTCCTGAGGCTTGGTGGCAGCCAACTTTATCCAATTATCCATCTCATCCCTTGGCTCTACTTTATTTTATAAAATAAGCACGTGTGTTTGGAGACAGAGTCTTTTGTTATCTTACGCTCACTTACGTACCATGAATGACGATCCTGACTCCTGATCTTCTTGTCCCCCACGCCTTCAAGCTGGGATTACAGGCTGGTGTCACCACACCCAGTTTCTGTCTTGTGGGGTTGAATCCAGGGACACCTGCACACTTGGCAAGCACTCTGTCAACTGAGCCGTATCCCTAACCCTCTGGGACATTCTAGTGCCAGCTTTGTATTTCACACAAAGTGAGCATTTTTCACACTTATCAGACAGATCTCTGTTTCAAAGGGGAACTTTTCAGGAACTAAACAAGAAGAGGAAATGCTCGGAGATGAAGACAACAAAAGAGAGAAACAGCTGGGCAGGTCCAGGGGTGGGAACCCTGAGGGCAAATGATTCCAATTCTTGTCCGTGACCTGAAGCAGGAAAAGCCCCTGGTTCTGTCCTGGCCAGAGGCCAGGAATGCCACAGGGAACTTTTATTTCTCGTTGTCTCTCCTAAATGAGTACTTTGTCTGGAGGCCATATGTGAGGGTGTGACTGAAACTCTACTCCAGACATTAATCCCTTCTGGTGAACAGCTTTGGAACTAGAGTTCTGGATTTTCATGGTAGAAATGGGTTATGTCTGTTTCCCAATTTCAGCCTATGTCCTAAATTGCTTCAGTCTCCATTCTTGAGAAGGGAATGTTAGCGTAGTCATAGAATCCATTGAAGTTGGATATCAAGGCTCTATTGAGGTCCATTAACGAAGGCTATTTTCTTCTAAAAAGAATGAAATCTTCTCCTGGTCCTGGGAGCAGGGAGACAGGACAATCTGATCCACCTCAAACATGAGAGAACATCACAGACTATTGTTGACTCCTTTAAGAGTTAGTCTATCTGTGCCTGCTAAGGAGATGGGAGGAACAGTAATTCCCTTAAAGAAATACTGTGCCTTCCGGAAAGCCTGCTCCCGGGTAGCACTTACAGTTCTATCTGGCTGCACCATGGAGCCTCCACCTGTAGCCTGCCACTTTTCTGAGAAAGGTCTGACTTTTCCTTCTTATCGCTCTCTTATCCAGATGCTGGCCCAACCAAGCATGCTCTCCCAGATGCCGAGTCTCCCCTCATACCATGTAGCTGCTTGACAAACTCCACTGGCGAGCCTTTCTTCTTCCTTAGACCCTAACTCGGAAAGCATTGCTTCCTCTCTCTCTCTCTCTTCTCCATCTCCCTATTCCAGGAAGTTGCTGCGACTTACAGTTTGTCTGTCTGCTTGTTTTTCTTTCAAACTTGAAGAAATTGTCCCTGATTTTCCTTTTGTGTTCATTGTTGGATCGTTCCCCACCTAAAGGAACCTAAAACTAGGACAAGTACTATCTAGGGACCAAGTTTTCAAACACTTGAGCATTTCACATTCAAACTACCAAAGACAATCAGAAATGATATGTGGACAGCAGGGGGTAAATTGAAAGGTAAACAGTGAACCTGGCAAAGAATGCTGAGAGTGTTCAGGAGGAACCTAAAAAGGAACCTAAAAATTGGAGGGAAAAAAAAGACTCCCAGTTTGTAACATATGGTACCCAATGTCTGGCACTCCAAAGTAACACCTGAGAGGGCCACCCAGCTGCAGGGACAGTGGAGACCCATGTGGCTATAAAGTAGCCATAATCACAGCTTAGTGCTAAGCAGGCAGATGATGCTGTAAGAAAGGGGCTGGAGAAGAGGCTCAGCAGTTGAGAGCACATAGTCTTCTTACAGAGGGCCCACGTTTGGTTCCCGGCACCCACACTGAATGGCCTACAACCTCCTGGAACTCTAGTTCCAGGAGATCTGACCCCTTTTCTAACCTCTGTGGGCAACTGCACTCACTGGCACATATTCCCACATAGACACACATGCATGAATGCACATAACTAAAAGTAAATGTAAGCTTTTACAGAAATTTGTGTTTTCACATTTTTTCCAATTAAATATCTGATATATATTCTAGGTTTTGTTTTCTCACCTATTTCAGCCATAACCCAAGCTTGTAAATGCCTAGAATTTAATATAGTTTGGTTATTGACATAAAAGACTAAAAAAATAGGATCCTTTCTTTTTAAGGGCCCTTAGAATCTTACCTGGGGATGACCTCAAGCTGCTGATACTTGGTCCTCCTGAACACTCTCAGTATTCTTTGCCAGGTTCACTGTTTACCTTTCAATTTACCCCCTGCTGTCCACATATCATTTCTGATTGTCTTTGGTAGTTTGAATGTGAAATGCCTACCATAGGCTCAAGTGTTTGAAAACTTGGTCCCTAGATAGTACTTGTCCTAGTTGTGTAAGGGTCCAAGAAGCGCTGAAGAAGTCCCTGAACTCAAATAGTGTGTAAAAAGCAAGGAGCGTTTATTCTGCACAAACAACCAGCATGTAGGGTCAATCATTTGCACAAAATGGGGATCCAGAGAGGAGCACGCGGACGACTCCTTTTAAGCATGGCTAGGAGAATTCCAGGAACAGTTAGGTCATCTCAAACACGATTGGTTAAGCAGGCAGCAGTTACATTTGTACATTTTTTTTCATAGGCTGAGGCTTTAGTTTTTCCATCTCTAGACATATTTGGGAAAGTCCGGGTATGTTTCAGGGGTCACTGCCTCGAGA
The DNA here is from genome assembly GCF_049852395.1 of Peromyscus maniculatus bairdii. NCBI lineage: Eukaryota > Metazoa > Chordata > Mammalia > Rodentia > Cricetidae > Peromyscus > Peromyscus maniculatus. The sequence goes on along the minus strand of NC_134872.1, from coordinate 57,691,636 downwards.
TTTTGTGGGGGATGGCTCAGGCCTCATATATGTTCCCATCCTCGTCCCTGTGGTCAGGGGTGTTGCTGACTTATGGCCCTTTGCTGGGAAAACAAACAAACAAACAAACAAACAAACTTGTTTGCTCTTAAAAACCTGAAACCTGGATCTGGTTGTAAATGGGGGAAGTTTAGACCTTCAGTTAACTTTAATTGTCAATGACACAGATTACACTCACTGGAGAGGAAAGCCTTCATTAGAACATTACCTCCATCAGAGTGACTGTGGGCATGTCTGTGGGGGCGTTTTCTTGATTATCCATTGGCATAGAAGGGCCTAGCCCAACATGGGCAGCACCATCCCTAGGCTGGTGGTCCCGAGCTGTATAAGAAAGCCAGTCGACTTATAATAAGTTTGGGTTTTGCCCAATCACTAGGCAAGCTTTAGTGAAATATTTCACTATTAGGATAAGAATTTGTACTGTATCAAGCTGATGAAAGGATATGCTGGCTGTACTTTCAGGAGGGGAGGCCAAAATCTTTTTAGAGTATGGATTAGCCTATAGAAAAATGTCTGCGGTAAATCAAACAGTGAAGGGGAAGATGCACAGGAATCTCACATAACTTAAATAAAACAGCTCTCTGAACAGATGAAGACAGGTTTCTTCTGTATCCCAGAATCTAATCAATATTTATATGTATAATTCAGCTATTATTTGGCTTACAAGGGCTTATTGGGAAATGTTATCATTTTTACTATTTTCTACAGAGAAAATATTTTCCAGTTTTAAATAACCTTGGACTTTTGAACTATAACATGTTTTTATGTTCAAGCTGTCTGTGTATTATTTCTCCTGCTGTGTACATAAAATGTTTTTACATTCAAAGAAAGGACAAATACTATAGAATTGTATGACATGAAATATATAGAATATACAAATTCATAGAGACAGAAAGATTAGACATGATCTCAAAATGGAGAAGAAAGGAATATAGAGCAATGATTTCTTAAAGTACAGAATTTCTGTTTTGTGTGATGCAAAAGCCCCACAGACAGTAGTATCAGGACATAATACCATGAATGTAATAAATCAATATAATTAATGTAATTAGTGAATATCATAAATATAGTTATTGAATGAATATTGCAAATGTAATCAATGAATACCACGAATGTAATTAATATCATGAGTGTAATTAATATCTTGAATGTAATTCATGCCATTGAATTGTGAACTTAAAATAGTTACAATTGCAAAAATGTTCATTTAAAAAAATGAGGTGGAATGTAATCACCACACAGTATATGTGTGTATGAAATTGAAGACAGCGATGTTCTAAAATAAAAAAATAAATAAAATTAAAAGAAAGAAAGAAAGAAAGAAAAAAGAAAGAAAGAAAGAAAGCCAGTCGAGCATGATCCTGAGAGTGAGTGAGGCAGACAGAAAGCCAGAGGTAGTGTGCTTCCATGGTTCCTGTCTCCGGGTTCCTGCCCTGACTTCCCTCTATGATAGACTGTGACCTGGAAGTGTAAACCAAATAAACCCTTTCCTCCACAAGCCACTTTTGGGCAAAGTATTTCGTCACAGAAACAGAACGGAAACGAAGACTGTGGTGCTGTTCTGGAAGGTTGCAGAAGTGGAGCCTCACTGAAGGAAGTAGTCACTAGAGGCAGACCTTGAGGTGTGGTGGCCTGGCCCCACTTCCTGCCTGCTTTCTGCTTCCTGACTGTGGATGCAATGTGACCAGGTACCTCACACTCCCGTCGCTATGTCTTCCCCACCACGATGGATGTATCCTACCAAACATTTAAATTGCTTCTGGTCAGTATTTGTTAACAGCAAAACAAAAACAAAAACAAACTAATAATATGCCTTTTAATCACAGGCATTTCTGTATAGCTGTTTAATTGCAGTAGGAGTGTGCCCTTCCTCTCTCTCTAAGATGAATTGCTAAATGGTCTTATTAGTAAAAACCTGGGGCCAGATATTGGGGTAAAAACTGAGAGATCAGGGAAGCAGAAAGAAGCCAGCCATGTTCTTACCGCTAGAAGTTCTCAGCCGAAGAGAGAGCTACTTCCTGTATACTCATACCTATATCCTTCCTGTCCCTGCCATCTCACTTCCTCTCTCCACCCAGCTACATCACTTCCTCTCTCTGTCAGTCCTATCACTTTCTGTCTGTCTGTACAGACCTCCAGACTTTTATGGTTAACTAGTATTAGAATTTAAAGGCGTGTGCCACCACGCCTGGCTCTGTTCCCAGTGTGGCCTTGAACTCACAGAGATCCAGATGAATCTCTGCCTCCCGAATGCTAGGATTAAGGGTGTGTGCTACCATTGCCTGACTTCTATGTTTAATATAGTGGCTGGCTTTTCCTTCTGATCCTCAGATAAGCTTTATTGGGGTGTAAGAATAAAATATCACCACATCTCTCATTTTTTAAATACATGCTTAGTGAACAGTTATGACCTGCCAGACAAAAATCCCTGACTCTGAATACGCAGCAATGTTCAAAACGGCTCTCTGGCTTGTACCTTTTATCGAACACCCACGAGGCAAGATAAATGTCAAACAAACAGGCAAGCATAAAATAATGACATGTTAAGATGCTCTAAAGGCAAAACACAGGCAGGGCACAGCCAGGGAAGCTGGGAATGAACAACAGATGACACCTGAGTTAGATGGGGAGGGAGGAGGCTGGGTGTCCTGGAGGAGGAAGCAAAGGTACATGTGACTACAGAATGGACAGGCGTTGGGCATCCAAAGAGAGAATGACAGTAACAGCTTCCAAAATGGGCATCTACAAATGCCCTTAGGAAGGAGCTAACCCAAGCAAGGCAGGAGAACGAAATGGAGGGAAAACAAGCCCCCACCCCTTTTACCAACTGGGCTCACTAGCTTTGCATCACCTTGGCACACACACTGGAGTCATTTTGGAAAGGGGGACCCTCGCTTGAGAAAATGCCCCACCAGACAAGCCTGTGTGCATTTTCTGATTTAGTGATAGACGTGAGAGGATCCATCCCATTGTGGGAGTTGCTGCCCTGGACAACTGATGAGCTGTGTAAGAAAGCATGACAAACAAGCCTAGAAGCAAGCCAGTAAGCAGCACCCCTCCATGGTCTCTGCTTCGGTTCAATGATGGACTATGCCTGGAAGTGTAAGTGAACTAAACACTTTCTTCTCCAAGCTGCTTTTGCTCGTGGTGTTTTATTACAACAGAAGCCCGAACAAAGACACCAACTAAACCTTGAATTCCTCAGGCTAGAGAGCCTATGCTCTTTTGTGTCTCCCCTCCCTCATCTGTACAGTACTGAGCACATAGTAGATACAGCAAGGTGCTGAGGGATTTGATTGCCTACCAGCTCTTGGTCTAACCATGAGAAATTAGAACTGAGCATAAAATAACACATAATCAGGCAGGCTAGGCTACAGTCTACAGCTGTGATAGGTCCCCACCAGTTCTTCCGCTTGGAGGCCCCTACTACCCTTACATTGTAAAAACATATCTAAACAAATGCATAGATTATACCAAATATCTTTATGCCATCAACTAACAGTAGAGTTAGAATATAGTTCGTTTTGTAACACTAATTCTAGATACTTATATCTTGCGGGCCGCAAGAATATATCATAGAGATTCAGCTGTGTAGTAAAGCTATACTTTGACCGGCCAAGGGTCTGTCCAAAGGCAAGCCATGTATTATGGAATATTTGGTGTTATCCAGATTTTATATTTCAGCTGTCGTCTGCTATGAAATTCTTGTGTGCCCAAATACTATAGACCATTTGGCAAACAGCTAAGCTTCTCAGACACTGTTCCACTAGGTACTAACTCCCCCACTGAGCCTAGGAGACTAGCAGGCTACGTGATGCATAGCTTTGTTTATTATGAAAATCAAGTTCAGAGCTTCCTTTGCCCCAGAGCAACTTCTTAGATCAAAGGGGTTTCCTCTCACCAGGTGCTTCAAGCTCTGATGCCCATTGACTGGCTCTCAGTACTCTTCCCGCCCCCTGTCAGGAAACTGGTAGCAGAAAAAACAGTGGCAGTTTTATTTTTAGTGTCTTACAGATTTCTTTACCCTATCACCTGTAAGTTTATAGTTTGAGCACATTTATGACAGACTCATAATATTTTCACCTAACCACAGTAAGGATATATTCCTAGCACATAAATTCCTTCTCTGATTTATTCCAGATCCTAACTAACTCCGACTTTATTCTCTTCTCCTTTTTGGGTTGCAAATGAAGTTTACCAGGAAGCTTCTGGTGGGGACCTTGCAATTCTTATGTTGTATTGTAAACATGAAGGTGTTGCTGTCTTGGGAAAGACATAGACCAGTCCTGATAGAAGCAGAAAGAATTTTGGACAGAATGATGGTGGTGAACAAATAAATGAGTTGGACAAAAGAGCTCCATGTATCTAGATTCATTCCTGTGCTGCTGGTAGTGTCTCTTCTGGGCCCCTGGGAAGTGTAATATTAAGGGTGGTCTTGGGCTGGAGAGATGGCTCAGCGATTAAGATTACTGGCTGTTCTTCCAAAGGTCCCGAGTTCAATACCCAGCAACCACATGGTGGCTCACAACCATCTGTAATGAGATCTGGCGCCCTCTTCTGGCCTGCAACCATATTGCAGGCAGAATACTGTATACATAATGAATAAATAAATCTTTAAAAAAAAATGGCTGGTCCTATAATATTATATGAAGTCTATAGCTACCTATATTAAATTTGATGTGTGTGTATGTATATGTGCATATGTTCATTTTTATACATTCAAGTATATGTGCATGCTTGTATGAGGAAGTGCATATGCCCATGTGCTCCTGTGCATGGAGACCAGAGGATGGCCTTGGGTGTAGTTTCTTTTCAGGCACCATTAATGTTGGTTAAGCAGCGGCGCTCGTGGTTGGCCACCGGCCACTGCCTGCAGGGGCCATGCTGACAGAGGAGAGTGTTGGATGTATTGGTGATGAAAGAGTCATGAGCCATGGTTACCGTTCTAGAGCTTTATTGGAAGAGAAAGGGAGGGAGAGAGACAGAGACAGAGACAGACAGAGAGAGACTGAGAGAGGAGGGGGAGAAATATGGAAGGAGAGAGGTGTGGAAAGATAGAACACAGAGAGAGCAAGCCCACTTTTTAGGCTGGGATGCTGTCGCAGGCTGGTGACGTAATTAAGGACATAATCCTTACAATTAACCCTGTCTCTTTTAAGACAGACTCTCTCACTGGTACATGCCGCTCATTGGTTAGAATGTCTGGCAATCAAGCTCCAGAGATCCTCCTGTCCCTGCATCTCCACTTACCGGATTACAGGCATACAATGAGAAACCCCCCTGACTCCATTTTGAATGCTGGAGCCATTATGCTGTATTGTTTTCTGTTGTTGTTCTTTTGTTTTGCTTTTCTTTGTGTTTTGTTTGGTTGGTTGGTTGATTTTTGGTTTTTGCTTCTAGAGGCAGGGTTTCTCTGTGTAACAGCCCTGGCTGTCCTGGAACTTGCTCTGTAGACCAGACTGACCTCTAACTCTCAGAGATCCCCCTGCTGGGATTAAAGGTGTGCACCACCATGCCCTGCTCATTATGCTATATTGTTCAAAGTAAGTTTCCATTTACTCTAAGAGGTGAGTTGCTGTTTTTAAGACTCTGTTTCCTGAAGCAAGACCTGCCCCAATCAACCCATGATCTTGACTTGTTTTTGAGAACACCCAAACCCTCCCAGAGCCTCCCTGACACCCTAATACTTCCTACTCACAAGGTGACCACATGGTGATGGCTCTTGTTTTTTGAGATTTTTCTGTACTTCCTTATTGCTCCACTGTCTCAATTCTGTAAACCTGCTTTGCAATTACTTAAGGTTTTACTCCTTAAAAGGGCCCTAAGAAATGGACTCAGAGGTGTTCTCTTTAACCTGCCTTAGGAGGCAGTTACTGCCAGAGATTGGGTGCACCCCAATAAAAAAAAAAAAAAGCTCAATTCAAATTTGACTCAAAATTGTGGTAGTGATCTTATTCTCACCTGGTGGGATTAATAACACTCTTGGCTTTTTGTATGGGTTCTGGGATTGAACTCAGGTCCTCATGCTTAGATAGCAAGCACTTTACCAACTGACTATCTCCCCAGCCCCTGAAGCTTGATTTGGCCAACTTATTTCACATCAAAATTTGTCCAGGTCTCAAACACTTGTAAGAGTCCCTAGAAACAAATAACTGAAGGTCCTGTGTTATGGAATAATCTTTTTGTACAGTGTGAAGATGTGTCTTTTCCAAGGTACCTTCTGATTGGTTTAATAAAAGGCTGACTGGCCAATAGCGATGTAGGAAGAGGTTAGGCAGGAGAGTCAAACTGAGGGGACACTGAGAAGAAGAATGAAGACGTGATGGGAGTTGCTGGGAGACAGGGAGAGAAGCAAGATGAACATGCCATGCTGAAAAAATGTACCAACATGTGGTAGATTGGAGATAAGAAATATGGGTTAATTTAAGTTGTAAAAGCTAGTTAGTAATAAGCCTAAGCTATCAGCTGAGAATTTATAATTAATAAGTTTCTGTGAGGTTATTGGGGAGCTGGCAGTCCCAATTAAAAAAACTACACCTACAGTCCTGAAAACTTTGCCTAATAGTTTATAAAGACCATAATCTAAGGTTTTATTTATTTATTTACTTACTTACTTACTTACTTACTTATTTATTATGTATACAATGTTCTGCCTGCATGTTTGCCTGCATGCCAGAAGAGGGCACCAAATCTCATTATAGATGGCTGTGAGCCACCATGTGGTTGCTGGGAATTGAACTCAGGGCCTCTGGAACTCAGTGCTCTTAACCTCTGAGCCATCTCTCCAACAATCTAAGGCTTAACTGAGAGAATAACAACTGCTAGGGGCATTTAGAGAAAGAGTTCTCTGCGGGTGCAGGAAGCCCCAGATGCTGTGCCCAGGAACCCGCCAATCTGTCTGCCCATCAGCTGCCCCTCCTAAGGAATGGAGAAGAGGATGTTGTGACTCTGGGGATGCAGATATTGTTCACAGCAGAAGCTGCTACAGCCATTTGAAGTACTAAAAAGTAGAAGGAGCCACACCTTTCTTTTTAACGTTTAGAACAGGGAAGGGTGGACAGGGTCACATTTTATGAAAGTGAACATCAGATATTCCTGGAGGGAAAGTAGGTCTGTTTTTATGGATGGAGACCTTGAACAGGAGGTTGTCTCCAGAGGATGAGGAGTGTTGGGAAAGCAAGCACAGGTGTCAGGCTGCATGGCAGGGAGGACAGAGAACAGGGAGCTGAAGGAACTCTGGGAGGTGGCGCATGTCCACAGTACATAATCAAGGAGAGGTGCAGCAGGAAAGTCACAGATTCAAGGCTGTTCTGGAGGTGGTGGTGGGTGGGGGAGATCAGGTTGGAAGGAAAGCCTAGTAATTTGGTGAGATTTGAAAATTGCCTCATTGGGACAATGAGAATGCAGATAGGAAGATAAAGGAATCATATTCTGTGCAGGCCACCATGTTAGCTACCACAGACTGAATGGCTCAAATCATAGGTATTTTTGTTGTTGTTTTTGCTTTTGTTTTTTGAAACAGGGTTTCTCTGTGTAGCCCTGGCTGTCCTGGAACTCATTCTGTAAACCAAGCTAGCCTCTAACTCAGGGATCTGCCTGCCTCTGCTTTCAGATTGCTGGGATCAAAGGCATGCACCACGATGACCTGGCTTAGAAATATATTTCTTATACATCTAGAGAATGGTAGTTCAAGACCAAGAAGTTGGCAGGTGTCTTAGGGTTTTATTGCTGGTAAGAGACACCATGATTATGGCCACTCTTACAAAGGAAAACATTTAATTGGGACTGGCTTACAGTTTCTCACTCTATTATTGTCATGGTGGGAAACATGACGGTATGCAGGCAGACATGGTGCTGGAGAAGGAGCTGAGAGTTCTGTATCTTGATCCACAGACAGCAGAAGCAGCTATGTCCTACCCTGGGCACAGCTTGACCATGGGAGACCTCAAAGCCCACCCCCAGTGACACACTTCCTCCAACAAGGCCACACCCACTCCAACAAGGCCACACTCCTAATAGTGCCACTCCCCATGGGCCAATCATTTGGGGGCATGGGGCGTGGGGCATCCGTGGTGGCGGGGCATATCTATTCAACCCACCACAGCTGGGTATGCTTCTTACAAAGCCTCTTCTCTTGATTTGCTGGTGGAGCCATCTGACTATGTTTACTTGACTTCTAATTTGTGTGCTAGGAATTGAGGGAAGCAGGTTCCCGGGAACCTCTTTTTATAAAAACACAAACTGCATCATGAGGGTTCAGAGCCCTCTAAACCTTTGCTAACTCTCGATATAGCCAAAGGTCTTACCTCCAGTTACTGTCACATTGGAAGTTTCTGAAGGACTCTATAGCAGGCCTGAGCATGGCAAACATGGCTCTGGCTGGCCTTGCCTTTCCCCCATCCCCTCTGCCTTGCTAAACTGTTAGTTTACATTCCTAAGACTAGCCACTAAAGTCTATTATTCTCTTATTTGGCCACTTCCTCCTCCTGAGGCTGACTACCAAGGTCCAGCTAGCAAAGTATTGAAGTCCAGTAATCAAAAGCACCTTTTTGGCTACTCTAATTAACATACCCGATCAAAACATACCAACTCATCCTAACGGGGTTTCCCTTTTCCCCTTTATAAACTGCCATTTGCCTATGGGCCACATCTATCTCTTCTCTATCCAGAGGCCGTCCTTTGTCCCCCCCAGAGGCAAATATCCCTTCCCTCTCTCCTTGCTCCTTTTCCTTGTCCTTCATCCTCGATCTCCTGTCTTTATCTCTTATCCCTGTCCCTTTACCCTCAGAGTCAAATAAATCTCCTTTGTGCTGAGAATTTGGCCTTGGGGTGTCTTGTGCCAATTCTGGTCCTTTCAGTTATGATATCAAAACATGAAATATAATTGTTCCTGTTATCAAATGGTAAAATTACAGATGAACTAACAGGGGTTCAATGGCTTGGATATCTTAGCCTATGATCACACTAGCCAATGACAAAGTCTGAGTTTACACCAGGCCTGGCTTCCTCACCCCAACTTCGGTGAAGCTGAATGATGTTGTTCCACACATCAGGAGGAAGATGTAGGAGCACAAAGTGAGTGAGGTATCACAAGAGAAAGCCTAGCTTTGAATGGCCTTTGAATGTCTCCAAACTTAAACAAATCCTGGCTGGGGTCTCAACAGAATTTCTATATGAGAAGACTGTTGGCCATTTTACAGGGTCTGCAGAGATCAGCAGAGATGCCAGAAGATGGTTGCTGGATCCACACTGCTCCAGTTGGTGAAAAGGAAGAGAAAGTTTATCCTACAAACTGGAAGTGTATGTTCTGGGCAAAGTTCTTGAGGGGTCATCTCTTAACATCAAAAAGGGAAGCAGTTTCTGCTACCCCTAAGTTCTCACTGAAAGAAGTGACTTCAGATGAAAACCACATTCCTTTTTGAGAAACTAAAAGACTGGTCTGTTTTTTCTTTTTATTAAAAATATATTATTTTATTATATTTTAACATACTTTATATCACAAAAATTTAATATATGATATGCATATATCACATATGCAATATATAATCATATAATATATATTACATTTTAATATATTAATATATTTTAATGTATTAAAATATTTTTTATTATTATTATTATTATTATTATTATTATTATTATTATTTTACAACACCATTCAGTTCAACATAATAGCCACAGAATCCCCTGTTCTCCCCCTCTCGCCCACCCCTCCCCCCAGCCCACCCCCCATTCCCACCTCCTCCAGATCAAGGTCTCCCCCGAGGACCGGGGCTGACCTGGTAGACTCAGTCCAGGCAGGTCCATTCCCCCCTCCCAGACCGAGCCAAGTGTCCCTGCATAAGTCCCAGGATTCAAACAGCCAACTCATGCAACGAGCCCAGGACCTGGCACCAATGCACAGCTGCCTCCCAAACAGATCAAGCCAAATGACTGTCTCACCCGTTCAGGGGGCCTGATCCAGTTGGGGGCCCCTCAGCCTTTGGTTCATAGATCCTGTGCTTCCATTCATTTGGTTATTTGTCCCGGTGCTTTATCCAACCTTGGCTTCAACAATTCTCGCTCATATAAACCCTCTTCTTACTCACTAATTAGACTCCCAGTGCTCCACCAGGGGCCCAGCCGTGGATGTCTGCCTTCAGATTCCTCAGTCCTTGGATGGGGTTTATGGCACCACTATCTGGGTGTCTGGCCATCCCATCACCAGAGTAGGTCAGTTCCTGCCGTCTCGCGACCATTGCCAGCAGTCTTTTGAGGGGGTATCTTTGTGGATATATGCATATCATATATGATATGCATATATATCACATATGCAATATATAATCATATAATGTATATTACATTTTAATATATTAATATATTTTAATGTATTAAAAATATTTTTTCCTCATATAAAATATCCTGATTATGGTTTTCCCTCTCTCTACTCCTCCTAATTCCTTTCCACCTCCCCTCCCATCCAGATCCACTCCCTGTAGCTAGAGTTTTCCTGCCTTGCCCACAGTCAGGACAAATCTCTGTCACCCGCCAGTCCCACAGCCTCTCAGACCCAACCAAGTAAACACAGAGACTTATATTGCTTACAAACTGTATGGCCATGGCAGGCTTCTTGCTAACTGTTCTTATAGCTTAAATTAATCCATTTCCCTAAATCTATACCTTGTCACATGGCTTGTGGCTTACCGGTGTCTTCACATGTGGCTTGTCATGGTGGCGGCTGGCAGTTTCTCTCACTCAGCCTTCCACTTCCCAGAATTCTTCTCCTCCTTGTCCCGCCTATACTTCCTCCTGCCTGGCCACTGGCCGATCAGTGTTTTATTTATTGACCAATCAGAGCAACAGATTTGATATACAGACCATCCCACAGCAACTCCCTTTCTATATCTCAGTAGAAAACAAACAGGTTGCTAAGGGATATTAATAAAATAAAATAAGATAAAACAAAAAAAAAAATCTAACACATCAGAATTGGACAAAACAACCAAATAGAAGGAAAAGAACACTCTCCCCCGAAAAGGCACAAGAATCAAAGACCCAGTTATTTGCACATTCAGGAATCCCATAAAACAAACATTAAACTGGAAGTCAAAATACATGTTCGGAGGACCTGGTGCAGATCTGCGCAGGCCCCGTGTATGAGCTTTATTCATATTGAATTAGAGGGTTTTTGTTTCCTCCCTCCATTCCTTCTGGCTCTTACACTCTTTTGCCTTCTCGTCCACAGGATTCCTTGAGCCCTGAGGGGAGGGATTTGATGGAGACAACCTGTATAGGGCTGAGTGTTCCAAGGTAAAAGATTGGTATATTTTCTTTCTTTCTTTTTCTTTCTTTCTTTTTTTTTTTTTTTTTTTTTTTTTGGTTTTTCGAGACAGGGTTTCTCTGTGTAGCTTTGTGCCTTTCCTGGAACTCACTTGGTAGCCCACGCTGGCCTCGAACTCACAAAGATCCACCTGCCTCTGCCTCCCAAGTGCTGGGATTAAAGGCATGCACCACCACCACCCAGCTTAAGATTGGTATATTTTCATTTAGACAATGTATTTCACTCCTAATGAGCATCTTTGAAATGCCTAGACAGGTAGAGTCATGAAAAGTAGAAAGATTGAAAAGTAGAAATCCTGTTTCAAAATTAATAAACATTAAATTTAATTGTTTCCATGAAAATCTTTGGGGCAGTGTATTATTTAGCTTTGAGATTATTATAGATGTATATACATTTGTAAGAATGTTGCAGAGAAGTACCTTGTACAGTCGGCTGACATTCCCTCGCTGAATATATTTTGTCAAAGTATAGTATTCTGGTACAAACAGGATGACATTGATATGACTGACTAATCTTACTCAGGTGCCCAAATGTGTGTGAGTGTGTGTGTGTGTGTGTGTGTGTGTGTGTGTGTGTGTGTGTGTGTGAAGTTCTTTACAATTTATTATCTATGTGGTAATGTCTATCACTTCAGAATCATTTTTATTGGGATATGGAACGTCATGTTTTGAAGCACAAAAGAGAGGCAGAGATGATTAAGTGTCTCACTGAGCATGAGTGACCATGCCCGACCGTGGAGGGTGGTGGTGGTGGTGGGAATTTCTATCAATAAGTATCAGGTTAAAGGTCACCTCCACAGGGAAGCCACACCTGACCACTCGTCCTAAAATCCTGCCTCTTAGTTCCCAGATTTGCTTCTAAGCATATATTCTATACCACTGTGGTTTATGTCTTCTATTAAAACTCTCATGTAAAAATATTTGCAGCTACCCACAGAACCAGGGAGGCTATATAGCAGGGGGGACCCTAGGATGACTGTGGCTTATAATAAGTTTTGGTTTTACTCAATTACTGGACAAGCCTCAATAAAACATTTCACTATTAGAATAAGAATTTGTACTGTATCAAGCTGATAATAGAATAAATAAATAAATACATAAATAAATAAATAAATAAATAAATAAATAAATAAATAAATAAATAAAATGAAAAAAAATATTTGTAGCTAGGCAGTGGTGATATGGGCCCTTAATCCGAGCACTTGAGTGGAAGAGGCAGGTAGATCACTGAGTTTGAGGTCACCTTGGTTTAGGATGGCCAGGGCTATATAGAGAAACCCTGTCTTGAAATCAAAACAAACAAACAGCAATAATAAAAATTTAAAAAGCCAGGCAGTGGTGGCGCACGCCTTTAGTCCCAGCACTCAGGTGGCAGAGCCAGGCAGATCTCTGTGAGTTTGAGGCCAGCCTAGGCTATAGAGTGAGTTCCAGGAAGGGTGCCAAAGGGTACCCAGAGAACCCCTGTCTCAAAAAAACCAAAAAAAAAAAAAATAAATAAAATTTAAAAAATAAAACTAAAATATTTACCTATTTATTACTTGTTATTTACTCCTTTACATTAACCCATAACCTTTGTGAGAAGGTAAATGCTGAACTTTCTGTGTTAACGTACTGCATTTCTACTGTAAGGTACTATGTCAGAGAGCCTGGGCACAGAGGAGGTGTGGGACAGCCACTAAATGGATAAGCAGGCTCTCTGTGGAAGTCTGGCATGGCTTGCTTTGAAGTGTCCTTAATTTTTCTGCCCCACCCCTTTTTTTCTTTGCGATTTCCCTTGACTTTGTGGGCTCTGAATGAGCACAAAGTGAGAGGCGTTGTTTCCATGTAAACTTCCACAATTCCACATGAGCCCATATAAACAAAAAAAATTGTAAGATAGAGAATAAAAGATTTCTTATTAATATGTGATATGATCAAGCTTCCAAAGTGACCACTCACTGACAAGTATTGTGGGACACTTTGATCACACTCTGACAATCCCGAGACTGACAATAAAGTTTACTTTGAATCAGAAGGCAGAGCTAGCTGCTAGCTCACCAAAATTAGCCATGGAGATTTTGGAGGACTGAGGATATAGAGAGAGACACAGGAATTAGCAGAGAGGGGCTTGGAATGATTCTCGGCCCTTTTTGGATCGAGGAAGGAGAGAGAAAAAGGAGATCACTGGTCGCTTCTCTACCGCTTCTCTGATCAATCAGGCTCTTTTTTTTTTTTTTTTTAAAGATTTATTTATTTATTATGTACACAGAAGAGGGCGCCAGATCTCATTATGGATGGTTGTGAGCCACCATATGGGTGCTTGCAATTGAACTCAGGACCTGTGGAAGAACAGTCAGTGCTCTTAACCTCTGAGCCATCTCTCCAGCTCCTCAATCAGGCTCTTACCCCGATTATCTGACTCCCGAGATTTTGTTGATAAAGAATAATTAGATAAATGCTTCAGACCGACACTCTTTGTGGCCATATTAACTGTTTGTCAGCCATTAAGCTACTCTGTGCTCTTGGGGTTCAGAGCCTAGTGCAGGAGACAGGCACTTAGAATTAGAATCCAGCATAAGGAGCCCAGTAATGGGGCTGGAGTGAGGGCTGAGCTGGGTGCAAAGCAAAGTCATTTAATATTCAAGTGAGCCAGAGATGGATTCATAGAGCAGTTGCCACTGAGGCTGGGGCTAGAAGCAAGAGCAGGTAATTATCAGGTGATTGCTCAGAAGGAGAAAATCCTCGAGCCAACAGCCCTACATAATCTGACAGATAACGCAACTTCTCTCGCCACCATTGTTCATTCAACTCTGCTTATGTTTAGCTAGTCAGTGGTTTCTGAACATTCACAGCTGTCTAGAGAGATGCACAAGAGCAGACTCACTCTCTTGACTGGAAAACCAATGCACGGTCAGGCATCCACATAGAACCAGATGGTTGGCACTCAGATTTTAGCGCCATGAGATGACCAATTTTGTGAATTTGGGGAGTATACTTGGCCGCGGGCTGCCTCAGCATATCATCCATAAAATCTCACATGTAGGAAATATAGGCTCTGCATTAATGGAAACAGCCTGAATGTTCATCAACAGCTGAATGGATGATAAAAATGTGGTACATTTAAACGATGGCATATAATTCAGCTGCTAAGAAAACAAAATTATGAAAATTGCAGATAAATGGATAGAGTTGGAAAAAATTATTGTGAGTTGGGTAGCCTGGACTGAGAAAGACAAATGTCTCATGTCTCATTTGTGAATATTAGCTTTGAACCTTCAGATATGTGTGTTTTATTTAGGATATGCATAAATGTCAGGAAATTACTGCGAGGTTTGGGCTGGCTTTTAGGTGAGGGGGATGAAATACAGTGATAGAAGGTGTAAAGGTAAAAATGAAACAGGAAGGGTTAAATCGAATAGGGGATGTAAGGGCAGGATAGAGGAGGGAATACAAGGAGAGATAACTAACACTAAATATATTTTGAAAAAAATCATATGTAGACCTGTTCTTAGATGGTCTTATAATGAAAAACCCAGAGCTAAATATCAGGGTGAAAGCTGAAAGATCAGAGAAGCAGAGCAAGCCACAGCCAACTCCATGAATCCTCTGACTGAAAGTCTGTCTGAGTCCTCACTCGAAAGGGTCTCAGCTGAACTGCTTTTACTTCCTGTTTCCTCATGCCTTATATACATTTCTCTGCCCTGCCATCACTTCCTGGGATTAAAGTCCTGTGTGCTCTCCAGTGCTGGGATTAAAGGTATGTGCCATCACTGCCTGGCTCTGTTTCCAGTGTGACCTTGAACTCACAGAGATCCAGAGGGTTGTCTGCCTCCTGAGTGATAGGATTAAGGGTGTGTGCCTCCACTGTCTGGCCTCTATGTCTAGTCTAGTGGTTGGCTTTGTCCTCTAATCCTCTGGCGGGCTTTATTGGGGTACACAATACATCACCACATATACCTATCACTGTAGATGCTTCCTTAGTGACATTGACATTGTCCCTATTAGATACCATAGGGTAACATAAAAAAGCTCAGTGCCAGGAATTGTTACTTCTTTTGCAATCATTGGAAGGATAGGCCTCTATAGACTACCAAACATTACAGGCCATTGCCAATGCTCTTGGGTACCTTCCAAAACTTGACAGTAAGATCCTATTGCTGAAGACATCATATTCTTCAGTTATAGAACATGGAAAAGGTTGATGCTGGTCCAGAAGCTTCATACTCACTGGCCAGCTTTCATAAAGCTAGAAGGTGCTTTGAATGTTGCTGGAAGAGAAAAGTAATCATCAGTCTTACCCAGTTATAAACCCTGAGAGCTACAATAATGACTAGCCTGGAAAGACATACCCACTGGAGCAACCATGGCATGAATGTCATGGGAGTGACCAACCACTTTCTGATGGGACTTAAGGCCTACTCCACAAGCTGATACCCATACCTGGCACTGCTGTCAGGGCCAAGAACCTATAGCTGGGGTCATAAGCCCTAGGGAAGAACTATTATTCTGTTAAATGGACACAGTAATAAACTGACTCCTTATGACCCAAAGACCAGTGTATCTCTCAGCTTGCATCAAAGAAGCATCTTTTTTGCGGCAGATGGCAATTAACAAAGAGACAGAAAACTGGTCAAGGAGCAGAGAATAGGAGACTGTGGAATGCTCAGCTCCATATGGGGCATCTACATCATACCTATTTCTCCTAAAGCTCAGGGGTCATTGTAAAAGAGGGGGCAGAAAGATCATAAGAGCCAAAGGCAGTGGATGATTACAAGGAAACAGTGTTTTCTGGATATAAGAGAGCAGTTGAACATATGATCTCACAATGGTTGTGACAGTGTACAAAATCACATCATGGAGAGGGGAGGTTGTCATGAAGTCCCACCCCTAGTTGAGGAGCTATTGACCTCTGATAGCTGGGAAAGGGCAGGGCAGTTTTCTTTAAAGAGGTGGCCCCTGGTAGGTTGCCCATACTCCATTTGATGGCCACACAACCGAGGGTGTATAGGCAGCATAAACTGCACTAGTTTTTTTTTTTTTTTTTTAATGAGGTCACAAAGTTATGTGGATAAGAAAGAAAGAAGGGGTGGTGTTGTGGGATATTTTGATCACATTTTGTTACTCCCGAGGCTGATAATAAAGTTTACTTCGAATCAGAGGACAGAGTTAGCTACTAGCTGACCAAAATTAGCCATAGAGGTTTTGGAGGACCAAGGACATATAGAGAGACACAGGAAGTAGTAGGGTGGGGAATAGAAAGAGTCTCAGCCTTTTTGGATTGAGGAAGAGAGAGAGAGAGAGAGAGAGAGAGAGAGAGAGAGAGAGAGAGAGAGAGAGAGGAGGTCGTCACTGGTCACTTCTCCTCTCCTTCTCTGATCATTCAGGTTCTTACACCGTTTTCTGACTCCTGATTTTTTATTGTTAAAGAGTAACTAGATAAATACTTCATCTGGCATCCATTGAGGGGCACGAGATCACAAGGCAGCTGCTCACTGCCAGGTTTGCAGCCTCCAGAGTTGGTGCCATGGCTGGCTTCCCCTCCCTCCCCACAGAGCCTCCATGTGAGTCTGGGGTTTTCCCATTGCAGCCTCTCTACAACAGCTCCCAGCTGCCGCACATCCCTGGCCCCAAATGCTGCTGGAGTTTAGCAGCCCCCTCCAGCCCCCACATGCTCTCTCTTCCTGCCTTTCAGGCTTCTTCTTCATGTCCCCCTATGTCCACTTTTCAGGCAGCTGTCTCCTTCTCCCTGTGGGTTGTGGGATTCTCCTGGACCCCCTCTTCAGGCTGCTGCTACACCAGTTTGGCCACCTCAAAACCAGCTTGGGCTTTTATTGCTGCTGCCAATGCTACACACTCTTAGGCCACAGCTACATGTGCACTGCCTGCGTTCTCTGCCCAGCCATGCAGCACAGCAACAGCCAACCTCACACTTCACTGCTGTCATCAGCAGATCTGGTGAGCCATCTGGGATTTTTTTATTCTGTTTTTTTTTTATGTTTGTTTGTTTGTTTGTTTGTTTGTTTTGATACAGGGTTTTACCAGCAGCCTTTTGGAGAGCCTATTCCAAGACCACCTCCAGGGTATGCAAAAAAAAAAAAAATCCATGAATGCAGCCAGGGCTAGACTTTTCTATCTGAGGAATAAATAAAGAAGCACACACTTTCTGATGGTAACTTTTTCTTTTACTTCATCTTAAAAAAAATCTCTTTCTGGAAATCTCTGTCTCCACATAGCTACATTTTCCACACACTTCTTCTCCACAGCAATATTTCTCTCTACATTAGATAAGTTACATCTCTCTACATCACAGCCACACATCTCTATACACAGTTACATCGCTTTTCTATGTAGCTCCATATCTCTTTACATACATTTCCCTTCTATACACACTTCTCTCTTACTCTTCTATATTCCTTCACACACTAATACATCATTCACTCACTTTTTACTCACTCACTCTCTCACTCACTCTTTCCCCTCTACACACACATTTCTGCCCTATATATACATCTCTGTTTCCACAGTAAAAACTCTGGACAAATATGAGTTACATTTTCAGGGTCACAAAGCATTTCTTGAATAAACAATAAGAAGCAGAGCTGGACATTTAGCTAAGACTTCAGAGCAAACCCAAAATAGACTGGTTGCCCTGGAGATGAATTGCACAGGGTCAGGTTACCAGATGTCTGTTGAACCGAAGTCAGGCCGATAACATTAAGACATAAACTCCCTGCAGCAATTGACTTTCTGCATGTACTCCTGGGCTCAAGGTCTAGCCAACTAACTGTTTATTGTTTAAGTTCTGAATTTCAATGTCACTCTCTGTCTGGGAACCTTACCCACTTAGACTTATGAACCATCTTTACTCACAATGCCCAGTCAGCAAGACCTCCCTAGCCTGAGAAAAACTGTGTGATCAGAATGGCTCTCCTTATTGAGTTTGCTTTCATTGTGGCAAAGTTGGCAAAAAACAACAACAACAACAAAAAAAAAAACTGCCCTTGCCTTGACTACTGACAGTATGATGTCCAAATTGGACACAAAAGAACACAAAAGAAAGCGACTACAAACCTTTGCCAAGACAAGGTAAGAGAATCCTTCAAACTTCCTGCTTTACAGAAAAGTCTGTCTGTTAGATATTCTAGGGCTATAGGTCGAAGACGGATGCTTCAATATTTCAGAGGAACCTTGGATGACTGTCCAGGCAGCCAAATGTCTCTGTCATTTCAATAGTTTTGGAAGTTGTTTGCTCTGCATTTCCTGTTTACTCAGGTAATAGTATATCCTTCTCAGGTCTTTGGTGGGGTTGAAGACTAGATAGTTATAGTTATTTTCCTTGTACCCAATTCAGAAAAGAAACTCACAAAAGGGGTGTAGAGTGTATAGGTTGAGAGACATAAAAAGAAAGTTTTGGGTTGCTAACAAGTTAGCATAGAAAATGAATTGGTACAAAACTTTGGACTCACCAAGATAGGCTAGATAAAGGAGTATTTTCTCTGAATTTGCCAAATGCAAATGGATTGAACATTGTGAATGTAATTCTTACCTGATAATTGTTCTTTTTTGTTTGTTTCTTTGTTTGTTTTTATTTCTTTGGTTTTTCAAGACATGGTTTCTCTGCGTAACAGTCCTGGATGCCCTGGAACTTACTTTGCAGATCAGGCATTGCACTCACTGAGATCCACCTGCCTCTGCCTCCCAAGTGCTGAGATTAAAGGTGTGCACTGCCACCTCCCAGCTGATGATTGTTCTTTTTTTTTTTTTTTTTTTTTTTTTTGAGCTGAGGATCAAACCCAGAGCCTTGCACTTGCTAGGCAAGTGCTCTACCACTGAGCTAAATCTCCAACCCTGATAATAGTTCTTATCATACGTAGTTTGATTGTGTTAGAGTTAAGGTCTTCCATTTTTATTTAGACAAAAAGGAGGAAATGTTGTGGGACACTTTGTTCACACTCTGACACTCCTGAGACTGACAACAAAGTTTACTTTGAATCAGAAAGAAGAGCTAGCTACTAACTGACCAAAATTAGCCATAGGGGTTTTAGAGGACCGAGGACACATAGAGAGATACAGGAAATAGTAGGGTGGAGCTTAGAAAGATTCTCAGCCTTTTTGGATGGAGTAAAGAGAGGTAGAGGAGGTCACTGGTTGCTTCTCCACTGCTTCTCTGGTCATTCAGCTTTTAACCCTGATATCTGACTCCCAAGTTTTTATTGATAAAGATAATTACATAAACACTTCAAGGTGGATCTAGGAAAAGTTAGTAAATGTGATCAAAATACATTCCGTAAAATTCTCTAAGAATTAAAAGAGGAAAAATTATTTCTTCCAAAAAAGCCAGAAATTCAGATTTGTGTAAGAAATCTCACATTGTAATACTAATATGAAAAATTTAATGCACAAAATGACTTGTTCCAGCATGTCACTACCATACAGCTGACAATCGACAGGAGAAAGGGAAGCCCTGTAGGATGGGAGTTTTTGTTCTAGCAATTATTTCAGAATCATATAGCAACCCTTGTTCATACAAAAGTTATGTAAAATGGCTGTAATTCTGTCTTGTGATCACAGATTGCACAGTGGTTATGAGTCCTTGCTGTTCTCATAGAGGACCCAAGTTTGGTTACCAGTACCTACTCTGGGTAGTAACTCCAGCTCCAGGGAATCTGATGCCCTCTGGTGGCTTCCACAGGCAGCTGCATGCATTCACAAATAAAAACTAAATATCAAAATACTGAAAAAAAAAAAAAAACACAAACAAAAAAGGGTCAGGCTTGATGATACAGGCCCTCAGTCTGAGCACTCAGGAGGCAGAGGAAGGCATATCCCTGTGAATTCGAGGGCAGCTTGGCCTACACAGAGAGACCTAGACCAGCCAGCGCTACATAGTAAGACCCCATTTCAAGAGAAAAGCCAACAACAAATGCATATTTAAAAAAGAAAAGAAAGATCCAGATGGTGGTGGTGCACACCTTTAATCCCAGCACTCAGGAGGCAGAGGCAGGCAGATCTCTGTGAGTTCGAGGCCAGCCTTGTCTACAAAGTGAGTTCTAGAACAGCCAGAGCTACAAAGGGAAATCCTGTCTTGAAAAACAAAATAATAATTTAAAAAAAAAAAAAGAAAGAAAAAAAAGAAAAAAAGGAAAACTTACTTCAAAGAAAAGAAGAGAGAATACAGAATTTAGAGATTTGGGGGACTTTTACTTTTCATTCTTAGCTTCCTTGTCTCCCACTTTCTCATTCTTATCTTCTTCCCTCCCCCTCCTCTTACTTTTCTCATTTTCACTTTAGCTGTCTCTGCTGAGAGTCACTTTCTCAAAACAGCACACAGGTCAGGTGATCCCTGCCAGGTTTTACCCATCACCCCTAGTTCTGTCCCTTCAGATCAATTTACCTTTGTCTCCTGCGCCTCAGCCTTGGTTTGGAGATGCCTCAGCCTTGGTTTGGAGATGCCTCAGCCTTGGTTTGGAGATGCCTCAGCCTTGGTTTGGAGATGCCTCAGCCTTGGTTTGGAGAGAAGCGAGAGACTCGTTTGCTTCCCAGTGTTAAAAGCGACAAGGACAGGGTCAGTGGCCCAGGTAGCTAAGCTCTAAAGCTGGTCTCTTCAGTCACTCCAACTGGAACAGAAATCTTCCATCCCTGCAGGTGAAGGCCTTTGGGCCCCGCTAGAGTAAAAGGGAACTTCTCTGGAGTTATATCAACGCAGACTATCAGGGGTCCAGCCCCTCGATAGCCCACTCCCAGGGCCTGGGAAGAATCTATGACCAGCTGATAATACAATCTTCAATGTTATTAAATGAATCCAAGTACATGAAACTCTTAGTCCATACACTTTATTCTTCTGAGACAGTTCTCTCTTTACACAGCTTCCTTTCTGTCCTCATGCTTAGCTTCTCTCTGTCCCTTCTCTTCCTGTCCTCTCATAGCCCTAACTAAGCTCTTCTGCTTGAGAGAAGGTATTGATAAAGATCTCAAGGAAGGCTGGGTGGAACTCTGCATGTCCTCTCGAGGACCATGGCAGCCGTGTTCATATTCAAAGGGAAGAGTCACTTTGCACACAGCCCCAGGCTGCTGCAGTGACGAACAACTTTTCCTGTGCCGATCGTTTTAGGATATGTTTTCTCGCTATGTGCAATGACTCAACTAAGTCATGTAGGGCTTGGGTGCCAGAATCCAGACAGCCCTATGATGTAAGGAACCCGCCCCCACAGCAGGCACAGAGAGCTGCCTAGAAAAAAAATGGTGAAGTCCTGCATACCCTCTCTCCAAGCTGCTGGTGCAGTAACCCACAGGTAAGTGAGTGTCCAAAATGGCTGCCTTACCGTCTTGTGAGCCTGTCATAACTCTGGACCCATAAGACTTAATTAGTATGCGTGGAATGCGCTCTTGAATTTTATTAAGTAAACTGTATAGGAGATCAGTGGTTTGAACTGAGCTCCCGCCCCGAGCTGGACAGGGTAAAATGACATGTCGTAAACAGAACAGGTGGTGTTGCTCAGGGGTGGATTGCCTGCCTAGCGTGTGCAGGGCCCTAAGTGCTATTCTCACTACAGCCAAGTCAGACAAACAAAAACAAGACAAGACAAAGCAAACATGGAGTCTTAACTGGACCCCTGTCTCCAATCTGCACACCATAAAATGACCATCCGACTGTCCAAGTGACAGACAAATCCTCCAGCAGCTCAGTTTGGCAAAGTCTCCTCTCCTTCCGTCTCCTGAGAACAATGACTTCGGAGTTTGGAGTGACCAGTCTACTTTTTGTCGTCTGTTTCTGCTCTCCTCAGCCCTTTTCTGACTGTGGAGTCTAGGCTCCCTGCTTGCCTCATAGGAGAGCTCATCCTGAGTTGGATTCCCTCAGAAGGAAGTGTTACCCCATTCTATACCTCTCAGTCAAGGCCACTTAAGATCTGAAAAAACAAATGTGGGGGCTGGAGAGAAGACTCCGTGGTTAAGAGTTCTCAGAGGACTCAAGCGCAGTTCCCAGTGCCCACGCCTGGAGGTTTTCAACTGCCTCCCTACCTAATGACTTAACTCTGGCTGTAGGGGCTCTGAGCCTTCTTCTGGCCTCCCCTGGTACCTGCACTTATGAGCATGCACCTACCCACCCCACACGTGCGCACTAAATCTTTTATTAAAGATCTTTTTGTTTCTTTGTTAGTTTTTTTTTTTTTTCTGAGACAGGGTTTCTCTGTGTAACACTCACTATACTCACTCTGTAGTCCAAGCTGGCCTCGAACTCAGAGGTCCACTTGCCTCTGCCTCCCGAGTGCTGGGATTAAAGGCGTGCACCACCATGTTTGACTTTATAAAAGATATTCAAACTCAATATGTTCTACTTTGTCTCTTGGTAATTCATAATACTATTACGAATTACTATGAATACTATCATATTCTATTGTATTCTATTACACTGCAATCTCTAAGTTGCTAAGGTAAAGTCATTTTAGCTGACATCCTGTGAGATCTGGCCCTTTCACTCACAGATGGGAGAGTACCTCCCCATCCCCCGCACCCCCCCCCAAAAAAAAAACTGTCTTAGGGACAGAAGAGCCCAATCTCCTGGCTTCACAAGAACACTGGAGACACAGAGGTTAAGTTCAGTTTGGTAAGTACAACAAACGGATGAAAGATAAAAACAAACAGAACTAGCCGTTGCTTCATGTGCCCCCTTGTGTGGCCACATGGAGGCTGGGATTTATTCGTTGGTTTGCTCCACCTGAGGGTGGATAATCTCACAATGGTTGTGCCCAGTCTGGGGAGGCTGCTGAGTCCCCAAAGCTGGAAGAAAGCCTCAGAACAAAAGGGGAAATGAGGCAATCCTAATCTGGCTAGGAAGGCTCCCAAGAGTCAGTGTGGTGAGTGAGTCTACACTGAAAGGCTCAGGGAGCATAAGGAGGATGTCTGTGGGTGGGGGCGGCACTAACAACTGCCCACTCAGGAAGAGCTGAGCCCGGGTACACATGTGTGAGCTCTGCCCTTCTTCTTCTTGTTTCACAGAGGCCTCAGCCTTTGGAAGACCCCCCCCCATCCCCCCCACCCGACTTCACCCCCCCCCCCCCCCCCCCCGATTCAGGCAGGTCCTCCTCATTCATATCACTGAGCCCCACACCCTTCTAGATACAAGTGGAATTATTATTGATCAGTGTTCTAGGCATTTCAGTCCAATCAACTGGACAGCTAAGATGAGCCATCATAGCCCTGGATAGCGAGGTTCCCCGCCCCCCCAAATGAACTTGCTTAATTTTTTAAGCTGTGATTTTGGTGCGTGGAAGGGGATTTCATTGAGCTTTTGTTTGTTTTTGAGATGTGGTCTCATTATGCAGCCCAGGCTGGGACTCAACTCTGTCTTCTTTAGTATACCCTCTCTCGTCAGCTGAGGCCGGGCCTCAGCGCTCCTGATAGAGACTCATGAGAGGAAAACTGTGTGTGGCAATTCTGCAGGGCTTCAGAAATGTACGCAGACTGCCCTGACCCCAGCTGTAACACGGCTTGTAGTAACCATGGACTTCTCCTCACTCCGGTTTACTCTGTATCTCTCACACGATTTCCTGTAAGTGGGGGGACTAAGGGAGGATTTTAGGGTGAATGATCACAACAAAATTAGAATGTTCTAGTTAAAAATAACTAACGTTTAAAACCATTTGAGGCACTAGAGAGATGAATCAGTGGTTAAGAGCTCTTTCTGTTGTTCCAGAAAACTGGGGTTCCTAGCACCCGCGTCAGATGCTTATAGTTGCCTGTATGTAACTCCAGCTCCATGGAGGCCTTTTCATAGCCTCTGTGGGAATGTGGAATACATTCCGACAAACATATACTCATACACATAAAGTGATACTTTATCTACTTGATGTGTCTATATATTCTTTGTCTGCATGATCACCCTGGGTAGGGAGATTGGGGACAGCTAATTTACACACACACACACACACACACACACACACACACACACACACACACACACACAGATGGGGGGGAAAACTATGTGCCATGGTGGTCAGAGGACAACTTTTTGGAAGTGGAGTTCTTTCCTTCTACCTTTCTTGAGACAGGGTCACCCCTGCCCTGCCGGTGGACCGCATCCTCCAGACTAGCTCGTCCACAGCTTCTGGGTTCAGCGTTCCAGGAAATGGGAGCTTTTGTTCTGTTGAGAGTATAATAAGTTTTGAGTAAATTCTAAATTTGGGAAAGTTTTGTGGTGAGTGGGAAGCTTTGACAAGAGCTGCAAAGTCCAATAACTTCTCCAAGTAAGCCTCTCTGCAACATGAGAAAGAAAACTGTGACCCGCAGGTTTGATTCTGATTTCACATCACTCATGGTATGGAAATGCATCCTTGTGTGTGCCAAGTAAAGAGTCATGGTTACTCTCTGAGGATTCACAGAGTTTAAAGAAATTTCAAAGTTGGTCTCAAGTCGTGTATTGGGATTTACCAGGCAGTGTGGTGGTGGAAGTCCCAACCTGCCCATTGCCATTATTAATTGTCTGGAACCTCATAGTAGAGGGCTACCCATAGGCCTGGGTCATCATGGACAGAGAACAAAGCCCTGGCCTAAGAAGGGAGTTGAGCAGTCTACTAGAGGTTGAGAAAGGCCAAGGTGCATAGAGAGGACGATTCACCAATGGCATCATTATCAGAGGCAACCTCCTCACCTAGGGAAGAATACATCTCCTTGAGGATCTTGAAACAGCCACTTAAAGTCTCCATCCTCAAACATCAGTTAGAAACGGGTTAATGGGCTAAGGAGGTATTTGTAACTCTTCCTCTATTTTCTTTTTATGATGCTAGAAATTGAACCCCAGGGCTGGTAGGGCATCTCAGCAAAGGTGCCTGCCACCAAGCCTGATGATAGGAGTTTAGAATCTGCAACTTACATGGTAGAAGGAGAGAACCTACTCCCACCAACTGTTTTATGATCTTAACGACACTAATGCCTCATCATGCATGCACATGTATACACACACACACACACACACACACACACACACACACACACACACACACACACACACATGAATAGTGCAATGTAATACATTCCTTTAAAGCTATATAGTATTTTTTAAGCGATTGAAGTCAAGCTCTCACACATCCTAAGCATGTATGTAAAACTGAGGCACCCCCCACCCCAGGTTCTTCTCTCTTCATTTTGATGCTAAATGAGTTCCCAAAGCACTTTGAGATTCAAAGGTCTAAAATAACCAATGCCAGTTGGAGAGATGGCTCAGCAGTTAAGAGCACTGGCTGCTCTTACAGAGGACCCTGGCTCAACTCTCAGAGCCCACCTGGTGACTCACAACCATCTGTAACTCTAGTTCTAGGGGGTCCAACATGTTCTTCTGGCCTCTGCAGGCACCAGGCATGCACACCATGCACAAACACTCATACACAGAAAATAAATAATAAATAGAATATTTTTGAAAAATAAAACAGGCAATGTCTATTCTTTAGACAACAACAACAACAAAGTCCCAAAAAAGATGCTTATTTCAATACTAAAAATGTACCCTAATCTAGGCTCAGACAATTGTCACCCTCCATTTTTTTCCCTTCAGAGAATAAAGGTGTGGAAAGAGTCACAGAATAAGGAATCACACAATCATTATTACTCTGCTCCCAATGACCAGGTCTTCTAATCATTTTTGTAGAGACAACTCCACATTTGGAGAAAGAACTGGAGGGCATGGCTTTCTCCTAGGAGCCTACAGACAAGTAATTTGGCCCATGATCACAGAGGCCTAGCCAAATCACATAAAGTCCATTGGATCCCTCCCCTCAAAAGATCACCCTTGTTCATTTTCTTTATAATGCTAACGATGTATTTCTGGACTGTTAAGATGATATATCATAGACTGATGGGCTCTAGACATTTGTTTCTCATATTTCTGGGAGCTGGCAAGTCTAAGACTGAAGTGTCAGCAGACTGGACGTCTGGTGAGGGCTACTTCTCATAGCTGCTTCTTCTTACTTCATCCACAAGTGATGGAAGGGTCAAGGAAGTTCTCTGAGACCTTCATTTATAAAGATATTGCTAGGATTTGATTATGGTTTGTCCCCACCAAAATTTGCCTTAGGCTTAATTCTCCATGGAACAGGGTCAGGGACCTTTGGGAAGTCATTTGGTCATGAAGGCACTGTCCCCACGAATGGACTGATGTTTAAATAAAGAGACTAGCTTCTCCTAGAATAAGTTAGGTCTTACAGACCTAAATAGTTCTCATAAATATGGGCTGTTAGTAAGTCTTGGTTTGTCTCACATATGTATTACTTGTACCTACTTCCTTTTTCTGTTTTATTTCTTGCAAAGATATAACTCACCATGAGACTCTCACCAGAACCTGACAAGATAATGGCGATCTAACCATCCTCTGCATTTCTGTCTTCACCAAGTGAAAACCCATTATTAAATATGCCATCTTGAAAATGAAGTTGGGGCCTCACCAGACACTCAACGTGCCTTGATCTTGGACTTGGAGCCTCTATATGTACACCAAATACATTTCTGTTCTTCATAAATTCCCATGTTTGTTGGTGGTGGTGCTGTTGCTGTTATGATAGGCCAAGCAGAGTAAGACAAGGTACAAGCAGGAGCCAGGCTGAAGTCTGGTCAGGTCTCTTAGTGTATTACATGGGCAATTTCTTTGTGCTATGAGGATGTTCACGGTCCATAGTCTTCTACTGCTGTACAGGCTTCCTACTGGGGCATTCATGAGGTTGTGGGACAAGACTAAAGGATTCTTTCTCTACAACCCCAGGGGATGAGAGGTGGGCTAGGCTTAATCTGCACCCTGTTTCCATGGCTATTCCAGGGAGTGGCTGGTTTGGGAATAGGAAAGGGACACTATTACTGAGGAAAAGACCTCTGGGGGAGCCTCCACTGCAGCCAAATTTGTTTTCCCTGTTCCCTTAGCTGCTGGAGAGCACCAAAAAAGCTCTCGGTACCAAGGATGAGCTTGCACAGGCTCTAAGACCACTGAGTTTTATGGTGCTCCAGGTTCTGTACTTTGCTACCTGCTCACTGCTTGGTTTAAGCTACAGCCTATGGCAGAGAGGAAGGAACCAGAAAGTTGTGTTTCCTGGCTCTCCACCACCACCTACACCAACCCACTCACAGATCACAGACATCCCCCGCAGCTGTTTTCTTCTCTAGCACCACCTTTGCCTCCTTGACCTGTCTTGAAGCAGACAGCAGACTTCCTGTAAGTAAGGTGGTGCCTCACTGCGGGTTAGTGAATATCCTGTTCAGTGAAATTTGTGGATATGCAAATATCCCAGCTGAAAGGTCAGCAGGTTTTGCACACTGGCTGACCTCAGGTGAGGCTAGGAGCTCTCTCGATGTATGCCCAATGTCTTCGTTGGAAAACTCCTTGAGCCACAAACAAAGAGAGCAGACTGGCTCCCACAGCACAGTTGACAGAAATGGCATATATCTAGCCAGACTGCTTTTTCTGTTTGCCTGTTAAGAGAGTACCACCCACAATGTAGGTAGGGCCAACCTCTTTGGTAAAGAAAAGTGGTATCGTCAAGACCCAGGTTGGCTTTGAAAGGCCAGGGCTGAGGTGAGCAGCTCTCAGGGAGCGAACTTCAGCCTGTATCAAGGGAAGGGTGTGTCAAAGTCTTGCCTTCTGCTGTCCCCACTCTGGCATCCTGTCACGGTGCTCATGAAGTGGAAAAGGAAGGTTCAGCTATCTGTGACCCTCTTGGGAGCCAAGAAAACTCTCATTTCCATAGTCTGTCTTCCTGTCAGGACATGATAGCTGCCCGGAAACTGGTTTGAATGTCTCAGTGTAGAAACAACGAAAAATGTTAAAGGTTTCAAAATCTGAAGTTCTAAATGAGTCCATGAATCAGGGAAAGGCTTGGAGGTCTTACAGGTCAGAAAGGAGCTGTGAAAGCGAGAGTGAGAGACTAAGATATCAGTTCTGAATGTCTTAGTTACTGTTCTGTTGTTATGAAGACACATCATGACGAAGGCAACTCTTATTTAAAAAAAGTGCTTAACTGGGGGCTTGCTTACAGTTTCAGAGGGTGAGTCTATTATCATGATGGTGGGAAGCAGACAGGCATGGCACTGGAGCAGTAGCTGAGAGCTTTACATCCTGATTCATGGGTGGCAGATAGAAAGACAGACAGATAGATGATAGGTAGGTAGGTAGGTAGGTAGGTAGATAGATAGATAGATAGATAGATAGATAGATAGATAGATAGATGATATATGATAGACAGGGAGAGACTGCTCCTGGCATGGGTTTTTGAAACCTCAAAGCCCACCCACAATGGCACACCTCCTCCAACAAAGACATGTCTTCTAATTCTTTCCAAACAGTACATCAACCAGGGGCCAAGCATTCAAACCTATGAGTCTGTGGGGGCCATTCTCATTCAAACCACCACAATAGGCATTCGGTGTTAACTCACTAAACATTCCCAAAGGCCTTGCCAAGCATTGTGCTGAGCTCTCAGATTAAGAAGCAGAGTAGACAAAACTCCCTGAGAGAGTAAAAAGTGAAGTGTAAAGTGAAGAAAATGAGAGCACGCTTTCCTCAAAAACGTACAATGGCATATTTGTCTCTCTGGCCTTTGGCAAATCGCACCCATGAGAGTTTGCCCTACACGACGCTCTCTCTGACCACTGTCTACTCTCTCCCTGTTCCCTAGTTCGCTTTCCATTGCTGCGGTAATCACCATGACTAAAAGCAACTTGGGAAGGAAAGGGTTTATTTCATCTTACAACTCCCAGATCACAGCCTATCAATGACTGACGGAAACCAGGACAAGAACTCAAGGCAGGAACCTGGAGATAGAAACGGAAGCAGAGACCATAAAAGATGCTGCTTGCTGACTGGCTTTTCCACCGTGGTTTATTCAATCTGTGTTTTTATACACCCAAGGACTGCTTTCCCAGGGTGGTACTGCCAGTGGGCTGGGCCCTCCCACATCAATCATTGATCAAGAAAATCCCAGACAGACTTGCTAACAGGCCAATGCTGCTTGTTTTTTTTGTTTGTTTGTTTGTTTGTTTTTTTTTGTTGTTGTTGTTGTTTTTTTTTTTTCCGAGACAGAGTTTCTCTGTGTAGTTTTGGGGCCTGTCCTGGATCTCACTCTATAGACCAGGCTGGCTTCGAACTCACAGAGATCCACTTGCCTCTGCCTCCCAAGTGCTGGGATTAAAGGTGTGTGCCACCACGGCCTGGCTTGTTGTTGTTTTTGTGTTTGTTTTTGCTTTTAAGAAAGAATCTCGATATGTAGCCTGGAGCTTGCTATGTAGACCAGGCTGGCCTTGAAGTTGTAGAGATGTGTTTGCCTCAGCCTCCCAAGTGCTGGAATTAGAGGCATCCTCCACCATGCCAGACCCATGAGGCCAATCTTACAGAAGTATTTTCTCAGTTGAGGTTCCCTCTTTTCAGGTGACTCTAGCTTGTGTCAAGTTGACAAAAAAACTAACTAGAATACCCAGTGAAAATCCTTCAAGGGTTTCTTTGGCTGGTATCCACTCTTACCCCTGAGTCTCTGCCGCTTCGCTCTGTAATAAGCCCTGACTTCTATACTCTACTGTGTCTTGTCTGAATTCTTCTGGTGGCAATCACAAGGATGTGGTAGACAAGGGCAAGCCAGGGCAAGCTCCTGATCATGTTAAAGGGGTCTTACTGTGTTGTACAGGCCAGTCACAAACGCTTGGGCTCGGTGATCTTCCCAAGGGAGTGTGACTGCAGAGGACTCCAGGGTTGGGTTACCAAGCCCAGCTTCCTCATTTTAAATAAATAAATATCACTGTGGTACTTTGATTTTCTAAATGCGACTGGCAAGGAGGCATGATGGTGAGTAACGGATTCTTATTTCATAAGCAGCCTTCCCAGAACTCCAAAGGCTCCCAGCCAGTGTGTTCGGTTTTCTCACAGCTTTGTCCTAAATTAGCACGGTGAAGGACAGGTGGCTAGCTAGGCAGACACAGGCCAGGGAAATCTTCCATTGGGCTTGGTGTCTGATCAGAGATGTTTTTTTGGAGGCTCATCAAAGATTCCAGTGAAAAACTGGGGGGGCAGCGGGGCGTGTTAGACCTCTCACCTTCTTAGAGACTTCTGCTTTGATCCTTGTAGTACATGAAATAGAAAATTAAGAGTGCCAATAGCCTTTTTACCCTTTTTAAAATTGACCCCATTGGAAGGCAGAAAGGACAAAAAAGGCCTAGTTTCTTTTCCTGTAATGATTTCGACGGTTGAGTTGGAGGAATGTAGGGAGACGCTGGAAGGGAAGTTCAGGGTGAGGTGGGGGAGGGGATTATTTATTGTATTTGACTAAAGGGCAAGAGCGAATGATCAATATGACCGTGCTGCAGCTCGTACTTCACAATGCCTGGAAGCATCCTTCTTCAGATTCTGCTCTCGATCGGTCAAATGCTCTGTACTGGAGCTCCTAAATGCACAAAGCTTTCAGATTGGATATTTTTACAACTCAATAAAATACAACCTCCCTTTCTTTCCTGCTGTTCCAGATAAAGTTTTGAAACTAATTGTTAGTGTTTCTCTTGAGTACTGTTGGTTTTGGAGGATTAATTGTCTCTTAGATATCTTTTCCTCTGCAGAGGACGTAATTGCTATTCTAAACAGAAGCCTAAAGAAAGATCATTTGCATTTATTTGCCATTGCAAGCCTTTGGGGCACTATGTCCAATTTAGGCCACATACACATAATTCTTACCTCTTCCTCTCTCCCGTTCCTCTGTATGTCGAGACACATAGCTTTTGTTTAGTATTGTGTGCTAACTAATTCTGGTACTGTCCCTCCTACATACAGGAAGATTTCACACATTAACACACTCATACACAGTTTTCACATTTGCCGGTTTTTCCTCTGAATTCAATGCCCCCCCCCCATGATGGGGTCTTGTGATGCAGCACTGGTGGTTGGTTGTTAAACTTGTGAGCCTCCTTCCTCTGTCCACAGAGGGCTGGGATTACAGATGAATCCCACCTCGCCTATCTGAGTCCTTTCTTTCCGACTTCTTTTTGAACATCCTTTCCTGGCCTCTTTTTATTGTTGTTCATTAAAAGAATCCGTTATAAGAGCTTGGGCAAGATCAGTCTTCCTGAAGCACAGTTTTGATATTGTGTCTCCTTTACTGCAAAGTCTAGTAGAGTTCAAGGCCAGCATTAGCAACCTAGTTAGAATCTGTCTCAAAATAAAAAGTAAAAGGAGTGTGGGGGGTTTAGTTTAGTGATAGAATCCTTTTGGGGTCCTAGGTTGAATTCTAAGTACTTAATTAAAATAACTTGTGGTGGTATTGTGTTCACCAAAATATTGTGTACCTTAATAAACTTATCTGGGGTCAGAGAACAGACAGCCACTAGATACAAAGGCTAGAAAATGGTGGCACTCACACCTTTAATCCTAGCATTCCAGAGATAGAAATCCCTCTGGATCTCTGTGAGTTCAAGGCCACATTGGAAACAGCCAAGCATGGTGACACACACCTTTAATCCCAGAAAGCCAGCCTTTAATCCCAGGGAGTGGTGGTAGAAAGTAGAAAGATATATAAGGCATGAGGACCAGAAACTAGAGGCATTTGGCTGGTTAGGCATTTGGCTGGTTAAGATTTTGGCCTGGTTAAGCTTTCAGGCTTTGGAGCAACACAGTTCAGCTGAGACCCATTCCGGATGAGGACTCAGAGGCCTCCAGTCTGAGGAGACAAGACCAGCTGAGGATCCGGCGAGGTGAGATAGCTGTGGCTCGTTCTGTCTCTCTGATCTACCAGCATGGACCCCAATAACTCGCCTCAGGTTTGATTTTATTAATAAGAACTTTTTTTTTTTTTTTTGGTTTTGGTTTTTTTCGAGACAGGGTTTCTCTGTGTAGCTTTGCGCCTTTCCTGGAACTCACTTGGTAGCCCAGGCTGGCCTCGAACTCACAGAGATCCGCCTGCCTTTGCCTCCCGAGTGCTGGGATTAAAGGCGTGCGCCACCACCGCCCGGCATAATAAGAACTTTTAAAATGCCTGCTACAATAACTATTTAAAAACTTACCTGTTTCCTCAGTGTTTAAGTAAGTTCCACTGAGCCTAAGGAGCCAACAAGTGCATTTGGCTTTTTTGTTGTTGCTGTTTTTCTGGGTTTTGAAAAATATTCATGTTTTCATTCACTTTGTGGGTGAGCGCGCAAGAACAACTTTTGAGAGTTGGTTCTCTACTTTCACCATGAGGCTTCCAGGGATCAAACTTGGGTTGTTACATTTGTCCACAAGCATCTTTATTGGCCCTGTTTTCCTGGTCTGTGAGACTGGCTACCTTTACACAGTCCAAGGTGACCTGGAACTCACTATGTACTCCAAGCAGGCTTCAAACTTATGATTCTCATGCCTCAGCCTCACAAGTGGGGTGCTAGGGTCACAGTCATTTGGCTAGCCTCAGCTACATTTGGATCCTAACACACTCACTTATTCTTGTTAGATTTCAGCTATTATGACCAAATATCTTGGATAAATGTGGTGGTTTGAATAAAAATGGCCCCCATAGGCTCATACATTTGAATGCTCAGTCACCAGTGAGTAGAATAGTTTAGAAGATTAGAAGGATTGGGAGGCATGGTCGTGTAGAACTAGGTATGGCCTTGTTGGAGGAAGTATGTCACTGGGGGTGGGCTTTGAGGTTTCAAAAGCCCACTCCAGGCCCAGTTTCTCTCTCCTTCCCCCCCTCTGTCTCCTTTACCCCCCCCCCACCTGTCCTGCCTGCTGCCTGTGGATCAGTATATAAAGCTCTCATCTAATTCACCAGCACCATGCCTGCCTGGCTGCTGCCACACTCCCCACCATGATGGCGACCCACTAACCCTCTGAAACTGTGATCAAACTCCCAACCAAATGCTTTCTTTGATAAGAGTTGCCTGGGTCATGGTATCTGCTCATAGCAGTGGAACAATGACTGAAATGGTAACTTAAAGAGGAGGAAGTGTTTATTTTCACTCACGATTTCAGTCCCTGATTATTTGACCTGATGCTTTGGGGGCCTATAGTGAGGTAACATCATGGTGGATATGCCTGGCCTCAACCTTCATCAGGGAAGCTTTCTCTTGCACTAGATGGGAGTTAACACAGAGACCCACAATTGGACAGTGTGCTGAGAGTGAGAGACTTTGGATCACTCAGTTCTAAATGGGATGTCTTCATCAAACCCCTTCCCTCAAGGCTTGGGGATCTATCCAGAAAAGAAAGCTGAAAGACAGTAAGAACCAGAGGTAGCAGATCAATCCAAGGAAACTTTTCTAGGCACAACTATTGGTGAAATTATTAAGGCCACTCCACGTAGTTAAAAGGGAGGTTTATTTAGTGGCGTAACTTACAAGTGAAGGGATAGGTAGGTTGCAGGGTCTGGGAAAGGTATGGCACAGTCCGGAGGTGTTCTCTGGAGAACTCTGCTCAGTCTAACTCCATCGTCCTGGGTCCAGGAACCAAGAGAGCCCCTGCATCTGGAACTCGGGTCTTCAGCATCCTCTCTCAGCCTCGCCTTGTAGGTGTGACCATTAGGGAAGCCTCAATGGGGGTTGGAACTTCCAGGTCAAAGCTGGAATGGCTACCCACTACACACAACTGAATTGACACACATATGGATTCACAGAGACTGTGACAGCATGCACTAGATCTGCATAAGTGTAAGCCAGACAAAACTGCCGTATGGAGAAGAGGAAGTGAACACAGACCCATTCCTAGACAAGATGCCATCTGCAATTGTCACCTCTTGGGAGAGGGAGCATCAGTTTGTTTGTTTGTTTGTTTTCCAATGGAAAGACACTGGCTATATCTACCACACTCTAAAGTAGGCCTCTTGAGTAGTTGGCCAGTACAAAATGGACTCCATGTTTTCTTATGTGCTCTTTGCTTTGTTTTGGTTTTTGGTTTCTCTCTCTCTTTCTCTTGAGAAAGAAAAAAACCCCACATAGTGAGGTGGGTAGGGAGGAGGCAAAATCTGGGAGGAGTAGGGGAAAGAAAAGAATATGAACAGACACAATCTATTTTTAGAATGGGGATGACTTCTCAGGGACTGGAAGAGATTGTTAAATTTAATCTTGCCAAACATCAATGAATCACAGAATATTGGTAGGCTGACAGTTCTGCCAAACTTGATTTGAAAAGTTGGATCATTAGTATGGCCTGGCTCCTGGATTTTCCTGTTCTTTTAGCAATACTAGCCCACAGGAATCTAGAAATAAATGATGGGGCTTTAGGAGCAGTCAAAGAAGGGCAGCCAGGCTCTTTTAGAAGGCACACTGACTGTTTTGAGGGACCGTTGGACATATAGTACCATGTCTTAAAGATGAAGCAAATATGTCTGTTGGTTTTCCATACAGATGCAGCCAAATGGTTTCGTCTGTGAGTGTGTTATTTATTTAGCCCACCAGACCTCTAGTAGACAAGATCTAACTCAGGGAAGTGTTTGAGTCAATTCTGTTTTAACTTTGTGGTGGGCATGGGAGGCGGCCTGAATTTGGTGAATTGTTTAGAAATGCAACACAGTGATTTGTCAAACTTTCAGCCTTCCTTGAACACCTCTCCAGGCACAGTACCACCACCACCATTTATTTAATATTTGCTACAATTCAGGGGGGTTTCCTCACTATTTTACATCTGTTGTTACCTTGCTGACTATTCAGACTCTTCTGTGAGTTGGATATTACATCTCACTTCATTTGAAAGGTTACAAAACTAAGGTACAGAAGGGTTAAATAAACTGCCTGGAGTTACACAGTGTATGAGCAGAGAAGTTAAAAATAGTAATGAACATTGCCTGCCTTTGTGTTCTGAAGCAGATGATATTTATGACTAAGCCATCCCACAGAGAAAGGACTTACTTGAGTGGGCAAGTCTGCATGTGTGGATTATTGCCTAATCTTTCCTAGTACCTGGAGCGTAAACTGTCTAATCTCCAAGCTTATGAGGCCTTTATGAGAGTGTCAAGGACTGATGATAGATTTCCTGGGTGCCTAAAACAAAGATGTGATTTGAAATGTTTTGCAATATAGGTTGTTGTTTAATGAACAAAAAAGATATATATTGTTTGGGGGAAGTATTGGTTTATTACGGTTTTGTATTTTGTCCTCAAGTACTTTCTTTGGGCTGGAGATATGGAAAAAAGGAAGCACTTTGTATATTTTCCAGTGTCTTGATTTTCACTGTGTTTCTGCATTCTGCTTTCTAGGTAGCCTCCCAGGAATTACTTAGCCTGGGGAAATCAGCATAGGCCCATCAATGCCCAAGGTAGAAAGCCAATAGATAATAAGCAAAGGAAGACTGAACAGATGTGGAACTCTCAGATCTACTATCTCACCAGGTTGTATGCAAGTCTTCATTTTGAGTCAGAGCATAGGGGAGCCATCGGCAGGGCTCACCTGGACTTGGAAAGATAGATGTACTGCATCTAACTGTTTTTCCTTCTTTCTTTCTGACAGTGCTGGCGATTAAACCCAGGGCCTGTGCATGTCAGCCAAACACACTACCAGCTGAGCTGCATTACTTCTGAATTTTCTTAGGAACGATGTGATTGCCCTCTCTGGGCAGTTTGGAGGAGTAGAAGATAACCAAGGAAAGAGTCCTCTTCTGCTTATTGATCTCATGTCTTTATTAAGGCAGGGAGAAATATCAATTATAATTTCTGTCTTCACGGCTGCAGATGGCGGCAGAGCAGATCAAGTCTGTACTAAGGACAATAGCACAATTGATTCATTGGATGAAATTTGTCCTTGTAACACTTCTAATTTGCCATAGGCTCCTGGACTACTAGAGATAGCTTACTGGAGAATTTACAATTCAGATTCCTCATTTCATTTATGTGGAAACTGAAAGCCAGAAAAAAACAACCTAGAATCAGTGATATGGAGAATAGAGAGATGGGTCACTGGGTAAAGTGCTTGTCTCAC
Organism: Peromyscus maniculatus bairdii; assembly: GCF_049852395.1. Lineage (NCBI taxonomy): Eukaryota > Metazoa > Chordata > Mammalia > Rodentia > Cricetidae > Peromyscus > Peromyscus maniculatus. Next base: position 57,655,405 of record NC_134872.1, on the reverse strand, counting down.
ATACATGAAGACTTGAGTTCAATCCCCAGCACCCATGTAAAAAGCCAGCCCCAGTAGTAAAGACCTTTAATTCCTGTACTGAGGAGATGAAGATGGACCTTTGGATTCTAGCTGAACCAGCACGCTCCATGAGTTCCTCTTTCAAACATCTAAGGGAGAATGGCCAAGGAAGACACCAGACATCAACCTCTGCCTTCATATCTACATGTGCACATGTGAATGCTCACCTGCACACAAATTTAAAAAAAGTATCAAAGACATGGTTTCCAATTTCACTTCTTCGAACTTTCTATTGCAAATGACTTTTTTTTTTAATTATGATTGTTGTTGTTTGGTTGGTTGTTTTTTGCTAGTTTAAGTCTAGCTTCCTGGCTCTTTTTAGTGATAACTTTAAGTTGTTTAAAAAAACAGAGAATATCACCAGTATTGTATCCAGTATACTCATAAAGAGTTATAGCCAATAAAGACATTAAGCTAATAATTATCGCTTAGTATATAGTTCCAAACAGGACAAAATCTCGTTCTTCACCCCTCCCACTCAGCATGCCCACTAGAATGACAAAAAAGCATACTCAACATAAACTGAATGATCATAATTAGAAATATGTATGCATTTACTTAGAAGTAAAGATGGCATGTATGTCTTGTTTAGGCAGATTACACTTAGGATTTTTTTTAAAGATTTATTTATTTACTATGTATACAGAAAAGGGCACCAGATCTCATTACAGATGGTTGTGAGCCACCATGTGGTTGCTGGGAATTGAACTCAGGACCTCTGGAAGAGCAGTCAGTGCTCTTAACCTCTGAGCCATCTCTCTAGCCCACACTTAGGATTTTTATTTGCACACAATGAGTCCCCATAGATCTTTAATACAAAGTAATGATGAATTGACTAAAATTTTAAACATGAAGTTACCAAATGTCTTGCTGGGCAATCTAGCATTTTAGCTTTCTGTTCAATAAAATTAAAGCACATGCTAGATCAATGCATGAAATATGTGGTATTATTACTAATATTATCATTACCATTATTATAATTTTGAGACATAGTTTCATGCATCCCAGGTTGGTCTTCAAATCAATACAATACAGAACAGTCAAGGATTCTCTTCTGATCCTTCTGCCCTTACCTCCTGAGTGCTATTATAACAGATATGCACTGTAGGCACTGTAGGACTGGTCCTATGTGGTGATGGTGTTTGAATCCAGGGTTTTTTGCACACAAAGCAATCACTCTACTAACTGAGCTATATCTCCGGTTCTACCCATTATTTTATAAAATTTAATATATGCTAATAAGGAAAAGGGAAAAAATACATGCTGGGGCAGCAATCATGTTCTATTGTGTTCTGAGTGGTTACATAAGTAAACATTCATTGAATTGTACTTCTGTACATCTTAACTGTATGTATGTAAATTATACCTCATAAAATAAAACCATCACTAACAAAAATGATGGTCATGACTCACTACAAACAAACAAAAGCCACTTGGGTGTGCAACAGACCTTTTAACAATTATAATTTCAGACTTTTATAGTATCTTAATTATTAGTTGATATCAACTGTAGGAGGAAACATTTCTTTCCCATGTTAATCTTTTGGTAAACTAAAACTAAGGTACTTAAAGGATTTAAAAAAAAATGTGTTGGAAACCTTTTTATTTGGTAATTGTGTGGTGGCTTGAATAGATGTCTCTGATAAGTCTTGGACATTTGAACACTTGGTCCACAGTTTATGGCTGTGTGGGGAAGTTGGGAGTTATGGCCTTGTTCGAAAAAGTATGTCACTTGGGGGAAGGTTCTGAGGTTTCAAAAGACTCACCACCTCAAGTTAACTCTCTCAGCTTCCTATTTGTGATTCCAGATTTTGAGTTCTCCACTATAGCTTCAGCAGCCTGCTGCTATAGGTGGATTTTTCTTTCCCACCCACCAATTCCAAATAACCACATGGAGACTTACTATAAATTATAAATGCTCAGCTGATAGCTCAGGCTTATTACTAATGGGCTCTTACAAGTTAAATTAACCTATTTCTATTAATCTATGTATTGCAACATGATTTGTTGCTTTACCCATCCTCCAGTATGTTTTGTTCCCTCTGTGTCTACTGGTGACTCCTCTCAGACTCCATCTCCTTCTCGGCATTCTGTCTGCCCTGAAAATCCTGCCTAGCTCTTGGCCAATCAGCTTTTTATTAAAAATGAGAGCAATACATACTTACAGTGTACAAAAAATTTTCTATAGCACATTGCCTATTACCTCTACTCTTCCACCATGGACCCTAGCCCTCTGGAACCATAGTTAGCCTCTCTTTTGTAGTAAACCAAATAAATAATAACCAAATACCATAATAAACCAAAATACATCCTTTCTTTTATAAGCTGCCTTGGCCATGGTGTTTTATTACAGCAATAGGAAAGTAATTTAGATGAATAGCTTCTTTGTCATCTTCTTCTCCTTCTCCCTCTTCTTCTTCTGTTTTTAGATTTCCAGATTCTAAAAATGTGATTTAAAATTTAAGCACATCACTTTCCCCTTTCCCTTTCTTCCTTTTGATCCATCTCATGTCCCTTACCTTCAACTCCTCCCATGCTGCCTCCCACTCCCTCTGAAGTTAATGGCTTCCTTTCCTTTGATTATTATTTTTCCATCATCTATATGTATAAATAAATGCATAAATATATAAATAAAACCTGTTGAGTCCATTTAGTTTTGCTTGTATATATGATTTCAAGGCTGATCAGTTCATACTGGATAACCAGTTGTGGGGGTCACCTTCTTCCAGCAGTCATCAGTTGCCTGTAGGTCTTTGTGTAGGGGTAGGACCCCATGAGATCTCCCCTGCCATGTTAGCATGTCTACTGGTGTTTTCATAGTTTAGGCTGTCTTGTTTAGGCAGTCATTTTGTCAAAGTATCAATGAGCGTAGCTTCCTTAACATTTCTAGGAGACACAATCTCACAGCAGACTTCATGGTCCATTGGCTCTTACAATCTTTCCTCCTTTTCTTCTGTGATGTTCCCTGAGCCTTGGGTGTAGGAATTATATACATGTCTCAGTTGGGGCTGGGTTCCCCACAATCAGTTGTTCTCTGCATTTTGACCATTTGTAATTTTCTGTAGTGGTCTCAGCCTGCTACCAGAGAAGCTTCTTTAGTGAGGGAATAGAGATACATGTATATGTGAGTACGAGGCTAAGTATTTAGAATGTAGTTAGGAGCTAAGTATCTCTGGTAAAGTGGTCATGGTAGGTTCTTCTCTAAGATCCATGACATCAGTAGCCCTATAGTTGGTTAGATTTCTAGTACCAGGCACAATCTCCTTTTTGTTGATTGGGCCTTATGTGTTGTTGGTTGTTGTTGTTTTTTTTTTTTTTTTAAAGATTTATTTATTTATTATGTATACAGTGTTCTGTTTGTATGTATGTCTGCACACCAGAAGAGGGCGCCAGATCTCATTACAGATGGTTGTGAGCCACCATGTGGTTGCTGGGAATTAAACTCAGGACCTCTGGGAGAGCAGTCAGTGCTCTTAACCTCTGAGCCATCTCTCCAGCCCTGTTGGTTGTTTTTTACTCTTTACTCTTTGGTGGGCCCGCCACCCTGCTCCCAAATAAATATACAGAGGCTTATTCTTTCTTATGAATGCCTGGCCTTAGTTGGCTTGTTTCTAGCCAGCTTCTTCTTCTTCTTTTTTTTTTTTTTTTTTTTGACTTAAATTATCCTATTTATCTTTTGCCCCTGGGCTTTTACCTTTCTCTATTCTATGTACCTTTCTTTATTTCCTACTCCATGGCTGGCTGGGTGGCTGGCCCCAGGTGTCCTCCTTTCCTTCTCCTCCTCTTGCTCCTATCCTCTTTCCCCACATTTCTCCTTCTATTTAGTCTCTTTGCCTGGAAGCCCCAGTTATCCTTTCTCCTGCCTCACCATCAGCTGTTCAACTCTTTGTTAGACCAATCAGGTATTTTAGACAGGTAAAGTAACACAGCTTCACAGAGTTAAACAAATGTAACATAAAAGAATGCAATACATCTTTGCCTCATTAAACAAATGTTCCACAGCATAAACAAATGTAACACATCTTAAAATAATATTCTACAGCCAGGCGGCGGCGGTGGTTAATTCCAGCACTTAGGAGGCAGAGCCAGGTGGATCTTTGTGAGTTTGAGGGCAGCCTGGTCTACAGAGCGAGATCCAGGAAAGACACCAAAACTACACAGAGAAACCCTGTCTCAAAAAACAACAACAAAAATAATATTCTACAACACTTTTTGTAACTCCAAGTAGCTCAAAGACCTCAGTTTGAAACCTGAAATACTAAAACTGCTAGGAGAAAACACAGACAGAAAACACATGATACAGGTGTAAGAAAGGACTTTCTAAATAGGACTACATTTGCCCAGGAATTTAGGTCAACAATTGACAAGTGGGACCTCATAAAACAAAAAAGCTTCCATACAACCAAGGAAACAATCCATCAAGTGAAGCTGAAACCCACAGAGTGGGAAAGAATCTTTCTTTGCCAGTTAGACATCTTTCAGAGGATTAATATCCAGAATAAAACAGCCCAAAAAACAAAGAGCCAAGAAAACAAATGACCCAATTAAAAATGGGCTTTGTATCTGAACAGTGAGTTCTCAATAGAAGAAATAAATAGCTAAGAAATGTCTCAAAAAGTGTTCATCATCCTTATTAGCATTTGGGGAAATGCAAATTAAAAATACTTTGAGATTTCAACTTACCCAACAAAATAACTGACAACAAATCCTGGCAAGGATGTAGGGAGAGGGGAACTCTCATTTACTATTGGTAGGAATGTAAATTGGTGCAGACAACTCTGGAGATTAGTATGCAGGATCCTCAAAAAGCAAAAATAAATCTACTCTCTGACCCAGCTGTACCAATCCTTGGCATATGTCCAAAGGGTTCACTATCTATTCCACAGACAATATTCATTGTCACCTGATTCACAATAGCGAAGAAATTGAAACAACCTAATTATCCTTCAGCAGATGCACAGATAATGAAAAGTGGTACATATACATAATGGAATACTATTCAGCTATAAGGAAAAATAAAGTCATGAAAGTTGCAGGTAAATAGATGGAACTAGAAACTATCAAATCGAGTGAGGTAACCCCAGACCCAGAAAGATAAATTCTGTGTGTTCTCTCTCATCTGCAGTTCCCAGTTCCTAGTCTTCAGATGTGAATATATATGCGGGAGTAAACACAGAAACCAGGGATGTATAAAAGGAGTATGTCGGGGTGAGAGGCTAGAGAGGAAATACAGGATATATAAAGGGGTAATGGGATAAAAGGGGAGGGGTTCAGTGAGGGAGGGAAGGGAAGTCAGCACAAGAGAGTGAGGGGCAAATAACACAGAATGTTTAAGAAAGCCAAAAGAATCAAATTATTTTATATTTATCCCAAATGATATACATATATGTGTGTAACACACACATACACACACCTCTTAGATGAAGTTACACCATTTGGGCCAACAATGCTCCTCACAGGAGCCATAGACTGTCTAACGAAAACTCCAGTACCAGGCATGAGAAAACTCCTTTGGAGTTAAAGGTCGAGTAGCCCAAGAAGTGACTCCTAAAATTATAGGCTATTGCTGGTGCCTTTGGTCGCCTGTCAGAAGTCGAAGGTACGTCTCTATTGTTGAAGAATGCACACACTTCAAACACAGGACTGGATCTAACCTGAAAGCCTCCTTCCTGTGGTATAGCTTCCTTAATACCGGAAAGTGTTAGCACAAGCTGACAAGAGAGGGAAGTAATCAATAGTCCTATCCATCTGTGCCTCCCATCAACCGCAACGACCAACATGGCAAGATATCACTAAAGGTAAAATAGCGGCGTTCATATCTTGGCGGTGACCAGTCTTCTTTTTATAAGGTGAGAAACCTTTAACTTACCTGTGTGGAACATGGTGCAGTATCCCAGCCTTTGTGGAATAGCACACGAGATGGCCTCTAGGGCTACACACCCAAGAGATTTCTTTTACTTCAGGCTCCTCAGTGGCCTGATATTTTTACAGTATACTCAGGTAAGAAATGAGTCTTCTATGAAGTAACATTTTTCTTACATTCGATTTCATTTTTCGTCTGAAAGAATCTCAAAAGACAATTTTCTGGAAAGATGCTGTTAAGGCCAGCAACTTGGATACATTTTAAAAATTACTCCAGCCGGGTGGTGGTGGGCACGCCTTTAATCCCAGCACTCGGGAGGCAGAGCCAGGCAGATCTCTGTGAGTTCGAGGCCAGCCTGGGCTACCAAGTGAGTTCCAGGAAAGGCGCAAAGCTACACGAAAAAAAAAAAAAATTACTCGCTTTTATGTTTTAACATTTTGTGGTTAAAAACTCTCTTTCTCTAACGTTTACTTCATTTTCCATCTAAATCCACTGGGGCGAAAAACTGGACAACTCTGTAAATCCTAAATTGCCACCTGATCAAGGCCTACACTCAGAGATGCAGGAAAGACTACAACTCCCAGAATGCAGTGCTTCCTAATCTTCCTGTTGCTCAATGATTGGGGGCGGATCTTGAGCCTCTCCTCTGTCCCAATTGGACAGCCTTCCTATTAGGGCGGAGAAAGAGAGAGAGACGCCATTCTCCTCCAATCCAGGCAACCGAAGGGAAGGCCGGAATCAGAAGAATATGGCTATTGGACAGTCGCATACCGGACGTACGAGAGATCAGCCAATCGTAACGCGTCTCGGCTCCCTGCGTCCTCTACCGTAAACTTCCGTGGCGGGAAAACTTGGGAAGTTTTCGCGCCAGGGCGGAGTCACGCGGGTTTTTCGGCACGGTTTGGCGGCCGGCGATTTCGGGACAGCGGCATGGCGGGCACCGTAGTGCTGGACGACGTGGAGCTGCGGGAGGCGCAGAGAGACTACCTGGACTTCCTGGATGACGAGGTGAGGCTCGGGCGGCCGGTCCGGTGCTGGGGTCTCCGCTGGTGACCCGGCCCGGTGCTGGGGTCCCCGCTGGTGACCCGGCCCGGTGCTGGGGTCCCCGCTGGTGACCCGGCCCGGTGCTGGGGTCCCCGGGGGTGACCGGCCCGGCTGGTGGGGTCCCCGCTGGTGACCGGCCCGGCTGGTGGGGTCCCCGGGGGTGACCCGGCCCGGCAGCTCGGGTTTCCGCGGGTGACCCGGCCCGGCTGGTGGGGTCCCCGCTGGTGACCCGGCCCGGCTGGTGGGGTCCCCGGGGGTGACCCGGCCCGGCTGGTGGGGTCCCCGGGGGTGACCCGGCCAGGCTGGTGGGGTCCCCGGGGGTGACCCGGCCCGGCTGGTGGAGTCCCCGGGGGTGACCCGGTCCGGTGCTGGGGTCCCCGCGGTTAGCCTGGGTCCAGCCCCCGAGATCCCCGCGGAGGGTCAGGGCCACAGGTGTTTCTTTTCGCTCCGCAACTTTCTGATATCTTTTCCTTTTCCTCCTCCTCTTTCCGCTCTGCAACTTCCTGATATCTTCTTTTAATTCTTCTTTTTCTTTCTCCTCCTTCAAGTTTACCTCAAAGTTTAAAATTTTTTTTCATGTCTTAAATTAGTGTACGTTAATTATGCATATGGCTTTCACAAACAATGCATTTTGACCATATTCACCTCTCATCACTCCTTTCATTTTCCTGCCCCTGCCGATCCACTTCTACTTTAATTTTTTTTTTTTTGAGTCAATGAATTTTCCCGTGGGAATTTTTAATTTTTTTTTAATTTTTATGTGGTGGTGTAGATGGTTCCCAGGGCTATGTGCTCGCGCTCTTCCCCTGAGCTGCCTATTTTTCTTGAAACCTCTCTTGGTTACTCGCTAGAGTTTTCCTCAGAGCCATCTAGTTTGTCTGTAAATGCACGTGATGACCCCGCTTGCTCAAGGAGACAGGTGTAAACAAATGGTTAAGCCCGTCTTAACTCGAACTTAGATGGAAAGGAGGTGCTGCCCTGAGAGTGCACCGAGAGCTGCTGTAACTGGCTTGGTGCTCAGATTTTAGTTACTGACTTGCTTCCACCAATTTGGCCGCTTGCTTTATGTCAGATCAAAAGTATTTTGTGTGCAGGTAAAGTGGGGTTTCTGTGCAAACCCCCCCCCCCCCAAAGCTCTAGGATATTATTGAGCACTGAAAGTTTGTTGATCAGTGCAAAACAATTTGAATTTTAAGAGTACTTAATTTACATTTTCATGTATTTTTGAAGTCTACATCATGCCTTTGAAATAAGACTGCGGTCAGGCATGTTAACATCCATATTTTAAAATGAAATTTTCATATTAGCAAGGCTTTTTACTTATTGCCCTTTAAGAGTTAAGTCATTTAAACTCCTAATTAAAATATAAGCATATAGAAGAACTGTTGCTGATCATGGTAGCATGTGATAGGTGGGGAGAAAGGGCTGTCTGCAGCCATGTGCTTCCTGGGTACCGTTTGAGACATGTGAGTACCAATATGCTGGCATCCCCATGTGTAAGTGACATAATTGGTATTCAGTGTCAAGTCAGTGTAGACTTCAAGTAGCTCCCAAGTCCCCAATACCTTCATGTTGACGTCCTCTGATGTAAAATAGCACCCCACGGTCAGTAATCGCTTTACAAATGGGATGGCCAGTGGTCACTAATGCTCTGTTGATGTAGACCGTGGGTGTGTTTTCCTTGTCTGTAAAGGCCTAGATCTCATCCCAGGATGGGGGAAGCCTAGGGAAGACCATCCTACAGCTGAAAGACAGGAAGGAAGTATGTCACACCAGAGGATAAGAACTCAGAAATGACCACCCTACCTTCAAGTGTTGTGTCCTAAGTATCCCAGGTTGGAGACCCAGCTGCAGATCCCGTTGCTGAGCCTGTCTGTTCTCTGACTTCTGCCGCCTTCGCTACCTTCTAACACATCCCTGAATCCTGAGCTGGCTGTCCCTTAGATTCAGGCCAGTCTTACTCTCACTGAAGACCACTCGTCTACCAGTTTTTACAGCTCGTCACTGTGAACTCTGCCCGCTTGTTCTTCTTGTTGCTCTTGATAGAGTCTTATTCTGTAGCCTAGCTCTGAACTGAATGGTGATCCTCCTGCCTCAGATGCCTGAGTGCTGGAATTATAGGGTACCTCCAGTGCCCCACCTGAGTTCTAAACAAAACTTTTCCTCTTTGTGTCTCCTTCCTGGCAGCTTTGGAAATCCAAGCTTGCTATCAAGAACCTGCAGAAAAGGAACCCTGGGTATCCTAGATTCATAGTGACTTTATGATTCTTATAGTCTCCTAATAGGTTGTAGGTGAAACCTGAGACTAGTGAATGAGAGAAACTGGTGGTCACAGATTTCGAATTGAGCTGTTCTGAAACACTTTGAGTTATGTAGCTGTTTTTGATATGTCATGATTGCTCTGCAGGAAGACCAGGGAATTTACCAGAACAAAGTTCGGGAGCTGATCAGCGACAACCAGTACCGGCTGATTGTCAGTGTGAATGACCTGCGCAGGAAAAATGAGAAGAGGGCTAACCGGTGAGTGACGACAGGGTTTGGAGGGTGTACTCTGCGTTTGGGTGAGAAGGGCATCATCTTGCTTAGACGGGAACAGGCTTCCCTGAGAGAGACCTGGATTGCACGGCTGTCCTCTCAGCGAGAGGATGTGGTGGGCATTTTGCTCTCAGGTGCTCCTATCTTCTAACGTTTTGCTGAGTGTCATGTTTACATCTTTGATGAATTAAAGTCAACCTCAGTTCTGGTGTAGTTTACTGAGTCTTCTCTAGGGGCAGGACGAAGTAGAAATGGGGTTTTCTTTCACTGCTCTTAGTGACCTAAGAATGTTTCTTCTTGTCTTGAGGGTCGTTTTCCTGAACTCTGCCTAATGGTTCTTTGTCATGATCTTATGCAGCCTCCTGAACAATGCTTTTGAGGAGCTGGTTGCCTTCCAGCGGGCCTTGAAGGACTTCGTGGCCTCCATTGATGCAACCTATGCCAAACAGTACGAGGAGTTCTACATAGGCTTGGAGGGCAGCTTTGGCTCAAAGCACGTCTCTCCCCGCACCCTCACCTCTTGCTTCCTCAGCTGCATGGTCTGTGTGGAAGGCATTGTTACTAAATGTGAGTGGGTTGAAGGTGGGGCCAGGGTCCTGATGCAGTGGTCGGATGTAGATTTAGGAGGTCCTGAAACCCGAAGAGTTGTAGCAGGTCTGTGGAACTTGTAGTCTGAGAGAAGTGAAGCATTGGCGTTAAATCACAAAATGTGGAGGAACTTGGGGTCCACAGCAACTAGGGGGATTGGCAGTGGCCACCAGCAGTAGCAGAATGGTGAATTTCCAAAGCTGGAAGAAGAGTCCTGCTCTTCCAGACTTACGGCAACCTCGAGCTGTCCCTTAATTGACTCAGTGTTTCTTAAAATTTCACATGAATACACTGATATCCTGTGTATGAGTGTGAAGACGAATAAATGACAAGTGTTACTGAAACAGGTTAACCTAGGTGGAAGAATCCAGTGTCTAAAGTCCTGGCATGGGTTATATCCCTCCTGTGTCTGTCTTTGTGTCTTCCGGTGACTTTGTACACGCCTTTGCATTCCTAGGCTCTCTAGTTCGTCCCAAAGTCGTTCGCAGTGTTCACTACTGCCCTGCCACTAAAAAGACCATCGAGCGACGCTACTCTGATCTCACCACCCTGGTAGCTTTCCCGTCCAGTTCGGTTTATCCCACAAAGGTGAGGACATGAATCAGTTGGATATGAATCAGTCTTGGGGACTTGGAATCAAGGAATGCTGTTTTAATACTAGTAGTTGTATAATATCTAGAGTCATTGTTCTAAAAGTAAATAATGTAAGGTAAGGATAATTCTGACGAAAGGTTGGGTGCAAGATAGTTTAATATAGAAATTCCACCCTTTTTTAATACTAAAGTTAGGGATTCGAGAGTTGGCTTAGTGGGTAAGAGTTCTTGATCTGCAAGCATGAGGACCTGGGTTCAAATCTCTAGCACCCAAGCAAAAGACTGGGCATACCTCCGTGTGCCTGCTAACCCAGCCGTCTTTGGAGAGCAGAGACAGGTGGATCCCAAAAGCTTACCTGCTGGCCAGCTAGTCTAGCTGAAATGAAGAAGATACTGATGTCATACCTATCTCCACATGCATGAGTGTGTGCATCTACACGTGTGTGCACCACACTCACAGACTAAAATTTAGAACAGTTGGACTATAGAAAGCCGAAAAGGAGAAACATTGGGTGGCAGGTATTTTAACAGAGTTATAATCATAGTTATATAATATGCTTTCTAAAAGTAAAATGGAAAATGCTTCTGTTAGGTGATCCCATTGTATAATCTTCGCAGATACTCCAGTGGATTTAGGGAAAGACAGTAAAAGGCTTTCTTGATGGTGTTCAGTTCAGGGTGAGAAAAATGGAAGATAACTTTCTTAGTGAGACAAGAGATCGTTAATATTGATTACTTGGTGTCTATACTCATTTAGTCAAAGGATACCTCTTAGGACATTGTCCTTGTCTGTGACGTAGAAAATACTTGCTCTTAGAAGATGATAATTACATGAGATTGTAGCATGGTCCCTGGCACATAGTGAGCACTCAGTGAGTCCACAGTGGCTTGTGTGGTTTTAGGAAATTCACATGTAATGGGGCCACACCTTAATTTTTTTATGGAAGCTTAATATATTAACATATTATAATATTATATATTTGTAGTACATGTTAATAAGCTATGTATTATATATAGT